>NC_056738.1:501218685-501271185 GCF_019279795.1 Protopterus annectens
GTCTATAATGATATAACTGTATAGAACTGTCTAGCTGTGTAGTATATCCTGTAAACTAGTTTACATTCAATCAACTTATTTTTGTATAATATTACTCATGTTGCTTGCATTTGTGGACTATACTGTATTTGTATTACTATATGTGGAGCTTTTCTCCTTGGGCCTCCACTGAAAATGGGTTCTGTAGATCCAGCCTGGTAAACAAATGTCAAATAAATAAGTTAAAAACCTTATGGAAATGAAATGGAATAAGATAGAATGGATTTGCAAGATCTGTATTAGTTTAAAAGTAACTTGATTACATAAATTAAAACTTTCATAGAGATTAGCCTTTAAACAGTATCACTGTACTTTCAAAGAAAGTCTACTAATTCATTGTTTTCATAAAGTCTTCTTTAAAAATATTTCAAAATGTTTATTAGATTATAATAATAAGTTTAAAATATAATGGTGGTTATTAAATGAGGATGGGTGTGTACAAGTGTATTTTAGATTATTGCAGTTGTTTACTGTGTATTTGAAATATAATTTTTTCTAACAATGTAAACAAACTTTACCAATGTTGTTTAGAAGTAAAAACAATCCTATGAGGAGGAAATAATTTTAAGCTTTATAACAGTATTGTTTTTAACAAATAACGTAATTTCAGTCGGGGCAACAGTGGGTTCACTTAGTGATGGCATTAACCTGCTTATGAAGGTGAAGGCCTGTAGCCCAATAAAACTAGCAGTGACCTCCAGTCCTTAGGCACTCAGGTATGCAGGCAGGATATGGGTGGTACTAATGAAGGAGAGGAAAGCATACCATGCCACAGTTGAACAGGCTGGAATCCAGAATAGTACGAGGATGTAAACAGCTTTCCTGTCGAAGTATAGAATCAATTCAACATCTCTAATAGATGTTGTGAAGGCTGCCAGCCTAGCCAGATAGACTTTTATAGATAATTCTATCATTTGTAAATATTAATATAAGGCACAGGCTTGTCGTCTTAAATGGAAAAACTGCTGTTAGACGTGGAACTGCAAAAAATGTCACAACGGTGCTCTCTACTGACCAAGTAAAAGCATGTTGTGACCCTTTGATCTAAAGTTGGCTCCAGCCCGTCTAGATGAAGACATTCATTCTATTCTTTTAACCAAGAGTTAAATTGGTAGATTTAAACATGCAAATGTATTTTTATTGCTCTGCTTCCTGACCAGCTGCAAGATAACAAAAGGAGATGTTAAGAATGTAAATGCAGTTTCTGTTAGCCTGGGAACCCAGGGAAGTGTGAAGAATGATCTAACGTGTAGCCTGGGAACCCCAGGAAAGTGTGAAGAATGATGTAATGTGAATCAGAACTGCAATTTCAATTTAAACAGAGAGAACCAGAGAGGATTAAGCATTTTTGTCTTGACCATCCAACTCACAGCACTGTCTTGCTCTATAAGTAAGTTTATCTTGGACTTGTATTTTCTCTGAGAAATAGGTAGAAACTAGAAAGATTAGACTGTGTTTTTCTGTGATGTCAGAAATGTACTACTGAATTATTTTAAGTATTTCTCTGTGATCTCTGAACTGTTGACTAGCACTGTGTAGTAAGAAGTATTGTCTTGTGTTTTTAGTATTTATTATTAAATATTTTTAAACATTTCAACTGTGGCTTTTTTGTGTAGAGATAAGTTAAGCACTAAGAGTACATTGCATGCATATAAGGATCCTGTATCAAGTCACTCTAATAAGTCTTGACTGTTTATTTATACTACCAATTGGATAATAGTATTGCACAGTAATAATTGGACACCATTTTAAGGACCTTTGAGAAGCTGATAAATATTAGCTGGGTGGCGGCAGTGGTTTCTACTGTATAATCTAGGTAAAAGGGGGCACAGCTGGAGAATCTGTGCCAGCCTTCCCCAGAAGTGTCTGTGTGGTTGTATAAACTCTTATCTCAAAGTGTGTGTGTGTCAGCTACTTGGGCAGGAACATGAAGCAATGGTTGGACAGAGAGGGTGCTGGAGATTTTAGCTTGACCAGCTGGTTGAGATCTGGACCCTATAGCTGTGCCATTGGGGAGTCTTATTGGGGACATGGAGAGCAAGGCAGTGACCAACCCCTGACTAACTGTGATCTCTGTGTACTCTTAAGGGAAATTGCACTTTACTGTGTGTACTTTTTTTTCTTTCATATATGAGATGCCCTTTCTGGAGTTAGTGGTGAGGATTGAGGCTCCTTGATTGCTGATCCAGGGCACAGGTGTCACATATTAATTGTTTGGCAGTGGTGGGATATCCACACCATATATTAATTGGTTGGCAAATACTAATTGGCTTGTAGTGGTGTGTTTAGAGTGAATTCCTGTAGCTTGTGTACAGTGAGCTTTGAAGGTGTTTTGTACTCTAAATCAGCCATGCATTGAATACTCAGAGTTCAGATCACAATTGTTTTATTTCTTTTGTTAGCTTAGTTAGTCAGGGTGAGCAGGCAGCATGTCAGCAGAGGAGTATGGAAAGCTGACAAGGAGCCAGCTGGCGGAGATGTGCCAGGTTAGGGGACTGGTGCATGGAAACCTGACTAAGGCAGACCTGATTGCAGCCTTGGTTACCGCTGCATCAGAAAACAGCAACAAGGAGGACAATCAGACTGGCAGTGGAGATATAATACCCTCGGAGAATGGACAGCTCAACCTTTCTGCAGAGGACTTAAAAATCGATCTGGAGCTAAAGAGACTTGAGTTGGAGGCCTGGCGGGTGGAAATAGAAGCAACTGAGAGACTGAGGCATCTAGAGAGCGAGGACAATGAGACACTACAACACCTGGAAGCTGAAGAAAAGGAGAGGCAGAGGCAGCATGAGAAGGAGATGCTGACTCTTCACCAGAGTCATGGAGGGGAGTAACTGGATCCCAGAAGCACAACAGGTCAGTAAATTTCTTCCACAGTTTAAAGAGGGGGATAATTTTGATAGTTTCATTCATATGTTTGAGAGGGTATACAAACAGTATGGTGTTGACTAAAGGCTCTGGGTAAGGTTCCTGACCCCTTACTCCATGGTAAAGCTGTAACTGTTTTGTCAAAAATGTCTGCATTGCCTGTTTTGATTATACTGTTGTTAAAAAACATTTCTTAGAATTGTTTAAGCTAACACCTGAAACATATAGGAAAAGGTTTTGTGAGCACAGATGCAAAGCAGATGAAAGTGTGTGTGTGAATATGTTGTTGAACTGGGCACTTATTTCCTTAGGTGGGTGAGTGGATGTCAGGTCACCACTTTTGAAGGGCTGGCAGACCTTTTGGTGAGGGAACAAGCCCTTAGCACTTTGCCTGAGGACATGAGTATCTGGTTAGCTGATAGACAATGTGCTACTTCAGATGAGTTGGGGAAGAAGGGAGACCTATCCCTGGCAAGCAGGGCAGCCCTGCACAGGAAAGGGACCTCCGGTACTGCTCATGTGTCTAAAGGAACCCATGGTGGGCAGCATAGACTGTCCCAACAGAATCTGCCAGTAGCAGGGGAAGCCACTAGTCCAGGTACATACCCAGGACCTAGGGTCAAATGTTTTGAATGCAACCAGTGAGGCCATGTGGCATACAGATGTCCACAGAGGCAAGGTGGGGAACAAAAGGTGAGGGAGCCAGTAAGTGGGAAAGACAAAATGCCAATAGTAGGTTGTCATGAGACAACAGGGGTACCAAACTACCATCCTGCAGATGTCCTGATAGGGAAGGATTTGGATGAGGCAGTACCATGTGCTTATGCAGTTACACACAGTCAGGCTAGGAGACAAGCATGTGGGTCTGGTAGCCTGGGGGAGACCCAGACAGACTGCATACTTCTAGCCAGGACTGGTGAGGTGATTACTTCAGGGAGGGGGCTACCCTGTAGCAGGGAGACTGAAGGTGAGCCACAGTTGCTTGTGGGTACTGATGGTCCCTTGGACAGAGTGACTACAAAGCTAGAGGAGACTAGTAGTCCCAGGCTGACAGTGAGGCACCACTGTCAGATGACGCCAGACTTCCTGTGGAAGGGGAGCTGGGAAGGGTTATAAGGAGAGATTTGAGACAGGCCACAGCTCTCAGACCCTACACTGCAAGGCCTGAGGCAGGTAGCTAGGGAGGCATCTGGTTCTCAAGGAAAGGGGGAATCTGTATACTGGGACAAAGGGTTACTATACAGAGAGTGGACCCCTGAGGGAGGGCTAGAAGGTGGAGAGTACAGCAGTTGGTAGTGCCTGGAGCCTACCATTTAGCACTTCTAGCCATAGCCCATGATATTCCCTTTGCAGGTCATATGGGCATAAAATGCATAAAAAGGCGTATTATGCAGAACTTCTATTGGCCTGGAATTTCCAGAGATGTAACAGGGTACTGCAGGACCTGTGAGCAGTGCCAAAAGATAGGAAAGGCAGGAGACAAGGTGAGAGCTCCTTTGATGCCTTTGCCTGTGATTGAGGAGCCATTTCAGAAGGTAGCTATGGATATTGTGGGTCCCCTGAATACCCAAAGTTCCACAGGGGAAAAAGTATATCCTAATGGTAGTGGATTATGCTACACAATACCATGAGGCAGTGGCTTTGTCCTCCATTGAGGCAGAGAAGGTGGCAAATGCTTTGTTAGAGATTTTCAGCAGGGTAGGTTTCCCAAAAGAAATACTGACTGACAGAGGTGCCAATTTCATGTCAGACCTGCTGGCTTGTCTGTGGAAGTCCTGTGGAGTGAAGCACATGAAGACCACCCCCTACCATCTCCAGACTAATGGTCTTGTTGAGGGGTAAACTCTACAATCAAGTCCATGCTACAGGCATTTGCAGATCAGTTTAAGAGGGAGTGGGACAAATATTTGCCCCATTAATTGTTTGTTTACAGAGAGGTTCCCCAGGAATCCACAGGTTTTTCACCCTTTGAGTTGCTGTGTGGGCATAGGGTGAGGGGACCTCTAGATTTAATTTGAGATGAGTGGGAAGGTGAGTGGGAGTCTCACAAGGTGTCTGTTGTAGCATACGTCCTAAACCTCAGGACAAGGCTCAGGGAACTCATGGGCTTGGCCCAGGAGAACCTGGCAGAAGCCCAACAACAGAAAAAGATGTGGTATGACAGGAATGCTTGAGCTAGAGAGTATGCTGTGGGGCAGCAGGTAATGGTTCTCATTCCTGTCAGATACAACAAGCTGCAAGCAGCTTGGGAGGAACCCTACAAGGTGGTAAGAAAGGTAAGTGATGTTAACTACATGGTGGAATGGCCAGGCAGAAGGCAGGGGCACAAACTGTACCATGTTAACATGATGAAACCTTACCATGATAGGGAGGCCCTTGTGCTGAGCATTTGCAGTGGATTGCAGGAGGAGTCTGAGGGAGATCTGGGGACTGATCTGCTCAGTGAGGCTCGGGCTGACACCTCAGTGGAAGGGGTAGCAATGTCCCAGCAGCTATCTTATCCCAGGTTCGGGAAATCCAAGCAGTGTTGCAGGGATTTGGGGACATATTCACTATGAAACCAGGGTGCACCCACCTGGGGCAGCACCAGGTGGATACAGGACCCCAAAGGCCTATTAGGCAGCCCCCTTATAGAGTGCCTGAGAGAGTCAAACAGACTCTGAGGGAGGAGGTACAGGAGATGTTGGAAATAGGAGTGATTCAAGAGTCTAACAGTCCCTGGGCCTCCCCAGTGGTGCTGGTGCCAAAGAAGGATGGCAGTACCAGGTTCTGTGTGGACTACAGGAAATTAAATAGTCACACAGAGTCAGATGATTACCCCATGCCTAGGACAGATGAGGCCCTAGAGCAGCTGGGTGCGGCTAAGTATCCTACAACCATTGACCTTACCAAGGGCTACTGGCAGGTGCCCTTGACTCCCAATGCTAGAGAGAAGTCAGCCTTTGTGACAGGTTTTGGCTTGTATGAGTTCACAAATATGCCTTTTAGGATGAAGAATGCCCCAGCAACTTTCCAGAGGCTGGTAGATCATATCCTAGCAGGAGCAGGAGGGTTTACCCTTGCTTACTTAGATGATATTGCCATCTATAACCGTTCCTTGCCAGAGCAACTTAAGCATGTCAGGGAGGTGCTGGGCAGACTGCAGAGGGCAGGGTTGACCATTAAGCTGAGCAAATGTCAGGTGTGTATGGCAGAGGTCTCCTACCTAGGACATAGAGTGGGGAGTGGTAAGATAAGGCCAGAACCTACCAAAGTGGAAGCCATTCAGGCATGGCCTGTACCTGTTACTAAAAAGCAGATGAGGGCATTTTTAGGGACAGCAGGCTACTACAGAACATTTGTCCCCAGTTATAGTACCATAGCTGCTCCCCTTACAGACCTGACAAGGAAGAACAGGCCAGATAAGGTATTGTGGACCCCAGCATGTGAGCAGGCATTCCAGAAGCTTAAAGAAGCTTTGGGAGGACCCCCTGTGTTAGCCAGTCCAGATTACAGCAAAGAATTTGTTGTGCAGGGGGATGCTTCAAAACATGGGGTGGGGGCTGTACTTAGCCAGATTTCTTCAGAGGGAGAAAAGCACCCAGTGGTTTATCTCAGTTGTAGGCTCCAACCCAGGGAGGAATGCTATGCAGCTGTTGAAAAGGAATGTCTAGCCTTAGTGTGGGCACTGCAGAAACTTCAACCTTATCTGTATGGAAGTAAATTCACTGTTATGACAGATCACAACCCCCTAACATGGTTACACAGAGCCAGCCAACAAAATGCCAAGTTGCTAAGATGGAGCCTAGGGTTGCAAGCATATGATATGTCAGTGCAGCACCACAGTGGGATTAGCAATGCCAATGCAGATGGGCTCTCAAGACAGGGAACGAGGTAAGGTATACTCAGATAGACCTAACTCTCTCAAGCAGTGTTTCTCAAGGGTCACTTGAAAAACTAGCTTGAGGTCTCCAGGGGGAGGAGAAATGTGAAGGCTGCCAGCCTAGCCAGATAGAATTTTATAGATAATTCTATCATTTGTAAATATTAATGCAAGGCACAGGCTTGTTGTCTTAAATGGAAAAACTGCTGTTAGATGTGGAACTGCAAAAAATGTAACAACAGTGCTCTCTACTGACCAAGTAAAAGCATGTTGTGACCCTTTGAGCTAAAGTCGGCTCTAGCCCGTCTAGATGAAGACATTCTTTCTATTGTTTTAACCAAGAGTTAAATTGGTAGATTTAATCATGCAAATGTATTTTTATTGCTCTGCTTCCTGACCAGCTGCAAGATAACAAAAGGAGATGTTAAGAATGTAAATGCAGTTTATGCTAGCCTGGGAACCCCAGGAAAGTGTGAAGAATGATGTAATGTGAATCAGAACTGCAGTTTCAATTTAAACAGAGAGAACCAGAGAGGATTAAGCATTTTGTCTTGACCATCCAATTCACAGCACTGTCATGCTCTATAAGTAAGTTTATCTTAGACTTGTGTTTTCTCTTAAAGATAGCTAGAAACTAGAAAGATTAGACTGTGTTTTCTGTGATGTCAGAACTGTACTACTGAATTATTTTAAGTATTTCTCTGTGATCTCTGAACTCTTGACTAGCACTGTGTAGTAAGAAGTATTGTCTTGTGTTTTTAGTATTTATTATTAAATATTTTAAACCTTTCAACTGTGGCTGTTTTGTGTAGAGATAAGTTAAGCTCTAAGAGTACATTGCATGTATATAAGGATCCAGTACCCAGTCACCCTAAAAAGCCTTGACTGTTAGTTATACTACTAATTGGATAATAATATTGCACAGTAATAATTGGACACCATTTTAAGGGCCTTTGAGTAGCTGATAAATATTAGCTGGGTGGTGGCAGTGATTTCTACCATATAGTCTGGGTAAAAGGGGCACAGCTGGAGAACCTGTGCCAGCCTTCCCCAGAAGTATCTGTGTGGTTGTATAAACTCTTATCTCAAAGTCTGTGTGTGTGTTAGCTACTTGGACAGGGACATGAAGTACTGGTTGGACAGAGAGGGTGCTGGAGATTTTAGCTTCCCCAGCTGGCTGAAATCTGAACCCTACAGCTGTGCCAGTGGGGAGTCTTATTGGGTACCTGGAGAGCAAGGGAGCGAGCAGCCCAGGACTGACTGTGATCTCTGTGTGCTCTTAAGGGAAATTGCACTTTACTGTGTGTATTGGTTATCCTATCCTTCATATATGAGATGCCCTCTCTGGTGTTAGTGGTGAGGACTGAGGCTCCTTGATTGCTGGGCCAGGGCACAGGCATCACAGATGTAAGCAAACAAATTGTAGTACAGGTATAAATGGAAAGTGTTCTTAGGCCTGACACCAGTGGCAGAGGGTTATTCACACAAAAGGTTTGATTTTCTCAGATATGTCTGTCCCAGAAAATATTAATGTGTTTAAAAACAGGAACTTCCAGAAAAATACCATTGCATTTGAAATTAGCAGCAAGAACATAGGAAGTTAGGTAGATGACCTATGCCATAGGAGGCTTGAGTTGGTACTTCAGCTAGAATTCATGTAGCCGATCTTCCCCTGCCCTTGCACAATACTTCCCTACACTGTCTAAGGTACCCCAGAACATGCAGTAACTTTAACTGTACTGCACTGCACTTTACTGTGTCATTTTTTTCACACGGTGCATTCTAGATCCCTAATGCCCTCTCAATGAAGTGACGTTTTCTCAAGTCTCTCTTGTACTATCTTATTCCAGCTGCCACCCATGTCCTTTGCTCCTCAGTTCTGTATACTTAATATTCAGCTCCAATGTCCATCTTGCTCCCCTGATAGTGCATACACATCACATCACCTTTCTTTTTCCTATTCTAGTCTACACGTGATTAGCTGGTAAAAGTATTTCACCATAAACCTGCCTCCCCACTCATTTCACCATTCGGATGCTTCTAGAATGCACTCTTTCTACGAACATCATTGTCATGGTTCAGTATGATGAAAATAATTACGCTGCAGACAGCCTTAGCATTGTTGCAGTCCACTACTCCGGCTATGCACCACAAAATTTTGTTGGTCTTCATTAATGTTTTTTTAACATCCATTGTACAATCAAACATAATTTCCATAGTTGGAGTGCCAAATCATACTATTCGGTGGGGAATCTGTAAAACAAAGACAACTGTCTGAATGTAGTTGATGACACATAGTAATTTACTGTTGTATTGACTTGTCCATCTATTTTTGTATCATGAAGATGGGAAGGGTGAGGGTGTGTGTTGAAAGATTTTATATGAAAATGTCTTCAAAAAATACAAATGTGTACTGCAAGAGTGCATTTTCATCAGCTTGGGTTTGCCTTTGTCTTTGACATGTGTTTCTTAGTGTTTCCATCTGTTGTGACCATATATGCCACGTGACTATCTCTGCTGCCCCATGACTGAAGTTCAACACACGAGTAACTGTCAGTGAAAAGTGTGATCGCTAAACAGTGTGTTATAATGTGGACATTTGAAAAGGTCTTCAACACTTTTAAAGCATTTTGAAGTGGGGATTCTGCCGTGCAGTCCCTGATGTGAGGACTGAATGCCCCACACTCCTACTTCTTATGTAAACCCACAAGATTGCTTCAAAAAGCTCAGCTGGCATAGTGAGATAAAAAACACTAGCTACAACCCAGGAGACCTGGGTTTAATTAGTAATCCAGGCCCCTATGAATCACAGTCTGCTTTCCTATCATTAGGGAGAGGGGTGGTGATGATATGCTAGAGGGGCAAGTCATTCTTGTAAGCCTCTGTGGAGACTGAAACTATAAATTGTGAACAGCTGAGACCCTACCTCTCAACCTCTTAGAGCAAGAAATCTGGACAAAGCCACAAATAATGGGGGGACAAAGGCACAAAAATAGGGACACTTTTTAAATGTTGCTCTTACAGATTTAGAAAGTTGATAAAATAACACATTTTGCATTAGCATGGATTTTCTGAAGGATATGATGTCTGAAACTCTAATATCTGTCATTATTTTCTGACTTGAACCTTCAACGAATTGCCAGAAAAACACAATTTTATGAGAAACAGATGAAAAATATGAGGCAAAAATCTGGACATTCTTCAAAAATGTGTACAGTTGAGAGGTATGGCTGAGACTAAGGCATTATTGCTGCCTTAAGTGGGTGGGGACACACACATGGAAACCTTGACTCTTGGCTTGCAGTGGTCTATCAGTGAGATGCTTGCACACTGGGGAGAGGTCGTCCCTGTAACATGTCAAGGCAGTGGTGGCTCTTAGGTTTACTCACATCCAGCACCCTCGCACTGACAGTACAGCCCAGCTGGTGACCATGTCCTGGAGAGGTTAAACACTCATTTGAAGCTGAATAAGTAAGTGGATTGAGGGAACAACAGACTTATGGGGAGACATGCTTCTGTAGCAGTTCAAACCCCACCCCAGCATGTAACCTGCGGGAAAAATATATAACTCTACGATTGTTTAATGTTGGAATAAGACGACACTGTAATGCAGTATTAATCTGTTTCTTACAGACAACACTGATCCTAATTCTATGCTCATGTCTCTGACAGCTGATCATTCATACAGTGTCAGTATAACAAATATTAGTAATGATACGGTTCTGACACGGTTCATATCATGTCATAAAATGTTGGCAGAAGGAGACTATGAGTTTATTTGGCCTATCAAAATTTGGTTGTTAGGCTAGTGTAACCACGGTTACCATTTTCCTCTCCATGCTCTCTATATAAAGGCTGTAAGCTTCTTAAATGCCCCAACTATCTTACATTCTGGTAACTCATTCATGTATACCAGTGTGTCAAAGAGGAACTACTTCCTTATGTTCAGGATGAAGAGAATTCAGTTACTATAGTATTAATATCTATCTTCCTACTCTGTTCTTCCTATGTATCCTAATACCTTCACACTTCTCTATTTATGCCTTGTATGACCATAGGATGTCCTATTCTCGTCTCCTTTCTCATAAAAATAAGTATGGCTTCTTAAGCCTTTTTTCATGTGACTTTTCTTCAATCATCCTCCCCATCTTAGTTGCCATTTCCTCTAAGGCTTTCAGCATTTGGCCTATATATCCTTGTCAGACTTCCTAAACCATATTGAGTATTCCAGCTGTGCTGTTATAAGGGACTATATGCAGTATTCCAGTTGCGGTCTTACACTGGCTACCTAACCCTGCATGCTACAGTACGTGCCTCAAAGTCAGTAATCTAAAATGTAGTTTTAATGTCATTTCATTCAGACACGAATGAATGAAATGGTATTAAAAGTGAAATTTGTAAACCAGAATTGGCGGATGAAGATGGTGCCCCAGGGCTTAGTGCTGGGGCCTGCTCCAGTTTGGCATCTACTTCTCTGAGGTCAATGCTGATGTCCATGGCCTCTGGCTGACTGAGTTTGCAGATGATTGCAAATTGGATGCAGTCATTGAATTCTCCAAGACACAACTATCCTACAAGAAGACCTGACACAGACTAATAATTCATGCCAGAGTCATGGTCTAAAACTCAATGCCAAAAATTGCTTCATAGTATCTTTTAGAAAAGATGGTGTCCCCAGCAAATTACTGCATTGACAATACAGCCCTAAGAGTACACTCTGTACTCAGGGATATGGGAACGCATGTAGACAGTGATTTGGCATTTAGCTTATATCTTGTGTTGCCTCATTCCTCTCCACCCACACAACACCATATTACAGATTGTAGACAAATCAAGGACAGTTATCAATATATATTTTTATCTGAGAACCTCATCCTGCAGTGAACTTCTTGACCTTTAGCGCTGCGCAGGTTTGTGTCATTCATCTGTGAATCTCAGACATGTTATGAAAGTGAGTTTTGAGAAATAATAGTTTGGCCCTCTCAAGGGCTGTAAGAGTTTCATTTACATGTCTTTTAAGTGTCCTGTCTGTGTCAGTGTTCAATATTACTTCTTGTCTAGTCTTTGATATAGCAATATGTATCCTACTGAATAAATCAGTGCATTGTTTATACAAGTTGCACACAACATCAGGCAGGATACACACAGAGAAACAAGAGATATGTAAGGAAATCATGCATCCACTGATGTGATGAACTAATGCCACCCAGAACTGATTTATTTATTTTTTTTGGCATCAAATTAACTATGGCATGAAGCCACCTATACTGAAATAGAAGACATGGCAAAGTTATTGGCCAAGAAATTTAGCTCCAGTTTTATCCCACTCTCCCCTAAAGATACCCCTCAGGAAGTACCCGCAACTGTAATGTTTCCAGCTATCACTAGGGAGCAGGTCCTCAGTGCACTTTCCAAGGTCAAGAACACTGTATAGATGAGACTCAAAAATATACTTCCTTAATAACAGGAAACGTGACCTATTAGGACCTCTAGAATCACTATTTAACCATAGCTTCCAAACAGGCTTCATGCCAAGTGAATTGAGGATTGCAATTATCATCCCTCTGCACAAAGGCAGGCCATATACAGACCCAGGTAACTACAGACTCATAAGTATGACTAGTTTCATATGCAAAGCCATGGAAAGAATAGTCATGGAAATGATAAACAATAACACATGAAATTGTCAGACACCTGATCCAACCCAGTTTGGTTTTGTCAAAGGCAAGTCATGCCTTAACATCCTGATGGACTTCTTCAAAAAGGTTACGAAAGCAATGGACAAGGTCAAAATGGTGCATATTGTCTACACTGACTTGGTCAAGGCATTTGACTCAATACTCCTTTCAGACATTGAGACAAACTCATAAGATTAGGTACAATACTATATGTTACCCACTGGATAGTCAGCTGGTTCACAGGTTGGACCCAAGATGTTAGGATAGGGGACTCTGTCTCTACAAAGAGGCCAGACACTAGCAGTGTCCTCAAGGCTTGGTGCTTGGGCTGCTCCTGTTTGGCACCTACTTCTCTGAAATCTAGGCCAACATTAGGGGTCTTTGGCTGACTAAATTTGCAAATGGTTGCAAGTTAGGCACAGTCATGAAATTCCCCCAAAACACAAATACCCCCCAAGAAGGCCTGACACAGACTAATAAATGGTGCTAGAGCTATGGTCTAAAACCCAATCCCAAGAAATGCATAACAGTATTTTTTTTGGGGGGGACTACCTCTGAAAACAACCAAATTCAGATTGATAATACACTTCTAACAATAGATTTAGTAGTTAGGGATTTGGGAATGCATCCAGTCAGTAACTTGGAGTTTGACCATCATGTGTCTACTGTAGTAAGGAAATCATTCTGTGTTACACAACGTATAAGCAAGAGCATGGCAGCTAGGTCTAAGGATGCCATTGTTCTGCTGTACTAAGCCCTCATCAGATCAATCACTGAGTATAACACACCATTCAGTATGTTCCTGTCCAGGCATGTGCAACAATTGGAGTGTCTACAGAGGTTGCTCACAAAAAAGAACAGAGAGGATAAACAACATATTCTATGAGGATCTCCTCGAAGCCTTATCCCTGTAATTGGTTTCCTCCAGAGTGCTGAGAGGTGATTGATGCTTCCCTTACAAAGCATCCTCTGATCATTGCTCTGGTGGGCCTGTTTCACATCCTCAAACAAATACCATCAGAATTATCCAATTTAGGTACCTAAACCTGGTCTGTCACAAAAATAGGACATGTTGGAGGGACAGATATCTGTCTCAGAAATTACCCTTTCACTGGAACAGGCTTTCATCAGTGTGAAGCAGAGTTCTTCCCTAACCCAATTCAAACATAGTTTGGACCAGTGAATGGGGGATCAGAAATGTACCCCTAGTCTGGCACCTATGTCTCTAGTAGACAAAAGCAGCCTGTAAATGCTTGACCAACCATACCCACATTTACATATACTGCTTAAAATAGCCCTAGAGTATCAAACCTTGCCATATGCATTTGGAAAAGACAGCTAGGCTTAAAAAAGGCCCACTGGGGTCATTAGCATAGAAATCACCTATTAACCTATCAGGTGAAAGGCTGAGTAATGGGAGCTTGATAATTGTCAGGCATAAAGAAGTGAGTTGCCATTAACCCATGCTGTGGGGTCCCACAAATTAAAACTACAATATGTGGCAGTGTCTGCTGTGGTTACAACATAAGTAAATAGCTGAAGTAGATAATGAGCACAGTATGTAATCGGTAAGTGTGATTTTTAGCATAAACAGTGGATGGCATTTTGGAAGAAACTCTCAAGAGCTGTAAATAAAAGTCTTTCCAAAGATTAGCAGTTAACTTGCCCAAAACCCACCTGCTATCTAGGTTAATGCAGCAGAAAGCAACTATTGATTCAATTTATAAAGTCCTTGTATCAGTGAAGGTTGTGTTGTTAGTAGGATGAGCAGGGTAGATCAGACTTCCGTATTCATGGTAACAGTATCCAGCTTCTCCTGTAGAATTGGCCTCTAACATGCACTGGATCTGGCCCAGGGTCATCTCTAAGTGGGCCATGCCTATCATGTTCCTATAGGAGACATGCAGAGAACATTGCCGGAAGGTAATGGAGCTACTTCAGCTGACTGCTCTTGACAAAGAAGAGTAATAACAGTGCTTTGAGGCTGTCCTAAATTGTCAGGCTCCTAACGTTATCCAGGACAGGATCTACATTATTCCTTCTGGATCGGAGGGTTTATTATTGGACAAAGAGTCCTGTCATTCACCTTGATATATACTTTTCCAGAGAGGCTGAGGAGTGTGACTCTGTATGACTGGAACACACCCTCCCGGCCCCTTTCTGAAAATGAGTATCACTGCCCTAGTTTGCCAGTGCCGATCTTCTGATTCAGCTTGAAAAGCAGCAGTGATGACATATTAACAACAAAAACAACAGTCCTACAGAAAGTTTATATGTTGTTTAGGAGAAGACAAATACCTGATCAAAAAAGTGTGTTAAGAATGGCATTATATAATTTGTATGCATGCATGTTTGCAAAAAGGAATTCAGTATTTTGGTGGCATTTGTATAAGACCTTTATAAAGTGGATTTGCTGTTCTTGTTGGTCTTTAGGGCCAAATCCACATTTTTAAACCAAATAAGTGCTTTAAAACAAGACCATTCTATAAGCAATATTCCTTAACTGAAGGCCAACTTTATTTAAAAATTTTTTGCAAAGTGAATTTAAATCATTATCTTTATTGAAAATAAAAAAAACACTGACAGATACATCCTTATTTAAGTCATAACAGCCAAAGTTACAAAAGTCAGAGATTCCTGTGCAGTGCAGATATACTGTTACTTTATGATAAGGTTGCCTTGTCCTTCAGTAAGCTGCAAAAAAAAAAAAAAAAACACCTTAAGAAAATGTAACGTTCCTCTTGAATGAAGTAATTTAATTTCAGTCTGTGTTCACATACATATGCTGTCTAAAGGACTCCTGATTGAAATGTTGGCACTGCACTTGAAATGCTGACAGCCAACAAACTGAAAATAATGACCTAAACTACAGGAGAACAAAGTCCCTCACACCCCCAAAACTTATATATACCAACTCTGAGATGGCTATACATCTAAGATAAGGGAATATTCCGGGAAATGGCGATCTTGGACTTGGTATTTGTAAGTTTCCTTTTTTGGACATTCAGTCTCTGTGTTTCGAGACTCGCTCTAGCGGATCCTGACATTTCAAATGCTTACCTGTCTGGCATGAACTTGCAGTATAAGAAATGCATATTAACTTAGAAACAAAGCAGACTGAACTGCTTGTGTATTCATCCAAAGTATATTTTCTGTATATTAACTCAGAATTGAAACATGTCTACAATGCACTCATAGCTTTATGCTACATTATTGTCAGTAGAACTTTTATTCATTATGTTACCTTACTGGCATGCATAGAATTATGTGCTTGCAATACAATAAATATCCAGATGTATCTTTAAAGTTTATGTATGGTAAATTGTTCACTATTTTATATCTCAAAATACTTATGAATTTTGAACAGGAAATTTCAGACCTAATGATTAGTTAATTTTGGGGCATTTTTTTATCAGGATAGACTAATCTGTACCTTTTTCACACACTGATAACCCTTATAAAGTACTAAAATGTAGCACTGTAAAGCTGTGTAACTTACAAGTGCATGGATTTAATAACCAGACTACACTGTGGTTTTCTCTTTGTCTAGTGCAGATTATCAAAACAAAGTAAGTTATATGCAATTATGGTGCTTGGCTGCATTTGCCTATATAGTGAGCAAACTGCAATGGACAATGCGCTGCCATTTTGAATTTTAAGACATATAGCCTTACAAGCATATCTGAAGTCAGGTGGGCAGAGTGAGGGGGTCTATATTAGAACACCGAACTTTCAAAATTTCGAGTGTTCTAATATCGACCCATCGAAGACACAGAAAACCAAATGTTTTCCAGGGAAAGAATTTGGTTGTCCATTTCTGTTGCTTCGGTATTTTTAGTGCTGTGGTGGAAAGTTACAGGTCGGGTTCAGGTAAGTGTGCAATTGTGTGGATGTGAGGGTTAGGGCGGGTTAGGTGAGTTAGGGTTAGGGCGCAGATGAGGTGACTGTGCGATAGTGACGGACCTTAGTGTTAGGGTTTGGGTTAAGGTAAGTGGATAGTTAGTGGTGTATGTATAGTTTAGTGTAGGGTTAGGTGTAAGAGTTTAGGTGTATGTGTGCGGATTGCTGTTTGTTTGGTGTGCTTGTGTTGTGTGTATGTGTTTTGGAACAGCAAATTTTTTCCCTAGGAAAAAATTTGCTGTTCTGTATGTTCGATGTTTTAAATTTTCAATTAATAGGGTTCGATATTAGATTTTGAAAGTTCAGTGTTCTAATATAGACCCAAAGACGGAAGTATAACAGCAGTTGTAAAAGGGGTATGGTAATCTGCAGCTGTATGGTAAGACATATTTATCTAACTGCCTAAGAATATGTACCCTAGCACAGGAATGCAGTTTACCTAAAGGAAGCAAGAAGCAATCTCTGTACCTGCATTTCTTATGCCTGCAAAAACTGCTGTGGTCACAAGGCACTCCACAATACCAGGGACACTACAGTATGCCCACACATATGCATCCCTCCCATTCCAGCACTGCATAGCTGTATCACCCATGTTTTCCTAAGTGTCAAGCCTAGTAATGCTAGAAGTGAATACTGCCCTTACCCCATGTATACACACACACACACACACACACACACACACACACACACACACACACACACACACACACACACACACACACACACACACACACACAGTGCCTACCTGACAGGCAGGGACCTTCAGGAAGTGTATGAGTACCTGTGAGTTAAGTAGCCAGCTGTCTGCATTCCCATGTCTGCCCCACATCAGTTCCCCATGTGCCAGGAGCTGCCATCCTTCCAGTTCAAGCAGCACACACTCTGTAGCCATATCTCTTGTTTACACAGGTGCTAATAAGTTCAGAAGATCTAGTGGACAGCAGAGGATGAGCTGCTTTAGACCTTATGAAAATGATGGTCTGCTGCATGCACTTAGGATCCATGAATGGCCCCTACTGTGGAAAAGTGTGTTAACCAGGTTCTTGTGCCCAGGAGTAGCAGACAGTGGCTAATGATATCCATGTTGTGGAAGTGCAGAATTACACACTGCAGCAAAGTCAAAGGTGTGTTAACAACATACTACACAATGCCATTGCAATGGCATGTTCCATAGTAATTCAGAGTGTGACTATGTGGAAATGCACCAGATACCACCAGACTAGTACAAGTAGAGGAGTTTTTTTAATGTATTTGCATGAGAACAGTGGTACCTGGATCATCCATCGAGAAACAGACACTAGCTCAAGCGTGACCCAACCACAACACATCCTTGTGGATGATGTACCAGGTGAGTCTCATGTAGAAGGGATGATTTTATAGCATCACTACAGATACAAACTGTAGGCTGTCTGCAGTATCTATATCTTATGCTTTCACATAAGAATATCAGGTATTTAGGTGTGGCAGGATAGCAGTGGGGGTATGTGTGCTTTGTATCTTTCTTCTTACATGAACACTTCGCAGCATGCATGACACAGGGCCACAGTTTTTGCACAATAGTTACATTCATTCTGGTGTTTCTTATGTTGTGTGCACTAACAAGCCACACTACTGCAGCTATGGCACCACTGGAACCTGGGTTAGGAAAACAGGCTGATATCAGCACCTGAGCAGGTGCTGCTGATGACGCCAGCAGTTTAATGGACTACATATCATGTTTGCATATCCACCACAGTGCAGCCATGTAGAGGTACTTGATGCTGTCATGTGTCACAGTTGACCCCGGCATGAGAGCAGATTTCCATATCAATCAGCAGATAGGCCAGAATATCATACTGGCACAGACAGCGGCTGCTCTGTCCTTGATGGATGTGACTGCTGTGTTGCATTGCATTCATGAGGATGCTACAAAACACTATCAGTGGCTCTCTGAGAACAAACACTTCAAGGACAATGTTGTGACTGGTCTTATGATATTCAAGAAAGCACACACCACCTCCATGTCCACATCTATGTGGAAAGAGAAAATCCAGTCATCTCTGTCCATGCTGACAGTACTGCCTATGTCCACATCTATGTGGAAAGAGAAAATCCAGTCATCTCTGTCCATGCTGACAGTACTGCCTATGGTTGATGTAAGGTTTGAGTCTGGAGTGGTCCTGTGGGGGGCACATTGCTGGGTACATGGTCATAATCTACATCAGGAAATGTAGAACACACCTTGTGGGAAATGGTGGCATCCAACCACTGCTGGCAGGACACACCACTAGTAGTCATCAAGCAGGTCATAATCTCACAGTAGCACAATGTCCCTGTCGAAGAAGACCTTGAATTCTGTTACAACAAGCCATTGGAGTGGCCACAGGTCACACTGATATAGTTGTGCCTCATACCTGTCACAGGAGGATGCTGTCACTAACACAAAGTACCCTACTTGACCACAACAAGCCTATCTCCAACCTCTGTGACATGATCCCCCCTACCAAATTTGTTTGGATAGCAATGTACCATCATGTCCCTCAGCACCTCTGTACATAATTATGAATTTGACCCACTTCACACACCACCCTGTGTTTAGTATGTCGAGATGTCTGATGTGCGCTGTGACCCAACTATACACTACCTGGTATAGCCTTCCATTAACACTGTCTTCATCATGTTTTTTGCTGTGACACTGCACTGTCATTGTCTGCTCATAAGGACCTAGTCACAGTCAGGAATTGTGCTTATCATTGTCTGAGGGGTGATGTGTGGCTACTGCTTGCTCTTGTTCAGCTCCATTGTCATTGTCATATATGTCTCCAGTGACAGTCATGTGTGTGCATCATCCTAATGTACCTGCACCATATTGGTGGCCAGCCTGGTTTCTTGGATCATATTATGTAAAATAGTATGTGTTACAGACATCCTGGAGGCTGAATCTGGGTCATATTGCAATATACCTCAAACATATTGCAGTAGCAGAAGTTGGTTTGGAGATGGATGAGCATATGGTTAGTGATGGCTCTTGCTTCTGCATGTATCATGTTGTACTGCAGTTTGGAAATGTTTTGCGGATTGGATTTCATACACGTGCTATTTTCAAGGCTCAAGCAGGTGCCTAGCATGGTCTTCTATTGAATGCTTCATGCTGCCAAAGTTGAGTCATGCTGTGAGAACCCTGCATTTCAAATTTCAGAATGTCAAGTATCGACATTGCTGACTGTCAAAACTTGCTTCCCTTTTGAACTCATGGTCCAGAGCGGTAGGGAGTTTTGGCATTTGGAATAGTTTTCAGGCTTTCTGGTTTTCAGCAATCTGAAATTCGGGGAAAGGTTTTGGAGAACACTTGACTTGACCTTGGCAGTATCGAGCATTCAATAGTAAGCTCTCTGGCATCACCTACAACACAGTGAAGATATATGTAGAAGTGTTACTACATACATACATACTACACTGTAGTTGCAGTTATATACAATTCATATAGCTACATGGTTTGTGCTTAATGATTAGATGTCTCTGTAAAGTTTCACTTTGCAGGAATAGGTGATGTAGCTGACACGGGTCTACTTCGGAATTGCAGAATCCCAAAACACAGAGATGAGAATCACAAAAGTTAAAATGCCGAACTGCATAAGTTTTCCCAGTGCAAGTCAACACTTTCCCAACATGGGGAATCATGCCCTTTCCCCCACTGTAGTGTGATCCCGGAGATGGTACATATAGTTGGGGGTATGAGGGAGCATAGCCCCCCCCACCTAGGTGGGGTTTAGATAGTATGGTGTGTTTTAATGTGGTGTTGGGCAAGTGTTTGCTTGCCCTGGGAAAAGTTACGCCGTTCACCATTTTAACTTTTGTGATTCCCGTCTCGGCATTTTGGAATTTCAGTATTGCAAAGCAGATCCAGCTGACACATATGTAGTATATGTGAATCAAGTGAGTTACCAAGGTGCTGTGCAGACACACTAGTTTATGATCTGAGGGGCACAGTACACTACTTAGGGGTTCCTGGAATAGGTTCACTGGTTCATAGGTAAATATTACTATTACATGCCTAGCTAATGTTCGGACAGTGAGCAAAGATGAGAATCAAAAAATGAGTCCTGTCTGTGTCTGTGAGTAAGCATCTTAGCCATTACACCACCGTCAACTCCTGAATAAACGTGGAGCACGTGTGCAACCTGTGGCAGTCAGTACCACATGGAGGCAGGAAACAGTGCTGTATGTCTCCTCTGGTGTGCTGGTAAAACAGATGTGCTCCTCCATAAAAAGAAATATGACACTGAGAAAATTGTAAGCATTTTTGAGGCAGAGGCCTGTGATATGCCCATCACATCCCCATTTGATCTCTGAAAGATCCTTGTAACTAGGACTGGGAATGTTAGACATACCCTGGTGTCCACATAGTTTTTGAGGCCATGTATTACTGTAGATTCTGCATGTAGGTATTACACGTCCACCAAAATCTGTATAATACTACAATCAACATGGACATTGTGAAATGTTACCTGCTACTGGAAACATTTTAATTTCTTCTTGATGTCTCTCTGCCCCATTGGATGAAACATAATGCTGTTAACCAACAATGGATTCTGCTACCTAACTACAACAATAATCTTAGGCATTTAACTGCCTTTAGTTTAGATGTTTCACATGCTTTGCTGCATTATGTTTACAGTCTTTCCTGGTGATTAGGAGTTTCAATGTGTGTTTGGAGTTAGGGATTTTAATCTGTATATCCTTTCAGTAGTTGTGTAATGATTTATTGCTTCTAGGCTACATTTATTATGAGTACATATCCTAAATCTATAGGTGGCATGGTTGGGGTTGTGGTTACTATATCAGCTGATTTATAAGCTGGTAGAATCTGGAAGAGAGCCATGGTTTGTTATAAGAATTAGAAGATGCTGACCTCTTTGTTATGTATGTGGTAAATGAGTACTCGAGAACACACTTTTGTCACATACACAAGCATGGATGTTTAAAGGTAAGTCAGTTGTCCTCTATATAGAAACTGTTTTGTTCCTATATAGCACAGATTTCTGGAGTCTGAATATGTGTGAGAGTGCCAGTGAGTTTAAGTGTGCATGAATTATAGGGCTTGAGAAGTGAATTCTGTGAATGGGAGAGTTTGCTGTTTGGTCAAAATGGTGCTGTGCATGTGGGTACTATGGATTATAAGTGTGTGTGTGTGTGTGTGTGTGTGTGTGTGTGTGTGTGTGTGTGTGTGTGTGTGTGTGTGTGTGTGTGGGTGTCAGAGTGAGTGAGTAAACAAGTGAGTGAGCAACAGGAGGTTTGCTTTGTAGTCTGCTTGTGGCTTGTGCACGACATGAGTGTGTATGTGTGAATGGGAGATTACATTTGTAAGTGATGGAGTGTGATATGAGATGGGTATTTGTGTAACTCTGTGTCCTGAGTGCCACTTGCTCCAAGGTAAGTTTGATCTCAGAGTTGGTTGTATTATTTTTGAGGAGTGGAACTTGCTCCCCTTCTAAAAATCTTGTTTATGTATGTGTGGCACATGTGTGGGTTTGTAGGTATTAAATGGTATTTGATGTGTGTGTGTGTGTGTGTGTGTGTGTGTGTGTGTGTGTGTGTGTGTGTGTGTGTGTGTGTGTGTGTGTGTGTGTGTGTGCTGTCGATGTGTATTTAACATTACGTGTACAGTGGTCGTTTTGTGTGGTTTGTTGATGTGCTTTCTAAAATGAGGTGGATGATTATTATACTTTTTCTATTAAGAAACAGACCCAAACTAGAGAAGAGGCAGGATTTTAGCATATGGAATCATGGTAAATACAGGACCTACTACAGGAAGTAATTTCCTTATTTTTGTCATTTTATGGAAAAGTAGCAACAATAATAAATAATTTTGCTTCCAGAAATCCTGTCTTACATTCACCATCTTGCCTCAGTTCAGTTTTTCTCCTGACTGTCTAGATGTTAGCAGAGTATAATTCTGTTAATATGGTGGAAGCAAAGAAAATAAAGGATATTGAGTGGATGTGGCAATAAGCGAACATATGTGTCGACTGATTTATGGTTACTTAAAAGATATCATGAGGCTACAGTCCTCTCTAGTGTGTTATACCTGGCATAGCCACAGACCATTGTGGGCATGATGTAAGCTTAAACCATTTATTCATCTGTTTATTTTTAATTACATTTATTAATCTGGAATGTCCATCTCAAAATGCCATTTTCAGTAGAGTCCCAAGGAAAAAAGTTCCAGTTCTATGAGCATATTTACAGAAGAGATTGTAAAAATGCATATTTCAAGAATATCCATTAAATTCATTCTTATGCACAATTTCACTTAGGTGAAACACAACAGATTAAAAAAAAATCATATAGCTGAAAGAAAACTAGCACCTGAACTTACACTTTCAGTGGTTACCATTGAGGTGCTAGTTTGCTTTTAGCTATTTGAAATATGCATTTTAAGCTCCAATGGGATTGCCAAAAGTATTCCCTAGATTCTTTGTCTAGCTTTTTTTGTAGACCTATGCCTTTACATAAATGTTTCTTAATGTAGTTTGTACTTTGATAGTATCTGTCCCACACATAGCTCAAAATACATTAAAAAAACTATAACAGGTCACATAGCTCAAAATGCATTTAAAAAATTATGACAAGTGTGTAATAATGTAAAATAATATATATGTTGCATTTTCCTAATTCATGTAACAATTTTCTTTCAGAGTAAGACTGTAGTAGGATCAAATTCAAATTTAGACCCGATTTAAGGATGCATATTTATTTATATATTTGTTTGTTGGCATGCGGACTCTGCATGTCCTTGTGTTTGCTTGGGTTTCCTCCAGGTGCAACGGTTTCCTCCCACATTCCAAAGATATATGCAGTAGGTGGATTGAACACACTTTATTGACTGTAGGTCTGAGTGTGTGTGTGAGTGTGGTCTGGAAGAACTACTGTAGCAGGGTTAGCCACCCGCTGGTGTAAACCTTGGTTCTAGATGATTGTCATTGTTGAAGTGACACCCCAACCCCATGTGCAAAAATGGGAAAAATAAGTTGCGGATGGATGGATGGATTTCAAAAAATGTAGGTTCTAAGAGTATCAGGAATATTTAGTGTATGTAATACAATGTATAAGCCATTAAATAAATATTTTACAAGAGTATAAAGGCAAATACATGAGCAAATCCATACTTCAGATAACACAAGGTTCAGAGGGAATTGGCAACCACAGCATCAGATAAGCAAGTGAAGCCAGGACTCTATTTACTACAGTAATACAAAATGTTTAAAGAGTGTTCTCTAGATATTCACAGAAGCCACAGGCTATCAAATTATTACATTAGACTTATCAACAACATAAAAAACAAGATTCTTTATCACTTTGTACTTGTGGTTTAATATCTACAGATGTTGTTATATGAACCAGTAAAGTACATTCTTCCTAGTCCTGTGCTTTGATATTTAATGGATAGAGTTAGTGTAATTTTTTGAAATATGTGGGTAGTTCTAGTGCACATGCACAGTTGCGTTTTCCCAATATTAATGTGATTAGTGAGTGACACCTCTAGTCCTCTGCAGGTCATCAGTTGTTCTCATTGCATGCATTGCAACAAAGGCAAGTGACCAGCTACCAACTCCACACTCTGCCAGCATTAAAAAAAATAACAAGTGAACATCTATGGCTGCAAAACTGGAAGGAGTAGTGAGAAGGAGAACCTACATTTATTACATGACAACATCTGGGCCTGGACAGGAAACCTACCAGCAGATACATCAGAATACAGGACGCATCACACGCTGTACAGGGTGAAAGAAGCATAATTCACTATACTTTGATCTTTGAAAATGGCCTCTTAAAATCCATCTTGATAAAAAAACATGGATGAAGATACCACTGTGTCATGAAAAGGAAGGGACACGGTCAGCTTTTCTTCATTACAGGAAAGTATCACTGAAGAGGCCATGATACTTTTAGACAAGCATAAAAGTTTTAAATCCTAGGGCTATGAAGAATAAAATTTATAAAAATATTTAAACTGCACTTTGATATATACATATAGGGGAATCATTCAGTAAGTGCATAAGTAAATGCATTTTCTTACATGCTTACAAAAGTACATTCATACCAGTTACATGGTAGTCAGTAAGCTAACATGCTTCAATGAGTACAATTCAACAACGGAGTGTAGTAATCAAGTAGCTTTGTGTGCTATTTGATATCTGCTAATCTTATGGTGGATTAGCCATTATTTAGACAAAGTACAGTTGTATAAAATCTTATCATTATGGTAGATGCCCTTGCCTTCACTACTGCAGTATTCTTATCTATATAGGATTCCCTGCCACAGAAGCCCATTGTCTGGCCAGTCTTCCAAAGACTTCTGAATTTAAAAGGTATGCCAAACATCACCATACACACCCTGTGTTATGTAGTGCATAAAGGTGACATTCAGGCTTACCAAAAGCAGAACATTCACTGCTGCTGTATTCTTAACTATTTGAAAGAGTACCAAAGCTCAAGAGAAAACTAAAGAGGAAGAAGGGACAGAATATTCCCCTAAAAATCATGAAGAACTGAACTAGCAAAACCAGCCTTAGCTCTAGAGATACATCCAACTTGTAGTGCTTGGTAAAGGTATGCACAGAAGTCCAAGTAGCTGTCTCAGTATTAGAATTACTATCTAAACCTTTGAAAAAAAGCACCAGAAGAAGCCACAACTCAAGTAGAATGAGCCTTAAATGAAAAAGGAAGACTCTTGCCATGAAAAGTGTAACTAAGGGAAATAGCCTTAGAAATCCAAAAAAAAAAAATAGTCTGCTTGCATATAGCAAGCCCCAAAGATCTTGGATGAAAAGAAACAAATAACTGACCAGATTTTCTAATAGCCTTAGTCTTATCCAAATAGACCCTGAGTTGCCAAGTTGCCTATGCATGTCCAAAGTATGCAGCACCCTCTCACTGTCAGTTTGCAGAGAAGGGAAAAAAGTAGGCAGATTAACAGACTGATTAAGTGATAGCTCATTAACCACCTTAGGCATAAAAGAAGGGTTAGTGTACAAGGACATGTTGTCCTCATGAAAGATCAAAAAAGGAGGACAAGCCATAAGGGCCTGAAACTCAGACACCCATCTGGCAGAAGTAAGCGCTAACAAAAGAACAGTCTTCCAAGAACAACGTTGCAAGGAAGATGAAGCAGCAGGCTCAAAGGGAGCCTGAGTCAACTTCTCCAAATCAAAATTAAGATCCCAGGGAGGAGAATCAGGCTTCCTGGGAGGTCTAATATTAAGGATGCCTTTAAGAAATTGTTTCACCTCAAATATAGCAGCTAAAGGAGTAGAAAAAGGCAGACAAGCAGAGACAGCTGATAGGTGGGCCTTAATAGAAGAATAGGCCAACCAGCATTGAGCAACTCACACAAATAAGAGAGAACCAAAGGAGCATCCACAGTAAGTGGGTCCAGGTTATGAGAGAGACACCAAAAGAAAATGTCTTCCATTTGGATAAGTAGGATTTCCTAGTCGTAGGTTTCCTGGCCTCCTGCAGGACTTGCAGCACATCCTCAGTAAAAAGATGTCTATGAGAATCAAAATCCTATCACCCACAGTGATAGATGAAGCATCGACAGGTGGGGATGGATAAGAGATCCCTTGTCTTGTGTGATTAGATCCACCCTGTGAGGTAACTTGTGATGATTGCCCTTGGCTAGATGCAGATGAAGAGGGAAGCAGTCAAAGGGGAGTTGCAAACAACATTTTGGGAGCATCCTGTTGAATTTTGAGCAGGAGTTTTGGAATGAGAGGAAGGGGAGGGAATGCATAAAGAAACATCCCCTTTCAAGAGAATGAGAGGGCATCCACCTTCCATACCAGAGGACCTGGGACTCTGGCACAAAACAGAGAAAGTTGTCTGTTCAGAAGGGAGGCAAAAAGATCCACTCGAGGAGTACCCCAGTGGTGGATAATTTCCAGAAACACATCCCTGTGAAGCATCCATTTGAGGGACTGAGTTAACGACCTGCTCATATTGTCTACCACAATGTTCTGAATGGAAGGGATATGAACTGCCTGAAGAATCGCTTGACACTTGACAGCAAGATCCCATACCAGAAGTGCCAACTGGAAAAGAAGATAAGATCTCATTCCTCCCTGTTTGTTGAAATACCACATCACTGTGATATTGTCTGTGAATACCTTGAGAGGCCCTGGAGAAAAGAGAGACTGAAAGGCCTGAAGATCCAGCAGAAGAGCTCTCATTTCTTAGACATTTATGTGCTCCTTCTGCTGACAAGGTGACCACACTCTTTGTACCTTTAGGGACCCAAAAGTCACCCCCCCATGCCATGTCTGTGGCAACTGTGAACAATTCCTGAGAGGGAAGGGGGGGTGAAAATAGATCCATGGATTCAGAGACAACTGCTGAATCTGCCAGAGAAGTTCTTCTCTGAGGCAAGGAAGAACTACAAATTCTAGAAGATGAGGATGTTGAAGCCACACTGACTTCAGAACCACTGAAACTTTCTCATATGATGTTTGGCCAGAGGGAGCATCGGAATGGTGGATGCCATGAAACCCAGAACCCTCAGAAACTCCACTGCAGTAATGGAAGCCAGAGGAAGAGGAGTGTGAAAGAAAAAACATTATAGTTAAGGCTTTTGGAGGGAGCAGTGTTGCAAGCATTGGCACAGTCTGAATCCTGCAACCCAGAAAAACATGATCCTGATAAAGAGTCAGAGAAGATGTTTTGAAATTTATAGTGAACCCCAGGCTCTGAATAAGGCATACGACAAAATGAAGATTTTGCAAAAGAGTCTCTGGAGAGGACACTTGAATCAACAGGTCATACAAGTAAAAAACATTTGTTTTAATTCCTTTAAGTCTGTGAATGGTAATCACAGGAGCAAGGCATTTGGTGAACACCCTTGGGGCAGGGCAAAGGCCAAAGGGTAAAGCAGAGAAATAAAAATGCCAGGAAGCAACAGAGAAATGCAAACATTTCCTGAAAAGAGGATGGGTCAGAATATGGAGATAAGCATCCTTGAGATCCAGAGACACCATATAGGTCAGAGGGAGCAAGAGAGAAAACAGAATCTGAAGGGACAACATCTGAAAGGAAGGTACCTTTAGAAAAGTGTTTAGATGACACAGGTGTAGAATAGGTCTCCAATTGTACTTTTTCTGGGCACTAGAAACAGTGGGGAGTAGAACCCTTTCCACTTTCTGATATAGGCAACTCCTGAATAGCACCCTGAGACAAGACAGCTTGAAGAACCTCTGGTATAAAGGGAAGATGTTCCCGAGGAGACTCAAGAATGCCCATAAATGTAGGACAAGATTTCCACACCATGAAGTACCCTTGACGAATGATCGACAGAACCCAAGAATCGTGAATGATCTGAAGCCAAATTGGAAGAGAAAGAGAAAGGTGAAAAGAAAGAGGAATGTGGCTGTGAAGGGACTGATAGGCAGACAGCACCTGGTTTGACCAGAAAGGAAGGCTTCAGAGTCCCCAAAATTTGAGTAGCCTTAGCAGGAGGAGTCCATTTGCCACTCTTCTTACCTTTAGTAGAAGAATGCAATTGCCGTCAAACAAAGGCAGCTTAGCAGGGTAGTTTCTCTGAAATTTAGTCACAAGAGAAACAAACACATGTTTAAGTTGCCTTAAGGCCATACCTTTATCCTGAAGGGACTTAATCAAACCAGTAGCAGCTTCCCCAAACAAAGGTTTAACATCCGAGGAGCATCCTTGAATTTAGCTTTAATATCATCAGGTAGAGGTTGAAGCCTAAGCCAAGAATACCTCCTCATAATCGAACCAAAAATAGCAGCCCTAGAAGAGGCATCCGCTGCATCATAACTACATTTGATAGAATGACAAATGACTTGAGAGGAAGTCCCTAGCAAGGAAAGAACACAAGTTTTACTCTCAGAGTCTTGGAAATCAGAAATATACTGACAGGCCTGAGAAAGAAGAGTCAACACATACCTAGACATATAGGGCTGATAATCAGTAGCCCTAAAAGCTAGGGTAGCAGAAGTGTAAACCTTTTTGCTCAGCCTGTCCATAGTTCTGCTGTCCTTGTCAGAAGTCAATAACTTGGGTGAAGGAAGCGATTGAGACAGCTTATCAGAAGCAATGGACACTACAGAAGGAACAACAGTAGGACATTTTATATAAAAAAGAACAATCCTCAGGAACAAATTACTATCATGAATGCGACATTTACAAGCGTGAACCGTGATGCTACCGATGCATTTCCTCAACTCATGCATATTAAATAGGTCCAATGTCATCGCAACAACATTGACAACGTTTTGTCGATATTAATATCAAAAGCTGCCATTGACAACCATGCTTCGTGTCCCTGCCTTGTTGGCGATCTCATGAACTGATGCCAAGACAGGAGGAATAGCCATAGGTTTAGGAGAGTCCAACTGCAACAACTCATAGTACCTTTTATAGATATCAGAAACCTGAGTACAATCCCAGTTAAAAAAATCCATCATCCTAGAGAGTGTGTCCCCAAGGGAAATTTCCGGCAAATGAACATGAGGATTAATAGATTCCTCCTCCTCTGACCCATAGTGCAAAGGAGAAGGAATTTGAGTAGAATAAGTTTGGGATTTGTCAGCAGACTCCAACTCATCCTCGGAAGAATCCTGGTCTCTAGGCCTTTTAAGAGGAGTAGAGGACCAAGGAGGAGCAGGAAATGAAACCCCACAATGAGGCTTCAATCAAGGAATTAAAGCAGAAAATAACCCCTAAGTCAAAGCCTACCACTCACTTTGTGTCTTCCTAGAAGCAGAAGAAACATGTTTAATTTTTTGTTTCTTTTTTAAGGGAATGTCCCGAGAAGGCTCAGATCCAGGACAACAGTTGAGAACCGTACCAGGAGCTTCTTCCCCAACTAGAAACTGAGGAACTCCCCTAGGCCCCTCAGAAAAAATCAGTTGTGGTTTCCTCTGAATGTCCAAGATGGATGCCCCCAAAGCATCTTTGGATGTGCTGCCAGCTGGATCCTCACCTGCCGTAAACATGATCATGGCAGAGAAATCCAACAACACAGCCGGGTGAGCCTTCGGGTTTATAACAACCTCAAGAGAAACACCTGGCAGAGGCTGGACAGCGGAAGATTCTGGTCGTACCATTTTCATCTTCTTCCCAATGGATGACCCTCGGGGTGGGAGATTCCTTCCATAGTATCTTTAGTGAGGAGCCTAAAATGCTGGTACTCAAGATACAAGGAAAGGGAAGAAAGTCTACTGCGAAGGGTTTTTGGAACAAATGCCTGACAAATTGAACAAAACGTATGGTCATGAGAAGCACCTAAACAAAAAAGACACTTATTGTGGAGGTTTCTATGGGGAATCTGTCTCCCACACTGGCATTTCCCCTTCTTGGATGACATTAACCTAAAGAAACACAAAAAAACAAGAAAAAACAACATCCCCAATGGGGCACTTATCTTGCAAAAACAGCAAACAAGCATAGGAAGTCCCTGGAAAATGCATTCATCCAGCAGAAAATAAACGCAAATAAACCGACTGACAGTGTAAAAGATATGTTCAGACTGGCAGCAAAGAAGTTCTGTTTTTGGTAAGCCTGAATGTCACCTTTATGCCCTACGTTATGCAGCATGCATATGGCGACGTTTGGCATACCTTTTAAATTCAGAAATCTTTGGAAGACTGGCTGGATGTCGGACTTCCATGGTAGGAAAAAAGTTAAGAATACAGCAGCAGTGAATATAAGGACATCATCATCACAGACTCTGGTTTAGAAAATGTATTTCTACTAATGCCTTGCTGACTGCTGGTTTGACTCTGATAAGGCTGGTGGACAGTTCATTGGCTATTTGTAGGAGATATGTTATGGCTCAAATGTAGAGCTCTGTGGCTAGGTGATGATACTGGAGGACATAGCATTATAAACAGTTTGAAGGTTACTGAATTCAGAAGAAGGGAAGCCCTTGGTATGGCTGTTTACTAGCTATTTATCATAGCTTTAAGTCAGTCAGTTGGTACCCCAGGCAATCCCCAGAGGGGCACAAAAAAAGTTGAGGAGCTGAAAAAGAAGAAAAAAAAAACTTTTGGCTGGAGGCTAACAGCTAATGTGGTGCTTCTGCAGCTATTCCTTCTTATGCTATATCAGATATCAGAAGCTGCAACAAGCTATACTACCTCCTTGCTACAGTATACACACATACACAGTCACACACGCTGCAATCAGACTTCGAAATCATCTACCCAGCCAATATCTCAATTGCAGCTACTTAACTGATTACAAATTACTGCTTGCATTTGCAAATACCAGTCAGCATTCATGCTTAGCCTCATGTGACTGCACCCTAATTTACAGGAACAGATTGGCACCTGTTCTAAAATGTCGATCATGCCCCTCACTCCCCAAATATTTGCTCCCAGGGTATCCTTGTCCATTTTCCTGGTCTAGGTATAGCTTTCAGCAGATTGATAAGGTGACAAAGCAACACATTTTGTTGACAGCAGTCTGTAAAATATTTATTTTGGGCAAGTAAGCTGTATACAAGCTTAGGCACTGACATCTGGATTTCTAGGGCTTTCCTTTCTTCATTTGAAGCATTTGAGTTGTGCCATACATGGTCCATGTGATTTGTAAAAGGTATAAACAGTATACTCCTGTGTGTGGATTATTTCGGTCCTGTTGCATCTCAGAATCTTTTAATTCATCCTCCTTTGTGAATTCCCATATGCTACCTTTCATATTATTTCTATTCTCCAGTGTTACCAGCTTTCTGGTTCTATTCTGCTGCAGTTGCTATCTTTTCTGTTTGTGTTCCTGGGTCCCATTTTATTAATACACTTGCATACACTTGAGTTTAGTACAGTTTGCTGATATTGTTATGTTGACATTGGTTTTGCTGTAATTTATCTGTTTTTATTAGGCCTTCTTAGTAATTTAAATTAAATGCATTGCTCCTCTGTTAATGTACAGCAGATTACAATCAGTATAATTTCTTAAAATCCCTTTTTGTGCCTGAAAAGGTAATGTCTGTAATTACTGCTTCTACCTAATGAAGAAAAAAAAAAGGGACTGCAGGGAAAGCATTACTTTCTATGTCATAAATTGTCAGACTAAGGAATGTTAAACACAGCTTCTGAAGCTGTCCAGCATTCCATGTTACTATTAGATGAATTAACATGCTAATTGATACTGCAGTCATTACTAAAACCATTCTGTATTAGACAGTAAAGCCAATGAAAACGATTGATGGCTTACTTATACGACATTATTTCACCGAGTGACTGCAAGATTCTACTCCTGGGAAAAGTAAAAAATTATATATATGTATGTTTGTTTAAACATTCCTGAAAATGACTCCAAACAGTTTTTCAGAAAACAAAATACATTTTCTACATCTGAAGCTTTTCTAGCATGTGAAAATGTTATCTGTGACTGCTTCCCATGTGGTATCCTCAGTTTTTATAACATGGCGGATGATACAATTAATTCTTTGACTATTAGGATGGAACATATTTTAGCTAAAGCATCTCCAGACCTATATTTTCTGCAAATGAATGTTCGCTGTGATGAGGTTTCTGCTATAATACCTTAAAATACTGGTGTAGTTAATGCAAAGATCATTTACCAGAGACATAAAGTAAATGTGATATAATAAAATAATTTGAAAACATTTGAGAAAACAGTGAACATTCAAAATATCAGGGGGTCACAAGACATCACAGAAATTATAGGAGGAATGTAAATCTTAGCTGCTGTCCCTAGCTCCCTGTAAATGATACTACCACATATGACTCCATTACAAGGAGGGGCGTGAAGCAGTATTCCCTTACTTAGTTTGTTATGTTTGGGGATCTATGCCTTGCATTCAACACCATTAAGACTCTTCCGCCTTGACCTCCTGTATATTCCCAATTCAAATAGCTTAACTGATACCAGATAGAGGGACTTAAATCTTTATCAGCATATAAATAAAATATGCCGGAGAGACAAATTTATTGTCCAACACCTACTCAAGGTCTGGAACAAACTTTCCCCTGCAAGTTACACAGTGTGACCTCCAAGCAAGATTAAAGTTTGATGATTAGCTGGATACCCATAAATTTAGCATGTGAGTGACATGCTTTGCCCTTCTTTAGAAGAAGGGTATTGTATGAGGGTGAGTATTGGCAAGGTGTAAGTGGTCTTGTGGCTCAACTGCCTTGTATTTACTATGACCCTTGACCCTATACTGCTAGGATATCTCTACAGTGACTCCTCCTCAGTGCAAGTCTTTTCCACAGTATCTCTGCATGAAAAGATCAGAACATTTTTACTGCCATTTCTAACAGGTTGAATATGAATTTATGTCATAAAAACTGAGATTAAAACAATCTACACACTTCTCAGTGTTTTTCAATTACTTCAATTTCTAAGAGTAACGGTAACATATCGTATATGGTTTGTTATATGTTCTTGAAAAACTATAAACAATTGGCAACAATAAATGTGCCTTCCAGCATTTGTTTTATGGACCAGGTACCCAGTCGGGAATCAGTTATCTTTTGTCAGGACAGTCAGCTTCTGGCTTCTATGGCAAGAGCTTGAAAACACTTCATCAAAAACTGTCAATTAAAAGTAACAGGACAGATATAATTGTTCAACACTGACTTTGTGTGGGGAGGTGAACAACCCACAAATTATTATAATTAACTTAGAGGTCACTACACCTCAGAGCAAGGACAAGCTCTGACCACAGAAACCTGACTAAGAGAAAATGCATTTCAGCCAATCAGAAATCTTTGAGCAGTGTACAAAGTTCCTTTCTCTTGATACACTACTTTCTAAAGTGAAGCTTTCGATATATGTCACTATATCCTTTGACTTAAAGGATCCAACATAAATCCAGCAATAAATAACAGATGCATTTGTTATAGCTTTTGGGCTTAATAGCACTGCCATAACTAGAAAAATGCGACAGTAGTAAGTGTGTCCATGTACAAGACAATTAATATATAACAGCTTATTGTCTACCTACTGATATTGTCAGTGAAGCTTTCAGTCTTTTATATATTATATTTGTGCTGTTGTAAAACAACTATTTTGTGCAGATTATTTAATTCTACTTAATATTTCAGTTTCCTTTCATTACAGTGTACTGCTAATATCATGAATTTCTTTTTTTAATGTTTTGTGGAACATTTCATTAGTTTAATATTTACTAAACCACACATTACCTTACTGATTATTTGTTACTCTGACCATGTATGTAATCCTTTGTGTATTGTTTCTTTTTGTGGAACTTTAATCGCTGAGTCCCACTGAAAAGGGGTACATTATTCAGTTGTACTTTCTTGGTCAGCAAATGCAAATAAATAAATAATGTAATATTTTCAGTGCATGCAATAAAATTCTACAGGTGTGTCGTTTGGTAGCCACATGAAATGTTGGGACCTGCTAGAATATGTCCCAAAACTTGGTACTTAGAATTAAGTCCAAGATGACCATTTTCCAGAATATTCCCTTTTCTCCAAGGTATGGCGATCTTGGAGTTGGTATATATTAGTTTGGGGTGTGTGTGTGTGTGTGTGTGTGGGGGGGGAGGGGTGCAGGGTGGGAGGGTTTCCTTCCTGCAAAAAATAAGTTTAAAGGAAAAAAGAGATCTTCAAGATTCAATTTGCTCCTACAGTTTTTTTTGTGTGTTTGCGTGTGTGTGTGTGTGTGTGTGTGTGTGTGTGTGTGTGTGTGTGGGCACTCGGCATTTGAAGACTTGACATTTTAACAGGGAGCCCTGTTGAATAACATACATGAACCATTGCTATCTCTCAGGGAAGTCTTTAAACAAAGCACACTGACCTATAACATCACTATTTTGGGTTATTTTTTCACTTCTGTGAAACAGTAAACTATTTATTTTGTCTGTTGCTATGAGTTTGTGTTTTGTATTTCAGCAGAAGTACTAAATCACTTTAGTAGTTCCTTAAACTTGGATGCTCTTCTAATTAGTAGAGTTTGCACATGTAGGCTTGGACAGCTCTAACCTTATAAAGCCATTGGCAGGATGAGACAGAGAGCTTTCTGCAATCAACAGGATGACAGTGGAATGGCCTTAGCATTGTACCTTGGCCTTCCTATAAACTTACTAAAAAGATAAACAGTGTCCTATAAAGACATTTATATTTATTGTAGGAAGAGTCTTTCGGCCACATTTCCTGATATTTATGTTTTCAAAGAAACTGACAAACTAATTTAACTACAGTGATTTAATTTAGTGGTGTCATGCAAACAACAGAGTTTTACACACAGAATGAGAAATGATTTCCAGAGAATAAAGAAAATATGACCAAAAACGGTTTAAAACAGTCTCCATGGGTGTCCCACATAGTGACAATAGTGTGAGCTAGTTTATACTTATATTAATTTAATTCTTACTTTTATATTAATGTTGACTATTTGATGACTTAAGTGTATTTCTGTATACATTTTATGTTAGACATTTACCATGTATTTATTTTAGTATATAAGCAACGAACAGTGTTTAAGCTCAGAAGCTCTCCTGCTTTGCATTAAATGCATTTACATGATCTCAAGAGTGGCGGAGTTTAGTGGTTTTCTATCAAACACTGTACATAAATAGCAGCATGATGAAACGGTTACACAGTAATTAAGAAGCACATTCTGGAACCATATGGATGGAATAGCAGTGCTCGTATAAAGCACTTCTATGGGGCGTAAGAAATAACGTATGATACTGCAACCTAGAAGCCATTCACAGAGAAGTTTTGACTGAAGGCATCTGAATGGTAGGAAAACAGGAAAAAGCTAATATGCTTTAGAGAAAAAAACTGGGGAATAGTATTACATCTGAAGAAAGAGTCCTGAAAAGACAAATATTGGCAGTTTCCTAACATCATCAGTTTCCAAACATTGGCAGTTTTTTATTTTTATTTTTCTCTGAGACGCCAGTTTAATGGTTTGGATGAAAAGCAGAGTTTCTTGATCTTACCACATGTACTGCAGCTGAGAATCTGCCAGTCAAGGTGGGAAAAGGTTAAGGGGATTTACAAACAATGTTAGCCATAGTGAAATGATATTTTTGTGCTACGAACATGATATTGCATTTAAGAACATAAATGAAAATTCTAACATAATTTATTACCTTTATTGCTGGCCTTTGTCTGCTTAATGCCTAGTTGCATTTCAAATATTTTGTAAAGTAAAGGATGATTATCCCAAGAAAAGAACATATGAATTATATTATGAAACATTTTCTAACATTAGTGTAGTGCATGGAACACTGCAATTACTCTGTGGTATCAGGAAAAAGATAAACTTCATAACAGCTTCCATAGAGCGTGATCCAGTTATAACAGCACCTGGGGTGCTTATTAAGTACCACCATAAGCACTGTCCTGATCAAGCCTCATGCTAGTGACCACAGAGAACAGTGTCTGATAGCAAAGAACAGCAGGAGAAGGTCAAGCAGTTTAGCTTCTGTCTGCTCTCAGTGCCTTTTATCTGTCCTGAGTTTGTCTCATAATTTTTTTGATTTTCTGGTAAATCATTAAGGATTACAGTAAGTTAGTTGTTGTTGTTGTGTCTTTCAGCTTTTCCCAGTTAGGGATCGCCACAGCGAAACTCCGGTCCACTAATGATTGGCAGTAGATTTTTACGTGCCGAGTTGCCAGCTCTAACGTACAACCTTCAACGAAGGTGCGCCCATTCACGCATGTCTCCATGCAGAAGACGCTCTAACTGAGAATTGAACCGGACAGCGTCTTACTGTGAGGCGACAATGCTACCACAGCACCACTACCGCAGTATGATTACAGTGAGTTAGTAATATCAGATATTACAGTTCATTCATCGTATTGTAAAGAACATGCACATTGATACAAAACCTGTTGTTCTATTAACTTTTTAGTGAATAAGAACAGTATTAAAAACTGTCACTGATTTTGATAATTTGCCCCATGGTGGTACAGCGGTAGCGTTGTTACCTCACAGCAAGAGGTTCTCCCATTCGATTCTCGGCTTGGCTTGGGTGTGCCTTCTGTGTGGAGTCTGCATGTCCTCCCCGCGGTTGGATAGCGTTCCAAAGACATGCGTGTGTAAATGGGCTTGCCTTCGTTGAAGGTTGGGCTTCAAGCTGGGACCTCGGCATTTCGTAAAAATCTACTGCCAATCATTAGCGGACCGGAGTTCCGCTGTGGCGACCCCTTACCGGGAAAAAGCCGAAAGACTCTCTCTCATTCTGGATTTGTCCAGAATTTTTAACTAAAGAAACTCAGAGGTGTACTATTGTCTGTTTGACAGTGCAAAGTGTTTTACCACCTTCCAAAGCTTGTAAAATACTTTGCACTCATAGGCTTTTTTTCCTTTAACTTATAGTACATGGAGCAGATAAAGGTGTGTGTACTCCAAAGAATTATGATTAGGTCACTGAGCGTAACTTTTTATTATGCATTTTCGACATGGAGGACAAGATTCACCTCTCAAGCTTCACTGTCAAGGTTAATTTCATGGCATTCATGTCTGGAACATGTAATAAAGTGGTTATGATACGAGACCCAATCATACTTTTCTATATCAGAGGTACCTTGTGACTTTGAATAATAGATGTAATTCTCTTATTTTCTTATAATTGTGGTTAAAGAATATTGTATTACTACCTCTATGTTTATAAGTACTTTAGCAAGGCGCTTCAATGATTAAAGTTTCTACCTCTCAGCTCCAGGGCCAGCAGTTTTGTATTGACCTTCAGTAACTGTATATGTTGAGTCTGCATTTTTTTTTTTTTGTGTCTGCATGGGTTTTCTCTTATTTCCTCTCTAAAACTATGATGATGGATCAGATGCTCTAAACTGCCAATGTATATGGCATTTACTCTTTATTTGTGGGCCAGGTCATGGCTTCACTTAGTCCAGCAAGGTTCAGTTCATTCAGTTATTGCACATACAAATAAATAGATAAAAAAATCAGCAAAAGCTGACAATAGCAAGAATACAAGGCTTCATTGTGACATGATTATTGTTAGAGCAGGGAAGAAACAGTAATATTGCTGTGAGGGTTGGTCTAAACAAAAGATGAACAAAGTATTGGCTAATATTTTGGCTTGTTCTGCTATTTTCTATTGTGCCTCTCAACAGGCTGTACTTGAAGTATATTTTGACATGGAACTAAATGAATGCTTAATCACTTCAAGAAGAAAAGCATAAGTCTTAGTGAAGTTTCTATAATTGTAGAAAGTCATAATCTTCATTAGACATTATTAATTCAGCGCAGGCATGAAAATAAAGTGGAAATATTTGATTTAACTAGATTATCTAATTTAGTTTTCTAAACTTATTCCAAGTAGTACAAACAGAAATGAAATCCTTGCAATTAGTTGAGTGGTAGTTGTTTGATATTAGACCTGTTGTTACATTTATTTAAGCTTTGTTGCTGGAGATAATTGCTGTTCATATGGAAGTGAGTTGCTTTTACTGTGTGAAACTGTAGCCCCCTCGGAAAGAAAGAGCAATACAGTTTTATGTTATATTTTACTAATTAATCTTTCCCCGAATTGCAGTGACCTCAGAGTGTGAATACTAAAGTAAGGAGAGGTGTGGGAGGTTACTACAGGATATGCAAGGGGGCTTGTCCTTTTCCAAAAAAAAAATTCTCTTTATGTCTTTTAGTATGTGCCATGCTTAAACCAAGGTCCCATCTGCTTGAGCTGCTGGATGTAAAATATCTGACTGCATTTATAGAAAGAGCACGGAAATTTTATTTGTAAAAATGCAAAAACAGAAAAATTACAAACGTACAGATCATCAAAAAATCAAAGAAAATATACACCTCTATCATCCAAGAATCAAATACTCAAATAAAACTGAAACTAAATACATATAATAGATAATCAGAACAGCAGTTCACCCACCCCAGCCTTTCAACCAAAACCAATGTTTAATCTTTTTAAGGGCATCTTTTCCCCATTTATTAAATCATTTTTCTTCATTTCTTCCCTTCCAAATATGGCATAAAACAATTATAGATGTACTGTTAAATATCATCTGATCAAAAAAAACAAAAAAAAAAACAATATATATACATATATATATATATATATATATATATATATATATATATATATGTATGTATAGCCCAAACGTCATCTTTTTATGGAGATATTAGAAACAAATGGCACTTTCATTGCAGATCGAAAGCCATAAACTCTTATACAGTCTAAAACATAATGTATGGTGTCTTCCACCTGACATAAAGTACAGTGGAACTCATCAAAACATTTATGTTTCATACCAGCTTTAACAGGCAATTTATATATTAAAAATCTTAGCATAAACTTTCCACACATGTAAACACCTTTCTTGCTACATATTAATGCTTTCTTCTCCAATGTGGAAATATTTTCCCAAGGATCAATATTATAATATTATATTATAATAAGCAGCCATTATCTGCCAATTCCATAATTTCTTATTGTTTGCATAAAAGTTTTACAGTAATTTTCCATGTCTTTATTCCAAGATAATATACACAAAATCATTATTGTCCACCATAAGCTTAAGTTTATAAGGATACATACACCAACCCCAAAAGGAAGTATATTTCTTCTAATAGAGGAGAACTAAGACTTATGAGTCTCAGTAGCTAATTTCAAAATCAGAAATAGATTAAGAGAACAGAAATATACAACAGGATGAATAAATCTGAATCCATTGTCTTTTTTTTTATACCTGGCCTCAGGTTTTAATCCCAAAATAATTGAAAAGGATGCATAATAACTCGTGTTCTTAATGCAGGAGACGATATATATTCTATCTAAATACTGAGAGGAATTCATAAAGGTTACCACAAAGTGTAGACTAAATGTACACTTAGTATAATCTTTCTGGGTGACTAGAAAGCACAACAAATGTGGTAGTGATGTTCTTGAATACAAATTGTGTATACTTAGTGTACACTTAATGTAGGTGTTATTGAATCTGACCCGAAAACTTTTTGGGAGAAATTTGCAGGCATGAATAAGCTTGAATGTTTAAAAACAATTAAATTGACCATGGTTTTGAAAGAGAGACATGGGACTGAAGCTGTTATAGAAAGATGACACAATATTTACCAATGCAATGTATTTCTTATGAGAGGAATACACACAAATTTACTTGTAAGAATTCAGAATAATAACTCCAAAAGTCAAAATATAGACATTTTTGTGAAAGCTTATATATGCAAAAAGCACTGAATGGTGTAGAAGGTAAAATACTGTCTGTGGCAAAAGGGTTGCTAAAGATAAAAAATATTATATAAAATTATAAAACTCTACATATGTAATATAACACAAGAATATAAAACAAACAAACCCTAGCGAACTAAGGCTACAAAATTAATGTAAACCAAAGCCAGGTCAAAAGGCTCTAAGGCACAACTCAAACTGAACAGAAGCCAACTGAGACCTAGTTTAGCTCTTTCATTCCCTTTTATTAACTATTCAGAACTTCATCAGAAAATACTCTCAGTTGAACAAACACTATTAAATACATTTGATTAACTCACCAAAAATAACATCAACCAATCACCTTAAAGAACAATCACAAAGTTGTTACATACTTACTGTTACAAAAAAATCATAAAAGATACAATGCTTTAACTATTAATAAATTAATAGTTAAGGCATTGTATCTTTTATGAATTCGTAGTAGTTAGTCAAAGGGAATGAAAGCACTAAACTATGTCTCAGTTGGTTTCTGTTCAGTCTGAGTGGTGCCTTTGAGCCTTTTGACCAGGTTTTGGTTAACACAATAATATGTGTTTATATTCTTATCAAATACTAACTAGGTAAGTGGGCTGTACATGAACCTTTTCTGCCACAAGCTGGGCCATATGGCAAATACAGACACAAAAAGTATGACACACACACACACACACACACACACACACACACACACACACACACACACACACACACACACACACTCTCTCTCTCTCTCTTAGATATATATATATATATATATATATATATATATATATATATATATATATATATATATATATACAGTGGATATAAAAAGTTTACACACCCCTGTTAAAATGCCAGGTTTTTGTGATATAAAAAAATGAAACCACAATAAATCAGTTCAAAACTTTTCCCACCTTTAATGTGACCTATAACCTGTACAATTCAATTGAAAAACAAACAAATCTGTTAGGGGAAAAAATATAAAAAAATAAAAAATGTACAAAAAGCTGGTTGTATTAAGTGTGCACACCTGTAAACTAATACTTTGTTGAAGCACCTGTATATACACGATACAATCTTTCCCTAATATATATTGAAATGGAACTGAGTAGAGACCTAAGAATTTCAAGCGGTCAGGTAATACCATTCCCTTGGAAGCAGGAATTCTCTTTGCAAATTTCATATGGACACATTCTAGTGATAACAAATTGCCTTTGTGGGTACAGACAGTAGAAATGCAGACTGTGTTTATAGTCTGTATTTCACAGGAATTGTTCATCTATGTTTTTATAATTTTTTAAAGTAGGCATCTGGATATTAAATTGGCTTGTGAAGGTTGACTCCATTTTTTTCAGTTTGCTTAGAGGTAAATAGTACATTTATGGTAGTGGTGGGGGATGAAACAGAATATTTGAAAACAGTAGTGTGTTGTTATTAATTTTACTAGATGATCCAATTTTAGGGAATTCTTTTTTTTTGTATGTCAGAATTTGTTGGAGTTACTCAGGTGTTTGTTTTGAAGATTTCTGTAGTAGTTTGGCTTTGCAAACTTTGTGTTTATTATGATTGTATGACTTAGATACTGAGACTGATATGACAGGGTTTTTAGAGTCCTTTTTTCAAGTTTGCCATGGTTTGTCCGTTTGTTGTATAAGTCATTGTAAGTTTTACTTAATCATGGCACATAATGACCTACATGTGAATATAAATATAAATGCATTATGGGTCAGGGATATGTAAATATGTAAACCTCTATACTTTTCAGTTAGTGCAATGGGATCTTTTATATCCACCTGTGCTACCACCAACTTGGCCAAATGGGACCTTTTTTAACATCTCATCTGAAAGGAACCCTCCATCACACTTATCCTATACTGCAATGTCAATAATGGGATGTGAATCCACACTCCTGGTTTGGGAAAATAACCCACAGTCTTATGATCTTCCAACATAAATGGAGAGTGTGCTACCTGTTAAGGCACAGACATTGACTTAAATACTTGATACACATTTTTGGTAGCTGATAATTCAAAAAGGCAGTTGCATTTTCACTCCTTTTTCATGGTATATACTGGCATATTGCAATGCTTCACTGACTTGAATTTGCCAACCACCATTACAACATCTCTATAGATGGATTACTGTAATAGCAGTGTATAGCCGCAACACAGTTCCCATGAACTAAGCTGTATTTCTTCAGATTGACTAGATCTTGAAGTTGAACACAGTAAAGCTTGAGGTTGGTGACTTTAATTTCAGCAGAGTGCAGATGTACACGCATGCATACATATATACACCCATACATACAGACAGACTGACATACATATAACATACCTATACACCAAATCATTTTAAGATGGGAGATGACCTTTTTCAATGGACAAAGCTAAATACAGATGATATTGAAGCATCTACTTCTCAACTTCTGATTGTCAGGGTGTTCATGTAGTGATCTGGGTTTAACCTTGTCCACCTGGTGAACGGAACTTCCCTGGCAGAGGTCAAATGTCAGACGAAGCATATGGACAGAGATTATCTCCCTATTTTGAAGTTTTACTTGTGTTTATAGACACAGGTGTTTGGGCACCTGTCAGCAGCTTATTCTGTTGGCATTACATATTATGGGTGGGGTTGTTAAAAATTAAGGGTTGGGAGGGTGGCCTAATGGTTAAGGTGTTTGCCTTGCAAGCACAAGGTATAGGGTTTGAGTCTTACAAGGGATAATTGGCTAGGCTTAAAATGGCTCGCAAGGGCAGTTAGCTTAGTACTAACCTATGAACCTATGAACCTATGAACTGGACCTAATTATTGAGATCTGTCTAATTTAGAAATAAAAAATTGGTTTGCCCCCCCAAAAATTAGAAAGATTTTTTTTATTTTTAAATTGTAAATATTTTTGAGAAAGACTGATGAGTTACAGTCAGAACATATTCATAACTATTACAATTAGGGATTTCTTTTTCCTTCAATAAGTCATGTTGATTGATATGCTTCTCTATTGACTTTCCGAGTTAGTAGCACCAGTATTTTAAAGATCTGCACAATTTGAAGCCTCTTTCCTAATTATGTTTGCATTCTCCTTAATTCTGGAGGTAAAAAGCTAAGAGGTTGATTTCACAGTAAATATTCTCTCGAATATATTATTCCTTGTTGTATATTTGCTGATATCATGCTATTGATAGGTAATTTTTTGATGTAATGCATTTTGTTATACTTTTGCTACCCATCTTATTTTAATGTTGATGATTAATGCTTTGGGGACAGTGTTTTGGTGCTTCAGTTAGCGGTACTCTGCTGTATTGCTTATGATTTCTACTGCTGTATCACTTTTTTGTGTTCTTGCCCGTGTTATCATGACATCTGTCTGAAATATGGTGCACCCGGAAAGGATGTAATGAATCACTACATCTCATCTGGTATCAGATAGGGAAATGAAATGCATTATCTTGTGTCTACTTGTTCCCAATCAATTTCTTACTGAATGGGGGGTTTGCACCATATATTTCTTCATGCTATGCACACTGTTTGCTTTTCAGCGCAGAGCTGTGGAGTGAAGTATAATATGAACTGTGAATTCTCTCACAGTTTTAATGTACTAACATTATACCTCTAATCTCTCTGTATGCCATTTATGACATCATGAAATTGTAAGCATTTGCATTGGTGCCAGACACATCTACCCAAATTGTGATTTCTGTGGTGTCTGCATGAAACCATTTAGACAGATATTTTTAAAATTGGTTCAATATTTTCACAGCAGACAGTAAATGTGTTTTTTTTAAGATTTTGACCTTAATTCCTTGCATTTCATGACAGAAATATAATATGTACATGATAAAACTCAGAAGTGCAATCAGAAAAGAGCAATAACAGCAAACTCTGAATGTTGAAACTAGCATAAATGTTTTAAAGTTTACTTTTAGAAGGCTTTGAACACTGCATCCCCAGACCCCACCTACATTGTGTGCAGGAGTATTGGGATTTCCCTGAGATACCACAATCTTGACTGTTTCAAACAAATCCCATCAGCTTCACATTACTGACTGCACTTTAATGTGTGGACAACATTTCAGTCTGAGACCCCAATTCCTCTAATTGAATGATTCTGTACTCCCTGTCAAACCATTTGGTCATAGATACTGAATAATGTAACATTTTTAATCAAGAGATTTATGAGACCAAGAAGACACATTTTGAAAATGCAAAGTAGATGACTCAGGAAAAGAAAAAAGAAATGCTATTTCAGTGAAAGAGCGGTTTATGAGCGGAGCAGCCTACCTGAAAATGTAGCACAGTCAGAAGCAGTAACAGAATTCATGAACACATTTGACAAATGTAAGGCATTTACTATGAGGAAGTGAGAAAAACAAATATGTTACTGATCAAGTAAGACATGCAGTTTAAAAGGTTTGATTCCTTCAGCCTTCATGTGCCTACTGTGTGACCTTGAGTAAGTCATTTAAGCACACAGTGCTTTGGGGTAACTGGGAATTTGGACTTGCGTTAATGATTCTTTGGACTGCATGCCTAGTAACTACCTATGAACATATTATGCAATATGTTTATTATAGGAGGGGTGACACACTGGAGCAGTGAAGAGCATTGTCATCTTACACCAAGAGGTTTGTAGGTGCCTTATGTGTGCAGTCTGCATGTTCTCCCTCTATTCACATGAGTTTTCTCTGGTTAATTCAATTTACTCCTCATCCCAGAGACATGTTGTAGGTGGACTGGTGACTCTAAACTGTCTGTAGGAATGCATGCAATGTATATGCATGTGATAATGAAGAAAGGCCTGGCAATCTATTTCCATTTCTTACTTGCTTAGTAAAACCTGTAGATGGCATCAGCGCTTCATGAGGGTGACTTTAGAATTTAGACGCAAATGGATGGATAGTATAGGAAAGTAAATAGGCAGACTGGATGGGATAAGCCATCTTTAGTTGCCTGAATAATTCATTCTTTCTTTGACTGAGTTATTAATAATATTTGTAGTAGTTTGAATGTAAAACAAACCAGCAATATCCAGGTGCCTCTGCAAGAGAAAAGGAATAAACTAATAATATAAGCAAACAAGCAGAGGCAAGGCTCCAATTCTCCACAAAGTTTAATGGTACCAGATACAAACACAAGTGCTTTCACTGACTGCTTCTTCTGAAGAAGCAGTCAGTGAAAGAGCTTGTGTTTGTATCTGGTAGAAGCAGTCAGTGAAAGCGCTTGTGCTTGTATCTGGTACCATTAAACTTCGTGGAGAGCTGGAGCCTTGCTTCTGCCTGTTTGCTTATATTATTTGCAGTAGTTTGGCTTGATAATGGTACTGTATTTTACATTATCATATCACTCACCTTCAGTCTTCAGAATGTTTAAGTGTTTTTAAAATGTGAAAAATACAGGCAGCGTTTGAAACAGCTGAAAATAACTTTATCAGCATGGATGAAATGTAATGGTTTATAGTTGCACAGTGTTTTCTTAATACAAGAATACAATTCTGCATTTATTTACTAAGCTTTTTCATAAAAAAATGTTATCACTAAATGTGTGACATACCCTTACAGTGTGGAGCAGGGAATTTTTATGATGAAAAAAGAGAGGAACAATTACTCAAAATAAGGTACATTAGAAAAGCATTTACATTATAAATGACAATTTTATATTTCTGCGGTTAGCGTTCCTACATAAACCAGTATGTTATACGTTGCCAAAAATACACAAGTGCTTGGAACGCTTACTAACCTTTTGTTTGAAACATTCAGTCATTTATTTTGTTATACCCCTTTTATTATATTCAGAGTCATGAGGAGTCAGAACCCCTTGCAACAAGCATAAGGGATAAAGCACTGAACCGCTCCTGGATGGGACACCAATCCATCAAAGCACACACAAGCACACACACACACACACACACACACACACACACACACACACACACACACACACACACACACACACACACACACATACTACTCACAGTCTGGAGGATTGCCATGTTCACGTATCAGTCAGTCAATATATGCACTGCCACTCAACTAGTAGAGCTTGTATGTGTTTGAAATGATATCTGAAATTCATGGAGAGTGCAATTTATGCTGGAGTTTTTAGACAGTTTACCTACCATCTTCTCTGTGAGGACACTTTCCTGGCCAAAGTGTTCTATTAAAGTATATTGATTCAGCATTTAAACAGATTTTGACTTGGCCAACTTTATTGAACATCCAAGTGTTTCTTTTTTAGAACATCAGTGGCACAATTCCTCATTCTGGAGAGACTGTTGATATATCTTGCTCTGTGATTCTGATTCACTGATTTATTCTTAAATAGAAAATCACTCAGCATGAAATACTGACATTTCTTTGACAATACATGACAACTCACCAGCTTACTTTTTTAGTAATGTTTGGAAGAAGTTTACTTTCTGTCAGGTCATTTCACAGAAATGGAAAATCATTCTAAAATCATAAAATAATAATGGCTCAGTGCCCTCCACCCAGTTAGATAGTGCAGATCTGTGGCTGTACAACATTAAGGTTTAGGGAAAATCATCTCCCCTAGCATTAACGTAGCTGTGAAGTCATAACAACACAAGTCAGTTATTGTTTTGAGGGTATTTTCCAATTTAACAAAATGTTCATAGGTTCATACTAAGCTAACTGCCTTTGCAAGCCATTTTAAGCTTAGCCAAATTATCCCTTGTGAGACTCAAATCCCGCACCTTGTGTTTGTAAGGCAAACACCTTAACCATTAGGCCACCCTCTGATTTGATAAAATTTTTTTGGATTTGCTGAAAAGTAATGGTGCAAGTTATTATAGCCTATCTCTTCTGGCATTGCTCTATATTTCTGTTTTCTGCTCTTAATTAGATCTTAGCTGCACCTTTTTCTGATAATGTGTGCACCCAAGGAGGTTACTCATAGTGTTGCAAGACAGGAGATGTGAACATCATGAATGCTTGCAGTGTGCAAAGGGAGTGCCTAATATGATGCTCAGGTGAAGGCTGCTCTCTCCAAAGCAAAAAAACACTGCTTCCATGGGACCAGATGGCGTCCCAGGTTGCGTCCTACATGAACTCCAAGAGGAACTAATCCCTCAAATAAAACAGCTATACAATCTCAGCCTCACTACAGGATATGTGCCCACAGAATGGCGTACAGCAACAGTGGTCCCACTCCACAAAGGTGGAGCCTCTACGGACCCTGGAAACTATTGCCCCATAAGCCTGACTAGCTTAGTCTGCAAGGCTATGGAGAGGATCATCATGGAGCTCATAAACAAAGACATTGGGGACCTACAGACACTAGATCCTACCCAGTTCGGCTTTGTCAAGGGCAGATCCTGCCTTTTGAACCTAGTTGATTTCTTCGAAACAGTCACCAAAGCCATAGATGAAGGGAAGGTAGTCCACACAGCCTATCTGGACCTTGCAAAGGCATTTGACACAATACCCCACTCAGGCATCATAGATAAGCTATCCAGCTTAAATATAACCCCCTATGTCACAAGATGGGTCACAAACTGGCTCAAAGACACTACCCACAGAGTGAGAGTTGCTGTAGCCATGTCCGACTCGAAACCGGTCACAAGTGGCATCCCACAGGGTTCTGTCCTGGGACCACTCTTGTTCGGTATGTACTTTTCCGAGGTACAGGCAAACGTGGGAGGACTATGGCTCACCAAGTTCGCAGACGACTGCAAACTGGGCGCCATAATCAACTCTCCAGCTGACACAAACATCCTTCAAAAAGGTCTCACAGAGACAGATAACTGGTGCCAGTGCCATGGTTTAAAGCTAAATGCCAAAAAATGTATAGTCATACCCTTTGGCAAAAACAATGTGCCCACAAATTACCACATAGGCGGAAACCCATTAAGTACAGAGAAAGTTATTAGGGACCTGGGGACCCAAGTTGATAGCACTCTCTCCTTTGAAAACCACATTGCCAAAGTGGTTAGAAAGACCTTCTACATAGCCCACCTCATCACGAAGGGTTTCACATCTAGATCAAGAGAGGTAATAGTGCCCCTTTATTCATCCCTCATCAGGCCCATCATAGAATACAATGCCCCTTTTGGGATGTACCTTACCCGACACCTGCAGCAATTAGAAAGACCCCAAAAGTATCTCACCAAGAGGAAAAAGGGTCTCAAACAGATGCCATATGCTGCTCGGTTAAAAAAACTCCAGCTCTACTCAGTTGCATACCGCCTACTTCGAGGCGATCTATGCCTGACATACAAAGCTATGTCAAATCCAGAATTAATGGACATGCTCCACCTCAGTAAATCTAAATCCCTTAGAGCCACACGCTCGAGGGACTTGAACCTCAGCACAGAAATAAATAGAACTTGCTGGAGGGACACGTTCATAACCCAGAGGCTCCCTTCGCTCTGGAATAGAATTCCAGTTCATGTGAGGCAGAGCACCTCACTGAATCTCTTCAAGAAGAATCTCGATAGGTGGATGGGGGATCGTAGGTTTGTCCCAGGGATTAGTCCCGTGTCACTATTAGACAGAGGCACAGTAAACTAAACCTTAAAAAGGGTACAGTATACTCAAATCAAGGGGTGGCGTAAGCCATACAGAATCAGGCTAGGCTTATAATTGCCCCAGGGCAGATAGCCTAGTATGAACCTATGAACCTATAATAGTACAACCAGACATAATCACTGTGTTCATCTGCATACCAAGTGTCACGGAGAATAGTACAACCAGACATAATCATTGTGTTCATTTGCATACTAACTGTCACGGAGAATAGTACAACCAGACATAATCACTGTGTTCATCTGCATACCAATTGTCACGGAGAATAGTACAACCAGACATAATCATTGTGTTAATTTGCATACCAACTGTCACGGAGAATAGTACAACCAGAAATAATCACTGTGTCCACCTGCATACTAATTGTAGAGTACCTTTATCTACCTGTATGCCCCTTTTTGTAAGCACTTTCAGCAAGCACATAGAATTTAATCAGAGCAGACCACTTTGACTGCTTAAATAGCACCCCCAATTTCATCTGCTGCACTAGATCTTTCGGTGCAGAAATGAACTCAAGTACTTGAGAAACTTTTGGGTATGGGAACAGGGTAAAACATCTAATGGCAATTCACTTTTTTGGCAGAAGGACTGGGTTTTTTTATTAATGTAGGACATAGTGGTCACTTGTGACAGAAACAGGAGGTACACTCTCATGTCTACATGCTAACAGAAGTAAACTTGTGCATTGAAAAGAACATGGCCTTGGTGGTGATCCATGCATCATTGTCCATTTTAGGTGTGAAAACTTCCAGTAGGAGGTGGTGTCTTAAAATGACACTCACTTAGCTGCCTGCATCCTCCTTCCAACCTTCCAATCTCCTGCAAAGTGCTGGTATGTTGCACTGAGAGGCACTTCTTAAGCCACGATTTTATATTTGTATGGGATAAACCACTCACAATGTAGGTGATTATTAGCTAGGAAATGTCAGGCTGAAGGTCAGTACAAGACAGCAAACAGTGCCTGTGACAAAACTTATAATACACAAGTCACTATATACTGCATAGATAGTTTGTCTTCTGTTTACGACATGCATTTACATGCAACCTGATAATTGACAGGGGTCTGCATGTCAGCACAGACTTCTTTAATGCAGAATTATAGCAGGGCAGGATATATACATTTCCCTGAGGATGGGCATGGGTATAGTCAACAACTACAAATAATGTGCACATTTTAAAGTAGGGCTCACCAGCAGGGAAGTATGTACCATGTACATATGAAGATACAACAGCAAAAATCTTGATCCTGTTTCATTAACTGCTGGAAGTATACAACAGAAAATTTTGATGTAAGACACTGTGGCAGTCATTACAGAGACACATATGCCTACCATAGCATTACAGTGCAAGTAAAAGGAAAACAAAATATATTTTACTGATATAACTACTTAACTACTAAAAACAGCATTTCATTAAACAAAACCAATAAACATGTACTGCTGGGGATAACGAACCATACACCGAAATGTGCCACCAACAATGTTAACGTAAAATCACCACTCTTTATTATAACAAGAGGGACAAACTGATAATATAAAACAAATGCTAATATGCTGACATCGTTGGTGGTGAATTTTGATGTATGTTTTTTTAGCCCAGGCAGTCCGTGTTTATTGCTTTTGGTTAAGGTCTTAAAAAAATATTGTTTTCTGCTCCTTTCGTCTATTAGCATTTTGTTAAACTTTATTTATGCAAATTATTTTGTGCAAGATTCCATGACATGAACAATGTGTTATAAATGTACAAAACATCTGTATGTTGTTTTCAGTCCAGTGAAATAAGACAGTCACAACAAGACATGTGACTATGTACTGGAGAAGCTGAGAGACCTAAAATGGGATTTCTGAAGGCAAACATAAGAAAAACAAGGCAGTGTACCTTTAACAATTTATGGCATAGCTGAACACAACTTGGTGAAGTAATTCCATCTGCATCTCACAAAAGCACCTCCCACCAAATTACTTCTCTGTCATCAGACCTGGATTTCATTTACTAAGATAAACAAGACCAATGGGAATTGTCTTTAATTTAATATTAATTACTGAGGAAATGAACCATATGGAGAAAAAAATAACTGAACTTGTAAAGCAGGTTAAGTAATGGCTGGGGTTGGACAGGACTCTCACTTTCTCTGTCAACAACTTCCCCCTCCCCACAATTGCTTTGCCAAAATATTTTCCCAACATCTGTCAGTACTTTGCAGAAATGAAAAGGACAGGAAGGAAGCTGATGCTATCTCTTCCATAACTGCAACTACTCTATCAAAGCAAATTGTGAGAGAGCAAAATACATGCAGGAGATAGGCAGACCTGGTAATGGTGGTGTTGAAAGAAACGACACAAAGCACTGTGGTTTTCTGTATCAAGCATATGCACTTCAACATGTTTTCTACAGCTATTTTTGTAATGTAGACAGGTCAAGCCAATATTAAAACAAATAGGCAGGTATAGTGATAGGTGCTCTATGCAACACAATGGTGCTTTTATTTGTTCTTAGAGGTCAGTTTATTTTTTATATTCAGAAATGTTAGCCTAAATTGTACCCCTCTTAGATCACTTAAAATTCAAGGCTGCACCTTCAGCTTTCACTTTAAGCAGCCAAACAAAATTACATTTTTTCATTTTTTTTATATGTTTTAAATGCTGAGATCTATTAGACACTCATCTTTTTCCAAGGATCATCTTAGAACTGTGTTCTAGATCAAAGACTTGACACAGTCATAAAGTATGCTAAAGGAAGCCGAGGGAATCAAACCCATGTCTGCAGGCTACAGCTTTAATGGAGTTCACAGTATTGATAACTCTGGATTACACTGCCAGTCAGGTAACCTATAAAAAACAGGAAATATAAAAAAAGAACTCTAAAGGGTAGTAACAAGAGCACAGTTTAGAGTAGGGGTAGGGAAGGGGTAGATAAAGTGTGTAACATGTTAGTAAGGTACACAGTCCATGTAATTTTTGGAAAGGATGCAATGTGGGGCATGCTGGAGCCTAAGGAAACCATATATGAAACCCAGGTTAAGGAGAGTGGGAAATATTGAAAGGAAGGACAGTGAAGAAACTGGGGAGAGGTGATAAGAAAAAGTAGAAGACTGGAAGAACAGGAAAGGGGAAATGACGTAACACTGAGGAAGGATCCAACAAGGGAGGAACTGGTTAGTCAAAGGGAAGAAATGGATTTGGACTGAGGGAAGGGAGCTGTGAGTCGAAATAAGTAGTATTCTGTGTTAAGGAGAAGCAGGAGGGAGGCAAAGAAAGAAGAACAGGACTGGAAGAAGAGAACCCAGAGAGGGCAGACAAGTACGAAGGAAAGAGGAAGGAACATAAGAGCAGCACAGAATGAGAAAAGAGGGCCAAGGAAACAAGAGTGTTAGCTGAGGTGGAGCAAAAACAGTCTAATAGATACTGAGGCAGCCTCAATGCTGCAATAAGGCAGAGCAGGAAATGCAGTTACTGTAGCAACCACAAATGACACTGAGTGCCTGCATATTATGGTGCATGTAAGCATAGAAAATGTAGAAGAAGGAACCAAGGGGGATGGAACAAGGCAGACCAGGGCATTGTCAAGCAGACAAATAAAATTTGGGTGCATATTGGCCTTTTTGGAGGTGGCCAGAGCCAGAAAGGCAGGGATTGGCAAGGTTATGACAGTTCACCTTATGGCTGCAGGAATGAGGGCAGCATCAGGGACGTGGGGATTGGGGATGGTATATGAGAAGGAGGAGGGTTGATTGTTTTGCATAGCTTCTACCTCAGCCCCGAGCAGACAGCAGTGCTAAAAGATGGGTGAGGAGTGAGGAGGAAAAAATAAAAGTAAGAAGTCATGCAAAAAGATGGGAAATGAGTGGGAATGCAGTGGAGGAAGAGAAAAGCAGAAAGGTGGTAAGAAGAGTAATTAAGGACTCTAGGCAAAAGGAAGACTGCACCACAGGTGATAAATCTATCCAGAGAAATTGACATAGTGAGGGTTGTGGAGACCTTGGATAAAGTTAAGAGGGACTGTCTATGGCTGTCTTAGGGTACAGACTCTTCAGAAGGGACAGATGAGGAGGACTGAGGAGGGGTGCGGGCTATGTATGTAGAAGAAGACTTATGTATGAAACACTATAGGAGGAAAAGAATGGGGGCACTAGAATGGGGGAACTAGAAAGGGGGCACTAGAATTTCAGATGGATAGTCGTCATAGTTTGTCTGATAATACCAGCGAGGAGAATGAGCTACTGAAGGACACAGTTAGGAGATGGGGAACAAGAAAAAGGTAACAGTAACGGCGGATTTCAGCCTACCAAGTGTTAGAAGAAAAAAGATATTAGAGTAAATAATGGATCAGGAATGGTTTGGTAAGTATCTTGGATATTACGCTGTATAAAATCAGAGAGAATCAAGGAGGTCATGGTTAAGACTCAACTAGCAAACAGTTGGCATGTTTATGAAATTA
>NC_056738.1:501573685-501855182 GCF_019279795.1 Protopterus annectens
CAAAGGAGGCCTTGTCCTTAGTTATTGATCTGTTAAATGCTGAGCATAAGGGAGTGATTACCTATTTAAATCTTTATGATATTCCTTCAGCAATTAGCTGGGCTAAATGAATTGATTTCCTGACAACCACTGTGGTCAAAAGAGAGGGAGCTATCAACCCAAGTACCTAGGCCCTAAACTAAATTTTTATTTTATAGAGATGTGTTGTTTAGAAAACATAATGAGAGGAGATGGTTGTCTACCAAAAATGAGGATAATGCACTTTTTAGCATTTAGTTTGAGTCCATTTTAGTTTACTAAGGTGGGTTCATTCTGGAGGGTTCAGTGTCTTGGAGTGACTTAACAACAGCCTGATTTTATAATTGCCTGAAAACTTGGTTAGCCAGAGGTCTTGGGTCTCTGCTTAGAGATTTGAGAAGTAAATACCAAAAAGGAGAGGTCCCAGATTGATTCCTGAAGGACACTGCTGGTCACTTTCTGATAAGGCACTTGCAGCTCTCACTGTATGGGTTCCATCTTTCAGACACTTTGCTGTTCACCTTACCACACATAGGTATATTTTTAAACTAACTGGCTTTTGTATGATGCCAACATGACAAATGTTGTCAAAAGGCTTAGCCAAGTCAATATATGCTGCATGCACTACATGGCCGTGATTTACAGCCTGTGTAACCATTTCAAAGAAATTTACCAGATTAAATAGATGGGATCTATCCATCACAAAACAAAACAAAACTATTGTGGGTCAAGTCTAACAAGATTCTTGAAATGACAGTTTATGAGGTCAGATATAATACATTCCATGGCTTTGTAGATGAGGGTCACAAAGCTGATAGATCTGTAATTACCCAGATCAATTGTAAGACCACCTTTATATTGGGGCATCACTACTACTGTATACCATTCATCAGGGACAAAACCAGCAGATAAACTTAGAGTGTTTGAGGAGTGTGTTTGAATGTGAATATTTAACAGCCAGGTATATTGTCATTTCCCAAGGAAAATGTATTTTAGCCTTGGTTAGCACTTTCAGTAAATAATCTTTGGAAATAATTGGGTAAATAAGTGATTCAGATATTCTGAGGCTTTGAAAAGAAGTCCAGGGGTAATGATGTCATTAAATTTGATTGCAAGGATATTAGCTACAGATCTGTATCTGGCTCATCTAACATTTGGTGCTGTCCCCGATCTCACACCCCACACTCTCAGCTTTTGAGATGAAGACAAAAAAAAGCTGTTTTATGTTTTAAATATCTGTAGTAAGTGGCTACAAATCGCTACAAATGAAGAGATGGAAAAGCTGACATGCTGAAGTGCAGTAACATCATAAACAATTAGCATCCGCAGATTGCACCCCCTAATACCTTGCACCCGACATGGCTGACCCCTTCACCTCACCTTTGGTATGCTTCTGGCTGGCAGTGTCATTTGGATCAGAATAGGAGGCTCCATTATGAATAAGTTCAGAGCAATGTAGATTATTCTTTTTAATTTTTTCTGACATAGCTAAAGATAAATTTATAATAATTTTTGTCTACAGTGGCCAGTTCAACTTCTTGGTACCTTTAGTGAGTTCCTCGCTTTTTTTTTTTTTGTAATGCTTTTGATATTATCTTTGAGAGGAGAGGTTTTGTAACTGCTAAATAATTTAAAGAGCTTCTTTCTTTTGTGTTATAGTTTATTTATGGTGCTGGACCGCAATGGCAGTTTGGTTTTGAATTTCCTGTGATACTTGACTCTAGTAGGGACTCCTAGCTCTATGTATTTTTCTAAATACTTCATTTATGTTAAGCAAAAAGTTATACACATTCCCAATAAGTTGTATAAAAGCATTAAACTCCATTTTAGACAGCACTTGTTCCTACAAATGTTATAGTAAACTGATATCAAAGCATATGCGGAAAAGAAAGAGAGATGCTTGTTAATTAAATCTAAACAAGTTTAGAATTCTGAATATTTATAGTACTGTACTAATTTTCATTTGAAACCATACCAGTTGGAGTGCTTGTTTGGGAATTAGGAAATGCTGAATCTTATCATTCAATAATTGGAAATGCGAGCGTAAGAGCAAGACTTTCTAACAGTTCCTTACAAAAATGCTTGCTCAGTAACAGGTAAATGTAATTTATGCTATTTAATGTAAATGTAAGTATATACACAAGGATTGTTTTGTTTGTGAACACAATTAAAATAAAGATGTTATAGTCAATGTTGTTCACAGCATTGCCTTCCTTATTTATAATGCTAAATGTCAATAAAAGAATAAAGGTAAGTCAGCGAAAAATATCATTTTTTGACTGTTGGCTTTTTGAGTCTTTACATATGTGAAAATACAGTGAACATTGTAAAAAGGTTATATTTATTTCTATTCTATTACTATCAGAACTAGACACTACAGTAATAGTATTGACCTGCATTTGTGCTAGTACTTTATAGAAGGTCTCTTGTCATCAACAAAATAAAAATTTACCATTAGTGTGAAAAAAATCATAGGCTATGTGAAAATAAGATATCCAACCTTGTGTTAATGAAGGTCTGTTCATTTCAAAAGAACACACCAGCTGGTATGACAATGTTAGCAGAGCTTACAGATATAAAAAATAACTCCCGGGTACAGACCGCAGAACACGTAGGTGGTATCAAACAAACTTACAGGCAGTACCATCAGAACTCGCCCCAGGAAGCAAATCTTCGCCAGTATCAGCACAACTGTCAGTATCTTTAGAATTCTTAGCTAGTGCCAAAAGATATTAACAAAACAGATATTAACACACAATGGATATTTACCATTAGAAATGTTTATTACAGGCATTAAGAACAAAATCTAATCCACTACTCATTCATGTTACTGAAATTAAAAAAAAGACTGGAGCTCAAAATTAAAACTGCTAAAATAAATTAGGTCTCTTCTCCTATTTTTTAAAATTCAGTATACAATCAGCCATATTAAAACTGAGTACAGATGCTGATCACATTTCTTGCATATATGTTTAGAGTAGTGTGTCAGTCTCACACTAAAGCAACTAAATAAACATTGAGATTCCAGAATAATCTATTTTCCTGTCATGTTATTCCCCGAAAAATTTGACGGATAATGTTGCCTCTTATATCTGGTTATATCTTGTCTCCCCTTCCCTGTTCTTATATAGTTAGGCTGAGCTATTCACGATATACTTATGACTTTCAGATTACCCTAAACATTTAATTCAGTTCAAGCTGGCACAACATTAAAAAAATACTTTTATGTGAGCAAAGAGGGTTATCCTTCATCTAGAAGTATATGGTTAATGGGTGATATGTAATGTATTTTTAGCATAAATTGTGCAGGATTTTTAGAATAGTCTGGACAAGCTTAGAAGTGTTGTTAGCATGCAAGTTATTGCTCATTCTCATGCAGGGCACAGCAGTACCCCAAATATGGGTGTGCTATACTGCACTGCTCCTGTAAAACGAGCTGCTTTCAGAAGAGATCATTAGTCAGTGTGAGATGCAAAAATGGATTTAGCATCCTCAGCCTGAAGCTATGTACAAGGGATGTGCCATACCATTACAGTATTACATTCTCAAATTCTATTATAAACAATGAGAATCCTTGTGGTCTAGAGATCCCTGGTTAGTGCGATTCTCTTAAAAACACAAAAAGTAACATTTTGTTTTATAATTGCTTTTTGCTACAGTGCCCACAAACCACTGTACCTTCCTTCACTGTGTGAAGTCAGCCATTATTCAGGCAGCTGTGAGGGTGCCTTATGCCTTCCACGTCATCCTGACTATAATGGCATTTGTATTAATCTACCCCCCCACAAAGATGGAGGGACATGGGATATGCATCACTGCAGATTACCACAGTACCTCCTCATGTGGTGCATGGTCCCACAGATCTAGTTTGGAAGACTCTCACCCATCAGTGGCTTGGCGAGCCTAATAGCCATCCTTATGCCATGTATTTGTCTCCCTGACACTTCAATCAACTTATGTAGTATGTAAGTGACTCTGTCCTGCCCTAATTCTATGATAAGCATACCTATCCCCCCTGCCAGCTTCTGCAGCTGCCAAATACACTAATCCATCCCAGATTGCCTGGGCCTTAGATTTGACTTTATTCCAATATGTCACTGGAGAAGGCACATACAAAAGATGAATAATGTAGTGTAGGTTTGTGTAGTGTAATATAATACTTTAATATTGTATAGTGTAGTTTGATGCAATATTGTAGTATTATGTAGTGTAATGTAATATGAAACTGTAGCATTGTGTTGTGTAATATAATACAGTTTTAGTTCTCTCTGCATCTTCTAAGACAAATGCATAGACAGTCAATAAAGTCAAAAGCTTATCCTGTTGACATACTGTCCACCTCCACATGAATCATTAAACAGTGACTTAGAAACAGACAGTTCTCTGGTGTGCGCTGCATCTGTCCAGCTCTCACAATCATGTCAGTCTTCTCCAGCTTAATCCAAGAAAATGAAAGCACACCTGCTTTACAATATGTAGGTTCTTTGTCAGCATATGTGCAATATGTTGCAGTCAGTGACTTGGAACACTAACTGGACAAAGTGGGCACTGGTTAGGGGATTAATGTGTGCTTTTGATCAGCTTTAAGACAGAGTGTTCGGACAGGAAGGTTGAAGAGCAGCAGGTTATCTGTACTAAATGAGGATGAAAAGAAACAGGCATTTAAGAAGCGTCATGAGATTAAAGTCATCAGACTATGCTGCAGTTTGTGTGGCTTGGAAATCAGGGCACGCAAAGTTCAATAAGCCAATAGAAATATAGTTGTGCATATTAGGGTGAAGAAGTACCAACCCTATACCTTTGGTAGTTCTCAGCCACAGGACATCATAGATATACCAATGCTCTGCCTGTTCAAATTTGGGTGATAGAGCACACTCCCTCGTGATTATGGTGGTACCACAGCTTGAGGATATGTCATACTTACACCAATGATCTTTTTGTGTATATTTAGGGTATGGTACACCACAGCTGTTGTATGCACTGGTGTACAATATGGAAACAGTTTTACATGTTTTCCTTTTACTATGTGCATGATAAATATATTTACCCTAAGACAGGCAAGGGTGCTTTAAAAGGGAATGCTGTGTACATATGCATGGTGCACAGACTTCTTTGCATATATCTGCAGCCCTGGTTTGGACAGGGCATTGTAAACCTTTTCTCAGGGCTGTAATGTAAGTGATGCCTTGTGTGACTACAACTTTATGAATTTCATGGTCTGTGGTTGCTGCATAAAAGAGGTATTCTCCTTCTTCCCCATCATGCAATGACCTCAGATCGATTTTATTACACTAGAGAGGTATGTCATAAGCCCCCTGTACGAGGACTGTGCCTATTCACAGAATACATATTTTGTAATTTTTATTGTTACAGAAATGTTATCTTGCTCACATATGCTTAGTGAAATATCACTCATTGAAATAAATTTTGAAGTAGCGCCCTGTACTTGTCTTGTAATTATGTGTTGGTGCCACAGCCAAGGTGACACATGGACAGAGGCAGAGTTGATAGTTGGTGTCATAGTTCAGGATGTATTGAAGGTGAACATTCAGCATCAGAGCCCAATTTTCATTAATATGATGCCTGAACCATTACTACAAAAACATAATTTCCTATAATGTCAGATACAGAACACAACATTCATTTAGTACAATACCCTGCATTGCTTTGTTACTATATTATTGTCTTCTGTCAGTGCTTTTTAGGATAAACTCCACAACTACAGCTTTTCTTGGTGCAATAATTTAAACAAACACAACTGCCTACCTACCTGCTTATACATTAAAAAAGGACTTAGCCTACAGTGAGATCTGTTTTTCGTTGAATACCAGAGTTAAGAACCTTGGGAAAATGCACATAATTTAGATGAAATTCAGATATTCTCCAGTGCAGTGTTAACCACTGGCTCACAATTTCAGTGATAAACTGCAGTGAAGAAGACATTGCACAGTCTCCTGACAATTAAAAGCAAGCTTCTAGAATGTTATTCTAGTAACAGTTCGCATGTGAGAACACAAAGACTACATTCTAGGACTTTGGGTTTATTTCCAAGTAAATGTTGCAATTTTTCTTTGTTTGATTACATAATTAGTGATTCAGTTCTCAAGTATGTATTAATATGTTTGTTAACTTATTTATTAATCAATTAATTAATTTTTGCTCTTACTTTCATTGATTATATTTTTTAAACATCTGCAAAGTAAGTACATCACATAAAACAGATCCAACACCATTACTCCGACTTACCATGTTTACTTAATGTATTTATTTATGGGCTTACTTTCATTGTTTAGATTGTTTAAAGTGAAAAGTAAGTACAGCACATGCAATAGATACAGAAATCCTTATACCATTTTAAGCGCTTTGCATACATCTGCAAACTACTTGTTACTGCATACTGGGGACAGAAGTACATGACGGATAAGGCTTAAATTCCAGATGTAGTGATGGGAATTCAAGAAACCTAATATCACATAGCCAATCCCAGCATGACTCCAATAAAATGCTTTGAAAGAAAAATCAAAGAACAAGCCCACCACACATGGTTTTAATTGTCTGTAAGTTAGTTGCAGGAGTTTTTCCTCCCTCTAGGTTTATTCCATAGCATTTCTGGATAAGTGTGTGTACAACTGCCATTAACACAAATATAGCACCTGATAGAAGCCACCCCTGCATTCACTTGCACTATATCATTCTTTCTGCATGTTTTTTCTACACCTGTGACACTGGGCATGCTCAGTAACACATTATTAATGTCCTATCCTTTAGCCACAGGTAGGTACCCCATGTTCTACTTGTCAAACCTGCAAAAATAAAGGAATTCAGATTATAACATGGTTCAGGATAATTATATGAGAAACATGTACCAACAGAGGAACTGCTTTCATTGTATCATCTTTCTGAAGTATGCCATGTCAAATGACTCACACAAAGCTACCTACTGTCTTAAAGCTATATCATATCTCATTTTTTTCCAAAGCTAATTTTTTTTCATGAAAACTGTTATATGTTTATCTACTAATAAGAACAATTGGCCGGATTCATAAAGGTTACTACAAAGTGTACACCATGTATACACTTAGTGTAACCTTTCTAAGTGAATAGAATGCACACGCATTATTGTAAATGTACAGAAAGTATACACTTTGTGGTAACCTTAATGATTCTGGCTTAATACCTTTACTATATTTATATGAGTCGTGCAATTACAAAAGCAATGTTCATGCACTGAATCCTATATACAGTATATTTATTTAAAAGACTTTTTATAAGGCATCCAAACCTGGGACTGTCTTTAATCTGACTATCACCGCTTAAATTAACAGGACTAAGGATCACAATCTGAGAAAATGCTGTTGTGGAATTTAATCAGTTCAAACCTCAGTTCAGAACTGGACACTGCGTCAAAGTCTCTTAAAGTAACTTCTCTGAGCTTTTTCTTTCTTCATCTATATTTGGCAGTATGTATGGTAGTTCCTGCTATTCAATTTTTTGGCAAATGTATTTTATTAGCTTTTTTAAATATGTAACAAAAGAAAAAAAAGCTTGCCTACCAGGTATCTAAAATAAAACAGTTAGTTAACTGAGAATGAAAGAGCCACATCAACCTGTCTACAGAGTACATCAAACAGAATGTAACAAGTTTGTAAAATGTCATAATAGAATATAATATAAAGATCCAGGTTCAAGTTGGGCTAAGACCCATGAAAATTTTGGTGTAAACGTCTCCACAATGCTTTCTAGGCAGAGATTTATTTATTTTTTTTGAGCTAAGGATATAGCTTGTATGAATTTAGATACTTTGATATATAGGAAGAATATATTGTCAAGGAAATCTCTTGCAGATTAATACATTGATTTGTTATATAGCGTTAACTCTATTAAAGCAGATAATGCTGTAAACAGTAATGTATTCCCTTTACTTGTAAAGTACAACCCAACATTTAAATTGTATGGCTGCCAGAACAAATCATGTCCTATGATGAATTTTATCATTAATACAAAAACATGGTTTCTTCACTGAGAGACAATGCTAAAAGCTATTTAAAGGGTCCACATTTTAATTATGGCATACTGAACAAGTAGGAAGGAATGATAAAATATGGTTTATGGCTTATGAAAAATGGTCAGTTTACTATCTCCTTTAATAAACTTTTTTATACACAGTTTATTGTTTACTTTTACACTTATTTAACTCATAGAGAAAAAAAGGCTGTAATTGATCTTGATTTTTCCTGAAGAGTTGCATATCATCTTCTTGAATGAAAGCGAGTGAGTGATCACTGCGGCCTGAAGTGAATCGTTATGTTCTATAAGAGTTTCTTGGACCAGCTTTACCCTTTTTCCTCCATTCAAAGCAGACAAATCCCTTGTAGTTTGTTGTCAATACCTTTAGTTTTAGATATCTGCTTTTCTTTACCTCTAAGATGGCTACCTACTACCTAGTACTAGTAGCAGACACAAAAATGGGAAGCTTCAGCCTCAGTCCTCTGCCCATAAGAAGTTGTCCTAGCAACAGTCCTTTTGATTGGATAGGTGTACTGCAGGACTCGGGTAAGGACAAATAGTAGTTAATCTGATCCAAGTAGACAAATTTCTTAAGAATATTTTTAACTGTTTAGATAATTTTCTCCTGACCATTTGACTAAGGATACTAGGATTTGAAGTAATATGTATAAATTCATACAACCCTGCAAAGTTTTGAAATTCTTGACTCATAAATTGTGAACTCTTGTCAGATACTACTTGTGTCAGTATTCCATGATTTAGAAATGTGGACTTCGATGCTATTATCACTGACTCTCTAGTGATATGTCTCAAATAAACTACTTTCGGCTTATTGGACAAGTCATACAGAGACAGCAAAAACTTATTTTCTCTAAATCATGTTTCCTCCTTACCTGCTGACTATCAATTCTTTTCCTATTGATCTTGAGACCAGTATTTCTCATAACACTCTGGAGCTTCCAACATGGAAGCAGGAGCCAAGAACCAGTCTGAGAGGCAGTATTGGAGGTATGTGTGGTCCTACTCACATCTACTGATGTAAGCAATGGGTTTGCTTCTAATTATGGACCTAACCCCAGTGTTAGAGGCTAACGTGGGTTCCTCCATTACTCCAAGGGCATACTGCATCTTCTACCTACATGGACATACTCTCACCTACATGTTAATTAGGGCAACTGTCATCTGCTTGGTAAAGCAAGACTTTATCTTCAGTTATAGCTGTATTTTCATCACTAGCAAAACTTTACTTTCATATACTGAAAGAGCCAACAGAACACCAGTCTTTTCCCCAAGGTAGGCAAGCCAGAGTTAGGTGCTCTGCCCTCCCCTCTGCTGCCAAGCTCTTCCAATGTCTGAGCCGCTAATCGTTCTTGGGCATCTGTGTTGTACCTACTTCATATATCTGTGTTGCACAGCTGTCCATTTATTTTTGTACTACAAAAGGCTAATGATCAGCTTTAACCTTGTCAGAGAAGAGTTACAGTAGGGCTTAGATTTGACTCCTATTTTTACTTCAGGTTTCAAAGCATTCTCCATAGTTCACAGTTATGTATGATTTGTTATGTCTGCATAGACATGCTTGGTGATTGCATGCTGCCACATAGTTTTTCCCTGCATGTTTTTATGCCAAGGTGTGACTCATATAGTTGCATCAGCATCTGGCCAAGTAAATGCATGGACTTATTTACTTAATTACCCTTGGATATCAGTCTTGTACACATGGCAAGTCTTCTCTAAATGGAATGCATGGTTTGTTTGGAAGATATTATTGCTTGGCTCCATGCAGCCATCCTGCCACAATGTTATCACACAGTAGCTTTAGCTGTAAGTTGTATCTTGCATAAGCTTTCAATTATTGCAAATTCTCATCGACAAAGCTAACTGTGACACAAATTGTGTCATTCCTTGATCCTTCTCCAAGAGATGCCTTTTGGATTTATTTATGTATGCTTTGCTGAAACTATGTATAATATACACAAGCATCTCTAAGTTTTGTTGTGCATGCAATTCATATCTCTGCAGTGACAATAATATTCTTTCCAAATGTAGAGAAGTTTTATGCAAAGAGTTCTTGAATGCAATTTAAAGTGGTTTGTGATCCTGTTCCACTGAGACAGTTTCCTCATACATGCAGCCATGTAACCTTTGACATCCAAATACTTTTGCTAGCATTTATTTCTCAGTTTGTTTTGCATCAGTTCATCCCTATGTTATACAAATAAGAGTCCACCCTCCTGTAACAGAATTGCTTGTAACCATTGCTGACTTGCACAAATATGTGGGGTTGTAGATAGTGCTGCAGGATAGCATTACAGAACTGTTGCTGTGGTTACTGAGCTCTTTAGCAAATCAAAACTCTTTTGCACATCTGCTAACTAAAACCATATTGTATCATGTTATAGAAGTATCCTTAATGGAATATGACCTCTGATAACTGTGGAATAAACTTTGATTAATGTATAATTTCAGAGAATTGCATTAGATGTGACTGGTCAGTGTTTATTCATATTCACAACTACACTAATTCTGTCAGCATATGGGTGAAAGCCACTTTCTGTCAACGCATTTCCCATACACTTTAAAGATGTGACATATATTTGACATATGGCATTGTTGAGCTTCAGACCCTGAGGTCTCAGCCTGCCCATCAACTTCATTAATCATCTGTCATGGTTCTGTTTGTTGTACCCAAGACTAGAATGTTATCAATAATTCTGATGATTCAATAAAGATTATCCACAATGTTTGCTACTGCTGTATGAAATAAGGCATTGATGAGATACCAAACATTACCGTCAAGAATTTATATCTATCTAAGGCTAAATTAAAGGCACACAGTTTGGAACTGGCTTCATTCAACTTAATCTGGCAAAACATTTGGTTTGCATGAAGCACTGAAAACATGCTTACATTAGGCGCTTCTTCTCTTCAGTTTTGTTTAATTTCTTCTAGTAAACAACAACTGAAAAACATTGCAAGTATTAGCCACATTATTAATGTTGAGTACAGGAGGAGAGATAAAAAAAACTTTGGAAAAAGAATTGTCTGTCTAATTGCTGAAAATGCAGATGATATGGTGAATGATGTTAAGGAGGTGGTGAGCTACTAAGTCTTCTGAGGCAAATTCCAAGGGTAAGTACTGGGCAATATGTCTAGGGACAGAGAGAATGACGACTAAACTTGATATCTGCACTGCTGAAGAGAAGGATAAATGTAGGACTCATGAACTTTCACAATGGTGCTGTTGAAGAACTGCAGAACGGAAATAATACTTTACTCTGACAGCATCATGCTGGAGATTTTGAAAAATCAAGGCTCATGCTTTCATGTTGAACAGCATAGGAAATGTGGGCTGCTTTCATAGCAATAGTCATATGAAATTGTAAAAACTGCTTTTACATTTTTACCCCAAAGTTACTAACTAAGTTACAGGGATAACTATCATTTTAATGAATGCCACAGAGTATGAGCAGTGTGTTTAATATAAGCACAGTATAAATCAAACAAGTTGGCAGAACAATTTCTGACACACAGACACAATGAAAAGATGGCAAAGAGAACTAAATAACTACATGCACTAGCTCTTGTGGGTAAAAATGCCCTCAAACATTCTGTGCATTGCCTGTGTCTGCTACAATGACCTAAATGTTATGGCCATCTGTGAGATCAGTGTATATTTGGAGAGAAGAACATTTCCACCACTGTAGGAACCAGATGAGAACACATAATGTATCTCACCCACAGTGGTGTCTGTCCATCCAGCCAGGGCTGTAGAGCTGCCCCCAATTCCTAGACTGTAGACACCTGTGAACAGCCAGCACCTTTCAAAGAGTTTACTAGGCAAGTAGGAACTTGAAGTAGATTTCCAAGTTGTTCCTGTGTACCATGCATATACCTATGCACAGTTTAGAGTCACCAGTCCAACTCCTGCATGTTTTAGAATGTGAGATAAAAGCAAATTATTCAGAGAAAACCCAAGTGAACAAAGGAGGATAAGCATGTGACCCAGAGAAAGCTCCACCCCAGGTGAAAACTGAACCAGAGGACTTCTTGCTATGAGACATCAATACCCCAGTGTGCCACCCTGTGTTACCTGTTCTTTCAGTAAAAAGTCATTAACACACTGCCTAAATGAAAGAAATCTGTGCATTTATGTAAGACAGCCATCTTGGTGACTGAATTTGACCAGAAAGATGTTTAGCAACCTTGTATTCATCCAGACAATGTAAACAACAACATCATCAGGCAGCTGTAGGAAAGTTCTTGACTGCTTAACACTGTCAAGGGCAGTAAGTCTTGTTCTGTTTATTTCAAAAGCTCCCCTAATCAGACATGTATGAAGTGGCTGAAAAGATCATAACAGCACATTTTTGCCCGAGTTCTCATTTTTCTCACATTATCTGTCTAAGCATAATAATAATTCAAGATAGATATATTATGGGAGTGTAAAATAATTTCCAAGTAATTTTGTCAGCAGATTTCAGGTCACTAAACTGTTCTCAAATCTAGCAAGTACACTCAAGGAACAGTTCATTGGTACGTGCTGGGCTAGCTCACTTTGTGAGCCATTTTAAGCCTAGCCAATTTCCCTCAAAGGAAAGAACCAACCTCTCTACCTTGTATCTGAAAGATAAACACCTTAACCCTTGTACTAACCTCTCAGGTGTTACAAAATAATACTCATATACATTCAAACTCTAAGCAGTGCTTCAGAATACAAAACTGTTAACCAGACAATAAAAGATAAAGCAATAACTTCAACTTCAATTAAAATGAAAAGTGCATCTGTCACAAAAATCTTTCCAATAAAATGAGCTACCATACACTAGACAATTCAATAATATTGTATCACACTAAAGCAACCTACTGTACTAAGTCCCAACAAATCACACAGCATTCAATATAAGGAATCAAATAATTCCAGACTAACATCTTTGCATTCTTACAGTCCCATGAACAAGATTCAATAATATGTCTTTTTATTCACTTAAAAGTACTGTTTATACTGTTTATTATACAATGACTCACCATTAACATTCAAAAATGAGCACGCTGATTGGTCAGCACAACAAGCGTGCCTGTTGTAAATTGAGAATATACCGACAGGAAAAGTCCAGCTACTAAAGTATCATTGAGCGGATGCACATTCCTATACAACAATCTTCAATATGAAAATAAAACATCTGTGCAATAACATTACAGAATATTATGATCTTAAGGTATTTTGCACAAAAGCACTCAATCTTCCTCATAAAACTGCTTTTCAATAACAACAGTTCATAGTACATTATAGCAACCCACAAGTAAATCAACATAAGAGTTTTAAAGGACGGCCCCAACTGAAAGATGCTCCTGACAACAGTTTTATTATGAAGAAACTTCTGCTGTTAACTTTTGCAGTCATACTGAAAAACACACAAGTTTTGGTCTTCTTTAAGCACAGTATAACCAAGTTCTGAACACTTTTTTAGACTTATCAAAAGGTTACAATTACAAACATGACTAGTCAGACTATCGTTTAACTTCAATCAATCTTAATTAACAATCTTATACATGGTGAAGGTAATCGTAAGCTACAAAGTCAGCTGTGAAATTATGTGTACAAGAAAAATCAAGCAACTACAAAAAAAAAAAAAAAAAAAAAAAAAAGAAATCAAAACTGTACCTGAGTTTTTTTGTACACAAAACATTACCACTGACAGCTAACGAACACCTTCCCCATCCACAGCAACTCAAAGCAGACAGATTATTTTCCGGTTCATCACAAAAACTGATTTCTAGAAAAATGGTTCAGAAAGTTGAAATTAAAATACCTTTCCATACAAAGACAAAAGCCACCAAATACATTACAAGGAAGACTTTGCATGCAGGCTCCCTAGTTTCTATGGAATTCACTCCCAAAAATACACAATCACTTAAAAAACGGGAACATGGCATGGCTTCAATACATCAACTGAATCCAACCACAGCAGTTAGTCCATCAAACTCCTACCAAAATTGGCATCATACCACTATTCATTCCAACAAAACATGATGCACTTGGTACCAACTGTTGAAAGCACTGAAATTCTGGAAGCCATCTTATTTGTCCACAAGCAACCACATATTCAAATGCCTGAAAAGTAACATTCTCACCAGTATCATTCACATCGCCACAGAAGCAGTAAAATAAGAGAAGCAAATCGGCAACCACTATAAAACGCCAGGGACCCAAAAACATCTGCAAAATACATACTAAAAGCTTTAAAAACTATATTTACTTATATAATTCTCTTTTTAAATTTCTTGAAAAATTTAAAAAAAAACTTGTATTTAAATTAAAACAAAAATACAATAAATAAACTTGAACAAAAAGTCTGGAACTATTTTTTTCTCAGATAAAGTGGAATAATACAAACTAAAACAAGAAGCCTAAATAACAGCAATAACAAAATCACAATACAACACAACACAAACATAACACCATTGTATAATAGCAATAAACCATGGCTGGATGTGGGTAATGCTGGATTTATCCATGGTTGGCTTTGTTTGGTCACTCGGGCTTTGCTTCGTGGCCAAACCACATCAACCATGGGTAAATCTACCATTACCCACACCAAGCCATGGGTTATTTCTATATTATACAATGACTCCCTATTAATATTCAAAAACATGCATGTTGATTGGTCCAGCCCAACAAACGTGCCCATTGTAAATCCCACAATATACCAATAGAAAAAGGTCCGGTCGCCGGACTTTTTTCCTTTTATATAAAGTGCCCCAAAATCTTTTTTTTTTTTTACAATTAAAAAAAAAAAAGAGAAAACAGAGCAACAGAGATTTTCTTTTCTCTGTTGCTTCCATTTCAAAGCATTGATGTACTGGGTATGTGTGGGAACGCAAGTCCCATACGCATGCGCAGTACATCAAAATGAAGAAGCAGTATACCACCACCGGTGGAAGAACAATAACCCGCCGTTATACAAAGACATTATTTAAGAAAAGTAAGTTTTTTTTTTCTTAAATAATGTCATTGTATAATAGCAATAACCGACTCTGTGGTTGTGGTATATTGAAGATTTACCCACGGTTGCCTTTGTTTAATCACTCGGGCTTTGCCCTCGTGATTAAACCTCACCAACCATGGGTAAATCTTCACTATACCACACCACGTCATCAGTTACTGCTTAAATATATGTCATCCGCCCACTTTTATGATATTAGTATTTACAGTCCATCAATCAGGGATTCAAGTAATCCAAGTCTTACAAACTGTAGCCCAGCGTATTATAATTTACTGAATTTCAGTAATACCAAAGCAATGGCATTAGATAGATTACAGTCCAAAATTATACAGTAAAGGAATTGGCAGTATCAGGCTCATCAGACTGGAATGGATAAATATCACTGTCCATAAGAAATAGACAATGGGGAAGGAAGAGACTAGTTAGTTTCCACAAGTTTTTATCCAACATCTTTAGCTGACATACCCCCTGTGAATATGATTCAATATTTTGCTTTGTCAATTAATGAGATCATGAGATCCATATTCTTCACTTTTTTGTATATATATATATATATATATATATATATATATATATATATATATATATTTTACTAACCTGCCATATATTACTTACCTCACCAGTTGCCTGGCAATATAATTAGTCTTAGAGTTACCCTAGTTTATACAAAGAACTCACAATATTTACCTGCATTAAGCCTAGTCTGATTTCATATGTTGTAAGTATTGTGGTTAGTAGCTAATAGATTTATTTATTCATTGCTACCAACTTGTATAAATGCAACTTTTATATGAAGCTATAATCTATGGCCTTGCATCACCTTATTGACCTAAGTCTCAATATTTGCTGGTATCACCTCTGATCCAGCCCATGGATAAACAGACACTCAGGACCAGTCTGCTCACTAAGTTAAAAAGAAAAAAAATACAAATAAATATATAAAATACATAAAATAAAGTATAGAACAGTACCTCAGTGATAGAAACAGATGGAAGTGGTCTACTTTTACACAAAAGTAGGTTTATTACATACCTTTAAACAGTGAAAAGTAGGTTTTGAGGGGAACCATCCATTTAGTAGAGCAATCAAATGGTAGAATCAGAACAAATCAAAAATAAGTAAAAGTCAGTTTTTGGTAAAACGTGCACTTAGTAGTTAAATTATTCACAAGAATAAAATAGTTGAACTTTTAGGTTGAATTGTGAGCATCAGTTTACTCACCCGGGTTTTGTAGAATCTCCGTCATTGTTTGTCATATTGTTGCCATGAGTCTTATACAGTTAGAAATGCTCTTTTTAGTTAGGAAAGATTACAGAAAGTAAATAGCGCTGAATGTAACAGTGATTGCTGTTCTATATGGGAAACAATTGCTGCTGTGATATCTGTGTTCTACAAGTGACCCCATAAACATTCACTCATAAATAAGAGGCTTAGGAATAAAATTATAGTAAGGGTAAATTTTGAGCACCTAATAAGATAACACAACTAGGCTTAAAATGGTTCTTAGGGACAGTTAGCCTAGTATTCACCAATGAATCTATAGCAGTTTATATGAGATTGAATAAGAGGTTAGGATTCTCAATATTTGTAAAAACAGTGGTCACATCTGTAGCTGCAAAACAGAACACTTTCTTAGGCTAAAAGTACGTATTGCATACCTCTCAGCTGTCCTGAGTTTCATTGAATATCCAGATTTTTGAACTTTAATTTTGGTCTGTTAGTGCTTTTTCTGGCAAACTATTAAGGGCTGAAACAATGAACAATGACAGATATTTGAGTTTCAGACTTCATATCCTTCAGAATATGCATGTTAATGCAAAACCTGTTATTCTGGCAACTTTCTAAGTTTGTAAAAGCAATATTTAAAATCTGTCCATCATTTCGGCATTTGTATCCCCAATAATTTTGACTTTGTCCCGAATTTCTGGGCTAAGACTTTGAAAAGTAGGTATGGCTTACTAGAATGTTTAATTTTGTTACACAGTGTTCCATTTTTGTGGCTACAGACATGGTTTTTTTTTTGAACTTATGATTTTGGGAAAGGTCTTGGCCTGATTACATTTTACTTCAGTTTATAAATTCCCACTCCTCACTGTACTGCAACCTTCCCAAAACAGATGCCAGCATTTTTTTTAAATATATGAAATTTCAGTCTCATATGCTGGGAAAAAAGTGTTGGGCATTCGTAAGATTTGGTGCAATAAATGGCTCCAATATATGTGTGTGTGTGTGTGTGTGTGTGTGTGTGTGTGTGTGTGTGTGTGTGTGTGTGTGTGTGTGTGTGTGTGTGCGTGCATGCACGTGCATGTGGTGTGTGCATTTGTGCACATGTGCTTGTTAAGTTTTAGGAATGGCACATTAAATAAATAATTTAAATGGTAGTGCCACTGTTTTTTTTGGACCTTAAAGTTCTCTATGTCCATTTCTCGGAATGTGTTGTCAAGCTGTTAAATAAACTTCTCAAATGTTGTTTGGAAGCATCCAAACAAGGCAAAATAATCCACAAGGAAAAGGTGGCTAACTGAATGGAAAAGTACTACAATAGTTTACTAAATATAAGCCTGTAACACACTATACCGTGTTGTTCACTGTAGAACTAAGATTGGGGGTTGTTCTTTTCCTATTACCCATTTAGCATGCTTACATTAGTACCTGTACAGCTCTTCTAGCTGAAGTAGTGGACACAGAAAGCCTTAATAATTTTAGGGAAAAAAAAACAGCATGCGGGAGGGTTTAGTGATTACTTAGAAAAACTGCACTGCAGCAGAGGTCAAGGCACATAACAGACGAAGTGTATACACAGAAAGCATTCAAGTACAGTATTGGGTCTCCAAGTAAAACTTGGACAGTAAACTGGGCTGATCATTTTCTGCTGAAAAACTCTGTGCTTGTACCTTGGATTAAAATCTTTCCTGACTCCCCAGCTTCAAGCATTTACAGACCGATGCCCATCCCTCTGGGAGCTCCCTAATCTGTGCATCAATAGTAATTGTATAATCCAAGATAACTGCATTAGTCTCACTATCAGATTAAAGCTCTAAATAGATCCCCCGTAGACAAGGGGCCTGCCATCCATCCTATTGTTTTTCACTTAATGCCATTCAAATTAGTAAAGGAAAGACAGTGAGAGAGAACTGTAGCCTCAAGGGCTCCCATTACAGCCAAAAGCTTCTAACACAATTAAAAAGAAATGTTTAGTATGGAAAGGGGGAGGGGATGGTAGCATCTGCTGAGATCAGTTAGACAGTGGGAGACTTCGGACTTTTACTGCCTTCAGAGTTAGAGTGTGGAAGGTTGCTAAATGCATTGCCCATTGCAGAATAACTGAATAGACTTGGAAGCAAATTATTAGCACCTTTATAAAAAGCATAAACACTGCATCTCTGACCTTCTAGATCTCATTGCTTCACTTTTCTTCTTCAGCAGTTAAAAAGTACGTATGTATTTTATGGCCAAATTTTTTGGGGGAGCATCTTAGAACTCCATATTATAAAACTAGCACCAAAAATTCTTTCCTCGGTGCATAAATGACAGCCATTTTGTCACTACTTTATGTAAGGAGCACACTGTAGCAGGTCAGCACAATTAATGTGTGGTACTTATAGCTACACTGCTTTCAATTTCAAATGCCAGACTCAGAGCAGGAACAGAGTAACCCCCGCCATAGGATCACACTGAATAAGGCAGTTAGTGTGCTTTGAGGCAAAGAGATTAAAGAAGGTTACTGCCTGGCAAGAAAGCACTAACAGTGAGATAACTTGGAAAATATTTAACAGCTTTGCAATACACTGGGAAAATAAAATAAACATTACAGTTCACAATGGGAAAATAAACATTACAGTTCACACTGGGAAAATAAACATTACAGTTCACACTGGGAAAATAAAATAAACATTACAGTTCAGAAAAGCTTAAGAGTACTTCTCATGTTTCTGATGCATGGTTTCTCTGCACTGGAAAACACCATGTTAAGTGGTCATCATCATCATCATCTGAAAGCAACTTACATACCAATATACAAATAAGTCATGTTACTAAGCGCAGCATGGCCTTTGAGTCTTTATCCTTGACCTGCACTTCACTAATCCCTTTCTTGTTGTTGGTGAAGATAATCCTTAGCATTTTACCACTGCCACTCTTGCTACCAACGTTTTGGTACCCTTGACAGAAACAGAGTATGTCATTAATACTTTAGGCCAAAAATGATAAATGAGGAAATTCTAAATTCTGCTGCTTGAGCCAGAATAAGGATAAGCATGTCACTGTAAAATGAGAATATCTACAAGGGCAGTCATATACAGTCTACTGACACATTAGGAGAATGTGGAATATTAAAGGGTAACCGACATGTTCCTTGGCTAATATAAAGTGTGAGCCCACATGAATGGCTTTAACTTAGAAAGTAGGCTGCCCTGGCTCCAAGTAAATATAGAAGGAGGTCTGTTCAGTATAAAAACTGTGCATTCACACTTACAGAGCACTGCACTATCTAGAATAAAGCCACACTTATGCTTCAAAGGCATTAGATATTCTTTGTGTTATCCAGTTATATCACTGTGTTTGACAAAGGGCTACAATGTGATGTTAACATCTGCACTTAGTCATACTCTGCAATAATTTCAGCTTCAGATAAAGCCAGCACCTAGTCTGAAACTGGGTTATCCCCAGCATGTGTGCCCAATGCCCTGTGTATACCCACATTAGCAGGGCTAGTGAAGTGACCTAGAAATATCATGTTTCTACAATGACATGTCAGGTGATCTCTCTTTCAACATGATGTAATACCACTAAAAGAGATCTGGGGCTCTTGCATACCACTTGGTGCCAAGGTGGTCAGGATAGCTGAAAGCCATGAGTGCCACAGGATAATGTGACTGAATGGAGAACAGTGGTCACCATGCATCATCTTGACCTAATCACAGCAAATTACCAGAAGAGGGCAGTGTCTGAAAACAGTAAGGGGTCACTTCCTGAGTCAGATGGAAACATGTTTTGGATGGATTTCAAGAAGTTTCTAAGTTGTCTTTCACTTGCAAAGTATATACATTTAGAATTCCTGCCCAGGTTATGATATCAGATTCATGTATGGTGAAATGAACTGAATGGATTGTTAGAAAGCATACTTTAAACGTTATTTAGGGTGAGAGTTGTAGTGAATCCCCTAGTACTTTTGCTTTACTGCCTTCTAATTGCATTTCACCACCCCTGATTCTTTTCATTCTGCATGCAGTTACCTCTCCTTGAATTACTTAACTGCTGATGCAGCTATTTATAGTTTATAAAGCACGCTGGACTAGAGAATATATAAAACTATATCTGCTAAACTCAGACTGTTTGCAGCAACCAAGTTTCAAAATAAGTAGTATCTTTGTGAGTGAGCCTGTGTAAATGGAACACAGTTCTATGAATGAGATATATTTTTGTTCAGATAAGCAAAATTAGAAGCCAACTAATTCTGTTCTCTTTTTATCTTTTAAGGTTCGTACTCTTTATTTTCTAAGTCTTCTGCTTATGCATGTAGCTCGGGTATTTCTTAAATGAAGTGATGGCCAAGCTTTATAATTGAGATGTTCATTACTGAGCACAGCATTACTCCTCAGCGCACTGATAACAGATGCTGGGTATCTGTCAGAGGCATACAGAGCTGTGAACAGTTGCTGTGGGAATTAATTACAACCTACACATCCTATGCCCATCCAAGAAGTTTATTTATTTATTTTTAACATTTGGACAGTTGACTGAGCATTTCATTTCATTGCATCTAATTTGCATATAGCAGCAATATTGCTGAAGAGGTCTTTGCATGCATGTTGCATATGATTTTATATCAGGAAATTTCCACATCTGCCTGTTTATCTGTTGCTGATACTCAGAGTGTGTCCTCTCTGTAGCACAATTAATGCCGACCCTGTTGTGCATGGCTTCACACTGTGCTAGCCACAAAGTGGCTCTTACGGATGCCCCCTCCCTAGTCATAGCCATGCTGAATCTTTATAAAGGGATTAATTAGAAAAAAGTTTCAGCTTTTGCATTCACTAATACTACTTAGGTAGAGGACTGGGGGAGGTGTCAAGACTTCTTGCCAGTTTCCAACAATATTAATTTAAATCAAGTATTTCCCTGTTTCTATATGTTTAACGTTACATTTGCTATTATCCAACTCTATAGTGCCTAAAAATTTAAATTAAAATCAGGTAGTCACAAGGTTATATGTTTGCATGGCTAAGTCAGTGCAGTGAGGAGGTTTGAACCTAATATGAATGTGGAGAAGGTGATGTTAGGTTGAGTTCTTCAATGGTTGTTGTTGTTGTTGTGTCTTTCGGCTTTTCCCGGTTAGGGGTCGCCACAGCGGAACTCTGATCCGCTAATGATTGGCAGTAGATTTTTACGTGCCGAGTTGCCAGCCCTGATGCACAAACTTCAACGAAGGTACGCCCATTCATGCATGTCTCCACACAGAAGATGCTCTAGCTGAGAATTGAACAGGACAATGTCTTACTGTGAGGCGACAACGCTACCGCAGTACCACCACTGCAGTGAGTTCTTCAAAGGTATGAGAAAAAAAAATTTAAAAAAATTTAAATTCACTGGTGAACTAAATCATTTTGTACTAGGTGACTTAAACAATTAAAGTTGCTCGCATCCTCAAACCACCCCCAAAATGTCTGAAATCTATACAGTATTTTAGTCTATATATAGTTTTTTTATAACGTCACACAGATGATATCTTTATGTAAACTTGATATCATTTTTATGTTCTGACTCATTTAAAAATAAAGTGTGATTCCGTCACTTTTTAGAGCTTAAGGATTATTTTACATATTTTTCCCCAAGTTTCATCAGGATGTCATGAATATGGGTTGATTTCTCTTTTCTTTATTTATCTGTATTTTGTTGACTAGGTGTTTCTACTATAAAATATCGAAAGATGCAACCCAAATGCTGAAACAAAGAAAAATAATGTCAAAAAACCCATAAAGGCAAAAAAATCAACTTTACGCATTTTTTGCAGGGGGGGGGGTCAACACCCCCTTTACCCCTCTGATGTGTTACTTATATAAATATCAACTCCATAATTACACCAACTTGAAAAGGGCAGACATCTCCATAAAGAAGTCAATCACTGCTGGTGCAGACTTAGAAATCGCACTGACAATGATTTCCTATGGAAACTACAGCTGGCATTTTGTTTCTTGGGATATTTTTTTCTGTGATCAAATGAAGAGCAAAGAATTTTACTTTGACCAACTATAGGGAAGCTGACTAGGTAGCATACTCCAGACACAATGCCTGTCCTGAGGCACAGTTCAGAGCCCCCCCCACCCGTAAATTACTTTATTTATTTGACTTTTTTATGATTTATTGACCTAGGTATTGTAACACTCCAGTAGTCACCCATATGAGGTATAGCCCAAATGCATAGGATGGAGTCCAACATAAGTATACACTTTTTGCATATTTGGAAGCAAACCCAAATTCATCGGGTTTATGTCATTTGTAGTATTTGGCATAAACATCTATGCTTTACCACCAGACAACAAGTTATAACTTTTTGATACTGAACATGGCCTGCTGCTATAGCATATACTTTTGAAAATTGATATTCATACACATTAGCATTCAATTGTTTTTTTTTTTTTAATCTGTACTGCAATGCACTTTACACAGATGGTGACAGAACTGCGCTATTTGTTGATGGTCACAAGTATGTAACATCCAAATTACACATTTTTGCTTATCACAGATTGATATTTATGGTTTGAGTTTGACATGCCTGTGGAGAAACACGAATAATGTTTCCAGAGCAACCTAGCTGTTTGCTTGTTTATTTATCTTTGGTCACAAAATAAGCATGTTCACACACACTATACTTGTTTATTTTCTTTGGTTACCAAATAAGCATGATGTTCACACACACTATATTTCACACAAAACCCACACCTGATGACATACATAAATAAGCAAAGAAGTTTGTTAAGTGAGATGCATAAAAAACTTGGGCAACAGCACACAAACAATAGCGTATTATGACTAACAAGATCACCGTATTCATGGATACAATCTGCTGTGGAACACGTGGTCAGATTTAATGAGCAGTAATGGCAATAACGTCAGGTCAGAGTTTATTCCACGCCTTTATGGAGAAGACATGATCACTTGTATGCAGTCTGCTAAGTCCAATTACCAACCAGTGAAGTTGTGTCTTATTTCTAGAAAAGGTCTTGCTAGTTTCCATTAATGTTAAGGCCTATGTTTGCTAATTACAGATAAACAGAAACTGCTGTTTATGTAAAAAGATTATGGAAGAAGGCCCTTGCAAGCCTTGATTGACTACCAGCATGCCTTTGAGCAAGTAATGCCTGTGGGGTTGTAGTATGAACTAACCAGTTGCATTATATAAGCATTTTACCTTTGTATAGTACTGTAGCAGCGGCAGTCAGGAAAACCTAAACATAATATTCCGTCTGTGGGATACACACTTGTCTAAATATAGCTAGACATACTTTTTTTAGTCTTACAATACTAGATTTAGTCTCTCATAGAATTTCTTTACCATCTTAAACATACAGGTGTTTAATAAACTGAATCATTAGTGATTTAAGTAATTTATAGGCATTTGCAGTTTTTCCATTAGAATTGAACAATTGAAGAAGTAGAGCTTTATTTACAATGTTCAAGCATTTGCCTACTTCCAAATAAATTTGTCTTAAAAGTAGAACCACAAGTGGAAAAATACAGGTAACAAGAACAAACAGAATGAGCACCAGAGTCGTCCACGGCATCATTTATTTAGTCTTTTTAGAAGTTTCAGGGATATTGAGATGAAAGGGCTAAATAAACTATACTGTAGATGATTCTAATGCTTGTCACGTGTGTTCCTGATTGTCTTAGAAGTATTCCTGTTTATTTTTACTTGTAAGGTATTAGGAGACCTGAACTAGATATGTATTGAGTCCATCTCCAAGATTCCTAGCTTTTCTCACAATTCTGTAGGCAGTCAAGTCATCAGCATAGAAGATGGCTTGTGGATTATGTGGGTCTCTTAACAGAGAACTGATGAATATAGTAAATAGAAGGGATCCAGGGTATGAACCTTGATGAACAGATTTTGATGTTAGCTAGCTGAAATACATTTTTACTAATACAGAACCTAATGAATCTCTTTGGTAGGTAGTTTTTAATTCAGCTGCCGACATAAAGGATGTGCATTTCCAAACAGTGGTCAGATATTAAGCAATGTGTGATATCAAATCAGTACTTTGTCTTATGCCTTTCAATTATTTTCCCTTCCTATGAAATGCATATATCTTCGATAAGAACAGATGTTCATGCCTCGCTAGAATTACTTAGAGCTACTTTTGTCCTTGTCAAGCTTTGATGTTTCTTGCTTCTAGATGGATGGATGGATTTTACATGAAAATATTGGTAACTTGGTTGTGTAAGAAATGTTGTATTAATTCAGATATATTGTGTTTCTCTTTTATAAAGTGTAATGCATTGTAACTGGAACCCAGCCACTGGGGATGCACAAGCCAGTGCATTTCTTTGTGCCAGTCCCAAGCCCGGATAAATGGGGAGGGTTGCATCAGGAAGGGCATCCGACATAAAACTTCGCCAGATATTTCATGTGGACACCAATAAATATTTCCATACTGGATTGGTCGAGGCCTGGGTTAACAATGACCGTCACCAGTGCTGTTAGCCAAAAGGGTGCTGACAGAAATTGGGTTACTGTTGGCCGAAGGAAGAGAAGAGGCGGAAGGCATGGTCGAAGACAGGGAGAGAGAAAAAAGGCTAGGACTGTGGTATTGAGGGTTGGAACTTTGAATGTTGGCAGTATGACAGGTATAGGGAGTGAGCTAGCTGATATGATGGACAGAAGGAAGGTTGATATATTGTGTGTGTAAGAGACCAGATGGAAGGGGAGTAAGGCTAGGTGTATTGCAGGTGGGTTAAAATTGTTTAATCATGGTATAGATGGGAGGAGAAATGGCGTAGGAGTTATCCTGAAGGAACAGTATGCTAAGAGTGTTTTGGAGGTGAAAAGAGTGTCGGATAGAGCGATGTTTATGAAGCTGGAAATTGATGGTGTAATGATAAATGTTGTTAGTGCATATGCTCCACAAGTTGGGTGTGCGATGGATGAAAAAGAAAAATTTTGGAGTGAGTTGGATGAAGTGGTGATGACTGTACCCAAGGGTGAGAGAGTGGTGATTGGAGCAGATTTCAATGGGCATGTTGGTGAAGGGAAGAGAGGGAATGAGGAAGTGATGGGTAGGTATGGTGTTAAGCAAAGGAATGCAGAAGGTCAGATGGTAGTGGATTTTGCGAAAAGGATGGACATGGCTGTGGTGAATACGTATTTTAACAAGAGGGAGGAGCATAGGGTGACATACAAGAGTGGAAGAAGATGCACACAGGTGGATTATATCTTGTGTAGGAGGGCCAGTTTGAAGGAGATTGGAGACTGTAAAGTGGTGACCGGGGAAAATGTAGTTAGGCAGCATAGGATGGTGGTTTGTAGGATGATGTTGGTGATCAAGAAGCGGAGGAGGAGTGTGAGGGCAGCACCAAGGATCAAATGGTGGAAATTGAAACAGGGTAATTGTGAGGTGGAGTTCAGGGATGAGTTAAGACAGGCACTGGGTGGCAGTTAAGAGTTACCAAATAGCTGGGTAACTACACCAGAGCTAGTAAGGGAGACGGCTAGAAAGGTGCTTGGTATGACATCTGGACAGAGGAAGGACGACAAGGAGACATGGTGGTGGAATGAGGAAGTACAGGAGAGTATACAAAGAAAGAAGTTGGCAAAGAAGAAGTGGGATTGTCAGAGAGATGAAGAAAGTAGACAGCAGGATAAGGAGATGAGGTGCATGGCAAAGAGAAAGGTGGCGAAGGCTAAGGATAAGGCATATGAAGAGTCGTATGAAAGGTTGGACACTAAGGAGGGAGAAAAGGACCTGTACAGATTGGCTAGACAGAGGGACTGAGTTAGGAAAGATGTGCAGTAGGTAAAGGTGATAAAGGATAATGAGGGAAACATACTCACAAGCGAGGAGAGCGTGTTGAGAAGATGGAAAGAGTACTTTGACAGGGTGATGAATGAAGAGAATGAGAGGGAGAGAAGGTTGGATGATGTGGGGATAGTGAATCATGAAGTACAATGGATTAGCAAGGAGGAAGTACGGATAGCTACAAAGAGGATGAAGAATGGAAAGGCTGTTGGTCCAGATGACATACCTGTGGAAGCATGGAGGTGTTTAGGTGAAATGGCAGTGGAGTTTTTAACCAGATTGTTTAATGAAATCTTGGAAAGTGAGAGTATGCCTGAGGAATGGAGAAAAAGTGCTTTGGTACCGATTTTTAAGAATAAGGGTGATGTGCAGAGCTGTAGTAACTACAGAGGGATTAAACTGATCAGTCACAGCATGAAGTTATGGGAAAGAGTAGTGGAAGCTAGGTTAAGAAGGGATGTGATGATTAGTGATCAGCAGTATGGTTTCATGCTGGGAAAGAGCACTACAGATGTGATGTTTGCTCTGAGAGTTCTGATGGAGAAGTACAGAGAAGGTCAGAAGAAGTTGCATTGTGTTTTTGTAGACTTAGAGAAAGCATATGACAGGGTACCTAGAGAGGAGTTGTGGTATTGTATGAGGAAGTCAGGAGTGTCAGAGCAGTATGTAAGAGTGGTACAGGATATGTATGAGGGTAGTGTGGCTGTGGTGAGGTCTGATGTGGGAGTGACGGATGCGTTTAAGGTGGGGGTGGGGTTACATCAAGGATCAGCTCTGAGCCCTTTCTTATTTGCAATGGTGATGGACAGGTTGACAGACGAGATCAGACAGGAGTCCCCATGGACTATGATGTTTGCAGATGACATTGTGATCTGTAGTGAGAGTAGGGAACAGGTGGAGGAGACCCTGGAGGGATGGAGATATGCTCTAGAGAGAAGAGGAATGAAGGTCAGCAGGACTAAGACAGAATATATGTGTGTGAATGAGAGGGAGGATAGAGGAATGGTGAGGATGCAAGGAGTAGAGGTGGCAAAGGTGGATGAGTTTAAATACTTGGGATCAATAGTTCAGAATAACGGTGAGTGTGGAAGAGAGGTGAAGAGAGTACAGGCAGGATGGAGTGGATGGAGAAGAGTGACAGGAGTGATTTGTGACAGACGAGTACCAGTAAGAGTGAAAGGGAAGGTCTACAAGAGGGTAGTGAGACCAGCTATATTATATGGGTTGGAGACAGTGGCATTGACAAAAAGGCAGGAGTTTGAGCTGGATGTGGCAGAGTTAAAGATGTTAAGATTTGCACTGGGTGTGACGAGGGTGGACAGGATTAGGAATAAGTATATTAGAGGGTCAGCCCAGGTTGAAAGGTTTGGATACAAAGCCAGAGAGGCAAGATTACGTTGGTTTGGACATGTGCTGAGGAGGGATGCTGAGTATATTGGGAAAAAGATGCTAAGGATGAAGCTACCAGGTAACAGGAAAAGAGGAAGACCTAAGATAAGGTTCATGGATGTCGTGAGAGAGGACATGCAGGTGGTTGGTGTGACAGAGCAAGATGCAGAGGACAGGAAGAAATGGAAACTGATGATCCGCTGTGGCGACCCCTAATGGGAACAGCTGAAAGAAGATGATGAATGCGTTGTAACTGGAAAGGGCATCTAGTCCAGTTTGCCTACCTGTAAAAAAAAAAATGAAAACAAGTCATAATGACAGTATGCATTAGACAAACAGAATAAGTATGGTTGCATTAGTCTGAGCTATAACTCCATAAACTATTCCTATTTTGATTAGTTACAATTATTTTTAAGTTTTTAAGATATTACTAGCAAGTGAATGCTGATCTGTAGATTTCTACATTAAGTCATTTACCAGATGTGGAAATCTTTCTAGGCATTTAAGGTAATTAGGCACATGTTAAATAGGTTAAGTGCCAAAGACAGTAATCTGATTAGTAGCATTTTTTAAGAACATGGGTTGAAGTCCCTCCTATGATGGCCCACCTGTTTCTGACCAGACTTACAGTAAGTACACCAAGTATATTTATTATTCTTTTTACTTCTGAAGACCAAATAAATCCTGAAAGGCATGGCCTTTTTTCAGGGGAGGCAAGAGATGGTATTCATACTGTTTAGGGGAATTCTGGCCAAGATACCAGGAAAACTATTCTTGTGTGTTACTCCATATGTAGAGTGCAACATGGACAGTAATTAATGATAAATGTTTCACAGCTGCTTTTAAACGTGTTGTTGGGAGTTCTAAGATTGCAAAAACCCCTAATATCCTTATCTGATGCTAGAACATCATGTAGAAAACCTTAATTTACATCTTAGATATTGATCTTTATTTAACAGAAGTCACAGTCTTCAGACATCCATATTCTCACTGCTTTATCGTTGAGTCACATTTAGTTGTCAGACGTTATTGATTATTTGTCCACAAAAGTCCCCTTTTACTTTATTTTGGAAGGGGGGGAGTCAATATTTGTCTTGCACTTTCCAAAGACATGAGTAGTTTTAGCACAGTCCATATCATCCTGAATGTAAAACCTTGCTATACTCCAACCTTTCCAAGGCAGCAAGCAGAGTTAATTCTTTATGTACACAATAAAATCTGCCAGATGTAAGTGGGGATGGTATGGGTTAGGTAAATTATGTAGACAGACTTAGAGTGTACATGCAGAAATGAAGAACAGTAAATAACTATATTATATGTGTGAATACAAAAAATACACATTTTAAAAATGATGGGTTGAATCTAACAGTTGTAGTTGTAATCTGATAATTTGTATATAGGATTTTATGCATGCATTTATTTAATTTATGTTTATTTCATCTTGATAACCAGGTAATTATGCTGAGCAAAAGAGTTTACGCCCTCCAACCTTACTCATGCGTGCTAACCTTAACCCTCTCCTTCTCCACCCAGAACTTTCCATAATCTCAGACATTACGTTGCTAAGAATTATTTCACTAACAGTACCACTACACAAGACAGAAAACGCAGAACACACACAGCACCAAACAGGCACAACACTAAATATATTCCCTTTCCTGAACATAACTATAACTCTTACTTGTGAACACCAACATATGCACACTATCCACTATGAGATGGTCTTGCACATTTTCACAATCACAATCTTTGGAATCAAACATTCATTTTCCCAGAAATCTCCAAATATGTTCAGTGTATAAAACTTGAATTCAGTCAAATGTGTTCACAGAAATGTGCACGCACACATTTGCTCATGTGCGCATTTTTACATCCAAATAAATGTGTCGGCCAAATAAGCTGTCAATCATTCAATCATTTGAATGGTGGCTCTCTCTCACCTTTTCTCTCTCTCTTTATATATATATATATATATATATATATATATATATTGTAAATAAAAAGGCAGAATACACATTTGGTAGAAAAGTTTTTGTGGGTGTAAAAAAGAGAGAATGCAAAAAATGAGTGAATGCTCATTTGCATGAACACACATGGTTGAGTTTTCTTTTTTATAGTGAAGTTAAGTAGACGTGGGTTGGAAAATGAATGTTTGAACAAAAATGTGGTGGTTGTGAAGATGTGCAATACATGAAGATGTGCAATACGTGAAGATGTGCAATACGTGAAGATGTGCAATACATGAAGATGTGCAATACGTGAAGATGGGCAATACGTGAAGATGGGCAATACGTGAAGATGTGCAATACATGAAGATGTGCAATACGTGAAGATGTGCAATACGTGAAGATGTGCAACACCCGAAGATGTGCAATACGTGAAGATGTGCAATACGTGAAGATGTGCAATACTGCATTATAGCAGTTGGTGTGAGTATGCAAGTGGTGTTCATGGGTTGGGGTTAGAGTAAGGGTTAGGAATACGGGTAGGGTTTGGGTTACAATTAGGGTTAGTACACATGAGTAAGATTGTATTCATATGCCCTTTTAAAATATTGGTCTTAAGTATTATATCTTATACTTGCTACACTGCACATTTCATTTGAATATATTTATTCATGATTCCATTGTTTCTTATTGGTCAATGAATGTTATATAACAATAAGAAGCTATTAGTTAAACAAATTCTGAGGAAGTCATTTTAGATGAAAGCGCTTAATTTGTTGAGTATCTGTCCTTGTGGAATATTATTAAAGTTCCTCTGCATATCCATTGCTTTGAAGTACTTACTTATCTGATTAAGCTCTCATGGCCCTTTTTTAATTAACATTCATAATGAAAAATTTATGATGGACAGTTACATAGTTATCTTAGATGTAGTTAACTTGTTTACTGTGATTCCACATGATAATGGACTAAACTGGTTCAGAGAAAGTTTTTATGATGTTACCACTTTAACTAATGAAAACATTAACATGATGTGTGATTTGACAGAAGTTATTTTACTTAATAATTTCATCTATTTTGAAGATGAATATTTCACAAAGGAGAGGAATCACAATAGGAGTGGCCTCCCACCCATGCTATGCTAATCTCATATTAGCATTTTGGGAAAGGTATTATGTATTTAATTCCTCTTTTACGACATGCTGGAATATGTATTATAGATATTTAGGTGATATCGTTATTACTGCGGTGGTGGTGCTGCGGTAGCATTGTCGCCTCACAGTAAGACATTGCCCTGTTCAATTCTCAGCTAGAGCGTCTTCTGTGTGGAGACATGTGTGCATGGGCATACCTACGTTGTAAGTTGTGCATCAGGGCTGGCAACTCGGCACGTAAAAATCTACTGCCAATCATTAGCGGACCGGAGTTCCGCTGTGGTGATCCCTAACTGGGAAAAGCCGAAAGACACAGCAAAGTGATATCTTTATTCATTGGGTCGATACCTTGAAAAATTTAAATTAATTTATGGCATGTTTGACTATCACAATACAATTTCTTAGGTTTAACTTACAGTTGGCACTTAATTCTATTAACTACTTGGATATTTCATTGATAAAGGATAGTATTATATATGCATATCTATCTATCTATGGTTGCAACAAAAAAGCTATGTTTTGAATTTATTTTATATAGAAAGCTTACTTGCTTGAACACATACCTGTACTATGAGAGCAAACATTCCTTAGTCCAGAAAAAGTCTGGAGAAGGGACAATATGTAAGGACTGTGAGGATGACCTCCAAGTTAGATTATTTTAGATATGAGGTGGAAAAACTTAAGAAGATGTTTTTGAAATGATTATATGTCCAGACCTGTATAAACAATACTTATGAAGAGGGTAAGAGAAAAAGAGAGAATAATGCGCATATCCTTTTATTGGGGTTTAAACAAGGTCTAACAACCCCTGTATGTATTAGGATAGATAAGGATTATAACATTGCTAAGATTTTAAAATTTAATTTGATAAAATTTGGTGAGAAACAGGATTAAGTATTGGAATTTTTTTTTAATTTTAAAATGTTAAAGATTCTCCCTGACTGATACTGTTTTCCAAGGAGAAACTATTTTTAGATATAAGAGGGCAAGCAATATCAAAGAGTGTTTGGAAGGGCATGAGACTGATTCCCATGAGTAGGACTAGGGGAACTGTTCGATGTGGAGCATGTCAACAATGCAGGTATATTTATCAGAGACTAGCTATGGTGATCCCAAGTTATGTCCCAGTGGTTACAAATGGGCACTACAACTGTAATACACAGGGGTTGGTTTATTTAGCTAAATGCTCAGCTTGCTCTCTGTATTATGTTGTAAAAACTGAAAGACCCCCTTAAAAAGTGTATTTATGAACATATATACAATATTAAAAAAAGTAATGAGAGGAATGCTTTATGTAAATATTTTAATATGTGTTATAGGTTTACAATGTTCCAATTTAAGTTTATAGAATCGGTCAGTGAAGACCACAAGGGCAGTCTCTGGGAGGAACAATTATCCACTTCTGAACGTATGTGGCAAATCAGATTAAATGAGGACAGACCACTTGTAATTAATGATAGAATTTTTATCACTAGTGCCCTTGTGTTGAAATCAACTAGATTATAGTCTAGGTATTATTATATATTTTGTTTTTAATTTTCTCGCATTTCCAAGTTGGAATTTTTTTATATACATTTATGATTTTATTTCTCATTTATTTATCGTATTTGTATGTCCCTTTAAAAAATTGGTCATAAGTATTATATATCATACACGGTGCACTATGCATTTCATTTATTTGTATTTGTTTGTCATGTCATTGCTTTGCATTGATCATTGCATGTTATATAACAACAGGAAGGTCTTGGTTACAGAGATTCTGAGGAAGTATTTTTAGATGAAAGCACTTAATCTGTGGGGTGCCTGATTTTGTGGAATGTTATTAAAGAGCCTGTGTATATCCATTGTCCTGAAGTGCCTTCCTTCTGTTATGTCACCTTTTGCTGTGATTGTGGAGGTTTTTTTACACTTTGGTGTACTTGTGCAGATTACTGATTCTAATTTCAGTAAGACCATTTAGAAGAATAGGAGGGTCTATTTCCATGAGTGGCCTACAAGGACATCTGGTTAAGTAACTTGCTTAGTTCCACAAAGTATGCAAATGGAGATTAAAAGACACAAACCTATGACTATAAAAAAAGAAGCTTATTTATAGCTTATAGTCTTAATCCTTTGTGGTAAACTGACAGGTAATGATCAAGCAGCAGTAGGGCTCAGTAGCTTTCCCAGACAGATTACACCCCCATCTCTTCTCCCTGAATAACTGCTTGTTACCTGGTTTGCACTTCGGCTATTTCACAGGCCAGGGCCGGCCTCTGCAATCTCCCTGTCATCGATAGTGGTGAGGCACAGTTATGTGCAGCTTGCCGTAGTGCAGCACGCTATTTTGTACCATAGTAGCTGGGAGCTAGACTGTGATACTGACTGCTGGCATTAAAGCATTACAGCCCTACTTTTGTGTCTAAGTTCATTTTTTTTAATTAACAAATGAAGTTACATAGGTCATTGTTTTACTTATTACTTAAATACACATGGAAAATAAATCTCAGTACCCATTGCAGTGCCATTTCTACTGAGTACAGGAATATCTCATCACCCATAGTGAAAGCACAAAGCCTGTCGGGTGCCAGAATCCGCCACATAACACATGCACTCAGGTCACTCCACAACAAGTACAATTATGACTCTGTCATTGTACATGTTGGCGTAAATGACCTGAGACGTACCTCCCTGGACTACATGAAAAGAGACATGGAGGAGCTCCCTGACAATGTAGCCCAGGCTGGTATGACTCTGACTCTGAGTAGCATCCTACCCTCACCCAAAATGATGCCAGCATACGAAGAAAAAATGATCAGTTTCAACAATTGGTTAAACTACTGGTGTCATTCAAAGGGGATCCAGTACTTGTCAGCCTAGGACGACATGCTTGACAAGCCATGTTGCTTCGCCAGAGACGGCTTGTACCTGTCGCCCCTGGGCTTTCGAATACTGGCCAAGACTCTTGCCGCTCCAATACTGCATTTTTAGGCAAAGCTCAAAAGACAAACCCGCCTCCATAAACAACAATAATAAACAAAAACTGAGGGTAATGCTGCTCAACGCCAGAAGTCTAAATCTCAAAATGCACGGACTCAAGGCTCTCCTTAGTATGGAAGAAATCGACGTATGTGCAGTGACAGAAACCTGGTTCAAGGCTCCAGAGAGCACCACAGCACTACCAGGCTATAACTCCTACCATACCTTTAGGTCCCAAAACCAGGACCGGAACACAAAAGGAGGGGGTGTGTCCATATTCATCAAGAACACCCACACCTCCAGGTTAGTAGCACAGCACACGGAATCTGAGACCATCCAAGTGCAATTGACTGCGGGTAAATTGACTGTTCAATTTATAGCTTGCTACAGATCTCCCACCTTGTCTCAGGATGCTCACGCAGCATTCCTGAGAACATTAGAATGTATGAAGATTCTACCCAACACCATGCTACTGGGTGACTTCAACTATCCAAACATTGACTGGGAAAACTACACAAGCTCAAACGCCCTAGCCCAATGCTTCCTTGAGTTTATAAACTCAAATGCCCTTGAACAGCTGGTCACCACTCCCACAAGAGGTGACGACATACTGGACCTGGTCATCACCAACATGGGGAACCTATGTTCCACACCTGAGGTAAACTCGTCATTGGTAAGATCAGATCACAAACTAATCACACTGGACATCCACATCCCGACCCCCCCCCCCCCAGTCAAGGAAATCAAGGTAAAAAACTTCTCTAAAGCCAACTTCACACTCCTGAAGACTGAGGTGGGAAGTTTCAAAGCTCCCAATCAAATGGAAAATGATGACCCATCGGCAGAATCCTTTACAAGTGCATTCTATGAACACCTTCAAGAATGCATGGACCGAGCCATCCCAAGTAAAACCAAGACCAACTCCTCAAAAAAGAGGAAGCCAGTCTGGTGGACCCTGGCCATAAATAAACTTTACAACAGAAGGAGGAAACTCCTGTAAGCTAGAACAAAATCCCAAAATAAGAAGGCATCTCTGATTAACATCAGTAAAAAACTGCGCTCCCTCATTAAATCATCCAAGGCCAACTTCGAAAGAAAAATAGCCAATGACTCTAAGGATAACCACAAGGCCTTCTTTAACTATGTCAAGAGTCTACAGGCAAACTCTCAGATATGCTCCGAGCTAGTGCATAATGGCCATAAATACACTGAACCAACCGACATTGCCAACATCCTGGCTGACAAGTTCAGTGCAAACTTCACCCCTCCCTCTCCACCAAAGGGGCTAGCACCCATCCCAGAAGAATGTGGCGCTCCAGATATCTCAGACACCCAAGTAAAGACAGCCCTTGCAAAGGCCAAAAACACAGCATCAGTGGGACCAGATGCTATCCCAGGTTGTGTCTTACATGAGCTTCAAAATGAACTAACCCCCCATCTCAAATCACTATTCAGACTCAGCCTCTCTACAGGCTATGTACCCAAAGAATGGCAAACAGCAACAGTTGTACCACTCCACAAAGGTGGTGCCACAACTGACCCTGGGAACTATCGCCCTATAAGCTTGACTAGCTTGGTCTGCAAAGCCATGGAACGCATTATCATGGAGTTCATTAACAGGGACATTGGGAACCTCCAGACACTGGACCCCACCCAGTTCGGCTTTGTTAAAGGCAGATCTTGCCTCCTGAACTTGGTTGAACTCTTCGAAACAGTCACCAAAGCCATAGATGAAGGGAAGGTGGTCCACACAGCATATCTGGACCTCGCTAAGGCGTTCGACACCATCCCACACTCAGGAATCATAGACAAACTCACCAGCTTAAATGTTAACCCCTATGTCACGAGATGGGTTGCCAACTGGCTCTCAGACAGAACCCACACGGTAAGAGTGGCAGGCGCCATGTCTGACTCTAAATCAGTCACAAGCGGAGTCCCACAGGGCTCAGTCCTGGGACCCCTCCTGTTCGGTATATATTTCTCCGAAGTACAGGCAAAGGCGGAGGGACTGTGGCTAACCAAGTTCGCAGATGACTATAAATTGGGTGCAATAATTGACTCTCCAGCTGACACAGACATCCTGCAAAAGGGTCTCACAGAGACAAACACCTGGTGTCAAAGTCACGGCCTCAAGCTAAATGCCAAAAAATGCATAGTAATCCCATTTGGGAAAAACAAAGTACCTACAAACTACCACATAGATGGGAATCCACTAAGTACAGAAGAAGTAATTAGAGACCTGGGTACCCAAGTAGATAGCATGCTCTCCTTTGATAACCACATAGCAAAAACGGTCAGGAAATCCTTCTATGTGGCACACCTGATCACAAAGGGTTTCTCATCCAGATCGAAGGAGGTGATTGTGCCCCTTTACTCCTCACTCATTAGGCCCATAATAGAGTACAATGCCCCATTTGGGATGTACCTCGCTAGACACTTGCAACAACTAGAAAGACCACAGAAGTACCTCACTAAGAGGATTAAGGCCCTTAAACAATTACCCTATGAAGCACGTCTAAAAAAGCTCCAGCTCTTCTCAGTCGCTTACCGTCTTCTCAGAGGTGACCTATGTCTGACCTATAGGGCCATGTCAAACCCTGAACTAATGGACATGCTTCACCTCAAAAAAAGAGATCCCTCAGAATCACTCGTTCTAGTGACTTGAACCTATGTACAACAATAAACAGGACATGCTGGAGGGATAGATTCCTGTCCCAGCGACTTCCCTCACTCTGGAATAGAATCCCAATCCATATTCGACAGAGCTCCTCTCTGACCCTTTTCAAGAGAAATCTTGATGAGTGGATGGGTAATCGTAAGTTCTACCCTGGGATCACTTCAGGAGCCCTGTTGACAGAGGCCCAGGTTACTAATCTAATGGGGAGGCGAAAGCCATCACTTTGTGGCTGGGCTTATAAATGCCCATGGGCAGATAGCCTAGTACTTACCTATGAACCTATGAACCTAAGTAAGCTAGAACCATGATGTCCCAGGTTCAGTTAGTGACTCAGATATCTGAGGAGCTGGCAGGGGAAGAGATGCATCCTGAGAGGGAGGGGTATGTGCACAGCGCACACAGGACAGTTAGATTTCCCTGGCATAGGCCAAGGAAACAAGTGTGAAGTGATTCCTGACGGTGACCAGATTGGCCTGCAGATATCAGCCCTTTGTGGAAGGTAGGGGTCATTCAGCATGATCTGCCAACTGCATGTTCCACTCATGAGGTATTACTGGAGCACACAAGGGTTTTTGTAAAAACATTCCCAGCAGCAGTACGACACAGACCCAAAATGTATTGTTCACCTCCATAGCACTGACCCTGATCAGCTAAGTCCAGGGAAGGCCAGGCAGGGTAGACAGAGCTGGTAAATGAGGAGAGACACCGTGATCCATTGATGGTCAGCTGCAGAATGAAAAAACAAAAAACAAAAAAACAGCTGAGTGAATGGAAGCTGAGTTGTGCATCCATTAAGTAGTACTTTTTAAAACGATCCTATAGATAACAAGAAGTCATTATAGGCACTTTAGAGTGAGGTAGTCTGAGATATAGTTTCAACCATAGTAAGTATCCTGGCGCAACGTTCAGCATCTGGCCATTCTGTCATAGGGGATGTGCATGTAGCTCCAGAAAAAGAGCACTCCCAACGTCCAACCTGGAGGGTGCCAGTGCAATGATAACCACAGCATGACCACTAGTTTGGATAAGGTGCCAAATCCAGAAGGCATCCCTGAGATTTTGAAAATGGGTTTAACAATATGTGATATTAGGTCCTTTACTGGAAGCACTTCAATACAAGGAGTCATGTTATGTCATGTTATATGAAATGCAAAAAATAATTAAAATAAGTTTACAGCGTACTTTTTTTTCAGCAAAAAAATCAGTCCCAGGACTGTTTTTTTTTCTCTTAGCAATTAGTACTGACAAAATCCCCATAAAATCTGTAAGGCACCAAAGTTTGAATAATACAGGGAAGGAATACCACTCAAGAAATGCATTCTATAATTGACTGATGACCTGCTGGCCCGTTACATTTTCTTCAGATCTCCCTAAATGTTTTACTCCTTTACTTCTGTGAGGGAACCTGATCTTATTGATCCTGCTGTGTGGCCCTAGACTCAGTCAGCAAGGAAACACTTTGGTCTCTTTGATTCTGCTGTTGGTCCTCCATTAATTCTGCCAGGACCCCTCCCCCAGTATTACTGTTATTCTTGCTGTGTCCACTGCTTCTGTTAATCTGGTTAAGGGCTTTCAGTTTCTGGTTCCTGTTGAAAGTCCAAGGACCATACGTGCTATCCTTTGAGCATTAAGACATTATGACACCTCAGAGTATCACACTGACTCTGAAATATGAGATCTCAAATTTAGCATATGTAAATATCAAGGGTGTGGAGGACATATACCTTCATATCAGCCCCCCCCCCCCAAAAAAAAATACTTTAATGGTAGTACAGTGAGTTAAAACATTTGCTCTATATATCTAATATTCATACTTTTTATTTTGGCTTTGCTGGACTCCTGGCTATGGTCTTATACTTTCAGTAGGGAGTCTATGGACCTATAGAATTTGCTAATCTTGCTAAGACTCTTTGAATATATAATTCCTAGCGTGGAACCTCTGATGTGTTAACCCTGCTGGGACACTGAGTCAGCTAATCCTGCTTGAGATGTCATGCTATTATGTATTCTGCTGGATGCCTGCAAGCTCTAAAACTGACTGTAACTATTTAAAGTGTCATTACCTAAGGTGGTCAAATGTATCTTTTTTCACCATCTTACACAGATAATTTCGGTAATGTATTCAGTGTCTTCAACATATAACATGTAAGTTACAATCAGAGATTCCACAAAAATAGCTGCCAGTTCTGATAAGGTACTGCTCCTAGATATTGGCATATTCAGTGGGAGTTGTAACTGAATTTTATGCATTTCCAGAAACACTGTAAATCAATGAGCAAATAAGATGCTATGTGATGCATACTTGCTCAAAGACATTCACTATACTGATAAAACTTTAACGAAGACATGTCAGTTACATATCAGTAACTCTTTTTAATTTTGGATTGCAATGTTTGATTGTTACTTGAAATTTTAACATATCAACTTAATATTTTAATAAGTAGTTGCTATTCCACTTTTTTGACAATTTAATTCCAGTGTCTTGGGTGGTAATCAATTTTTAATTGCTTGCCTTTCAACAAAACTAAAATTAAAAAAAATGATGTCACTGTGGTTCAGTTGCAATTCTCACCTTATTTCAAAAGCTTCATCAGTAGCATTACTTATAGGTACACATTTGATGGCTTCCTAGGTTTGGTTTCAAACAGACTATAATACTAATTTCAAATTTATCAAATGCTGAGACTCACACAAATAAAATAAAACTCTGGAAACTTCAGTTCTATATGTAGACTCATGCAAATAAATTTTGAAACATTTAAACTGCATGTTGGACCAAAACTTAAACTTTTTTGTAATACTAACAATTCATGTCCAATCAAAGCACACTTTAAATGTCATGTGCATACTGCAGAGTGTTCCAGACTCAACTGACTAACACTGCTTTTCTGTTATCTGTAATTAATTGTAATCATAGGTGCTAGGCTGTTCTGGGGCAGGGTTCGCATAATGGTTGAGGTTTTTACCTCACAGCTACAAGGTACGGGATTTGATTCTGACCTCTGGTTATTGATTAGGTTTCTAATAGTCTGCAGACTAATAGCCTTGTATTTACTTATGAACCTTTACTTTTAACAGACACCTTATACTTTGGATTTACCTTTCAATATAAGTAATTTATTTAATGCATTTACAGTCCATATCTAAAATTACACTGCTGTAATTATTGCTTGACTGCATTTGCTTCTTATTTGTTTTATACATTTTGTCTTTGACTTGTGTCGTCACTGATAAAAATCCTTTGGGTTAGTTCACCAAAGTAGATAACAAACAAATTAGCAACACATCATCATGTGTAGTTTTGCTAACATATATAAATAACACCAGCAAAGTGGCACAAAAGCAATGCATTCTTTTTTGTCTGCAAAGAGTATGTTTTAGAACAAGCGTGAGTCATCAAAGTATTGCTAAGGATGAAATACATTGCAAGGCTGATGATGGAGTTTGCTCGCTCCAGACTTCTAGTGGAGGCTGTATAACAACAGACATTCACATTTGCAGTACTGTTAAACAGGAAGCATGGATTTACATTGATACATTTCTATAACTCTCGATTCACTTATGCAAAATCATTGACTTGTGTTTAATGTGAACTGCAAGACTGTTGGAAGAAGGAGCTAAATAAGCATTGCCCTTACCCCCACTGGTCAGACACTTCAGAGCTGGAAAGCACAGACGTGGGGGGTGTGGGAAGAGTACTGCACCCAATGTGGGAGAGGGCGGAGAGGCTGCTTGCCCCCTACAAAAAAATCTTTTAAAAGTTTTTTAGGGGGTTTGACTCTCAAAGTACTTGAAGAAGTCATTTCAGTGAGTCAGAAGTTGAATTCTGTGTCATTGTAAGGTGATGAATTATACTCACGACACAGACATCTTGAACAGAATTCACAGGAGTGTTATCCTGGTATATTTTATCGAGGAGTTTAAAACCAGGAAGTCGTGGCTGTGTTATCATGTCAGCTGATCTGACTGCAGTGTCCAGTAACAACCTTGCATGGAAATTATGAGCTCCTCCTCTTTCATTGATGAGGTGTGTAGTGGGAGATTCAGTTCAAGCCTCACTGGGGGATACCAAGGACTACCATGAAAACAGGACAGACTACATGTGGTGTCTAACCACACAGCAACACAAAACCTAGAAAATCAATGATGCTAAAAATAACTGAAAAATAAAGATAAAACAGAAGGTGGACATGGCTCACAGTTCTATTTCTATGGATGGCAAACAATGTATAAAATTTCTATTCAGTTAATACTGATGGGCTGATAGTTATAATTTGAAGAGTTACGTCACTGGTTTTGGCATGTTATCATTATGAGACATATCACAGGGGCTTTTCTTAGGAAAGCAAAAGTTAAAGATAAGCTAATTCACTAGGAGGAAGTCTAAGATATTGGAGTCACAGCTGGAAATTTAGGGTGGTAGCTACAGTCAATGTGCGCAAAGGTTATCCATGTTGTTTGCATGTTTCTGCATTAAAGGCATGATTTATAGAGGCCATTTACGGCAAAGAGCAATGGGCATGAAAAAAACGTTAGCAAATGAAGAATGAGATAGAAATAACAAATGATGTAAATCCACATTTGGTAATAAGTCCTCCCATCTGTTTGTGATTCATAGTCATACTCTGATGCATTATAAAAGGCACAATCACTCCTTTTCTGTCTAATTTACAATCCACAATGCTTTCCCTTGCTGCTAGCCGTGCTATTTCCAGGTGTCAGCGTCTTGTCTTGGCCGTGCCAACACTGCATGTGCCCAGTGGTGTTTGCCAGCAAAGAAGGTGGCGATATAGGCAGAGAATAACACATTGCAATTTTGATACTCAGGAAATCCTTAAAAGGTTTAGAGTGGACAGGGATAATGTAAATGCCATAGTGAGTGTATATGGTCCCCACAAGGGCAATGAGGAGATGTGTGGCCTTTCTGTCCCTGTGGATACAATGGTATGTATAGTCCTCACTATACTTGCCATTAGGACCTTCTGGAGACAGGCTGAGGACATGTTGGGTATCTCATAGGCTTCTAAATCAAGAATACTTCAGCTGGTCCTGGATGTACTCTTGGCATGTGTGGATCAGTACATCTATTTCCCGGTGTCACCTCAGGACCAAGCCCATACTATAGGTGCCTTGTATTGGGTGGGCACATTTCTCTGAGGTGCTTGATGTGATAGATTGCACCCATTTTGCAATTAGGGCCCCATCTGGTCCACAGTGGGAGTGGCACTGCAATAGGACGGGCTACCATTCCATCAGTTGCAAGGTAGTATGTGATGCATAGGGGTGCATCACCAACATCTCTACCCAGCATCCTGGCAGTACACATGATTCTCATATCTGGCACACTAGTTCACTCTGCATCCTCTTCTTGCATTATAGGATGCCCAGTGGTCATCTTATTGATAAGTGAAAAACTATTTTCTTTTATTTAAGTAGTTATTAATGGTAAAATGTACTGCTTAATGCTAAAACCACTTTTTTGCCCCTGCCCCCACACTTCTCTCATGCTCTTTTTTTCAGGTGATACTGGATATTGACTAGAACCATGGCTCATGACACCAGTGAGAAATCCAAGTGGAGATAATGAAGATAATTTTAATACAGCCTTTCCCAGACATGTATTGTCATTGAGATAGTCTATTGCATGTTGAGGAGTAAATTTAGTTGTCTGGATGAGTCTGGGAATGCCCTACTGTATGACTCAGCTGCTGTATGCAGGATGTTTACTGCATGTTGCATTCTGCATAACATAATCATATGCTGAACTCCTGGACATAATCATATGTTGAACTGCTGGACATAATCATGTGCTGAACTGCTGGACATAATCATGCACTGAACTGCTGGACATAATCATATGCTGAGCTCCTGGACATAATCATGTGTTGAACTGCTGGACATAATCATGTCATAATCATATGCTGGACATAATCATGTGTTGAACTCCTGGACATAATCATGTGCTGAGCTCCTGGACATAATCATGTGCTGAACTGCTGGACATAATCATGTGTTGAGGTGCTGATTATCTGCTGAACTGCTTTTGAAGTGACTCATGCTGTCACTGTAGCTCCCAGTTTTGCTTCAAATATAAGTACTGATAACCAGCCAGCAGCAGTAGTAAGGGATCCAGTGTGCCATGCCTTTGCACAGCATATGGCTAAAAGGTGAGGTCTAGTCCAGAACTATGGAACATGACATTCAGGGTAATGTTTTCTTTCTTGTAAAAACACATACAGTATAACTGATGCATGCAGTGATGTGTGTAGCCTATATTATCTGGTGCATGGGCTACTCTTCATAGACTGCAGTGGTGGTGCTGCGGTAGCATTGCCGCCTCACAGTAAGACGTTGTCCTGTTCGATTCTCAGCTAGAGCGTCTTCTGTGTGGAGGCATGGGCGTACTTTCGTTGAAGGTTGTGCCTCAGAGCTGGCAACTCGGCACATAAAAATCTACTGCCAATCATTAGCGGACCGGAGTTCCGCTGTGGCGACCCCTAACCGGGAAAAGCCGAAAGACACAACAACAACAATGGGCTACTGTTCATCAGACCATCCCTCTTATTTTTAATTTTTTTTTATTTCAGAACAGGTATTCATATTATTGTTTATAAAAGTCATACCTGACTCGGTAATGCTGTAAGGCATCATATAAGGAATACATAGATTGTTAAATGTTTGATTAGGTTGTATATTTAAGTATACACATAACGAATCTGCTGAAATAGTACATTAAATAAAAAGTATTATTTCAGTATTTCACAAGAATTCATTCCATGAACTTAAATGGAAAATGTATGACATACATTTTTGTGTTATGCAATGTTTATTCAGTTGTTAACTATTATATACTTAAAAAAGTATTATTTTTCTCTGTTAGGGTACTGCATATCAGATTACTTCATTTGCTCATGCACAAATCATTTGTGCGGTGCTGAGGGTGAAAAGGCAACAGTGCTAGTTCACATGGCAGGATACGGATCATTTTTTTATTTTTAAGGAATATTTCTCTAAATAGTGAGCACTACTTGCTATGTGCTCTCAGCAATTATCAGCTGTAACACCAATAATGACTATACCATGAATGGTGTAAATCAGTGAAATCTGAATGTTATAACACAGCTTTCTTTCTAGATATTTACTTTAATAGTAAATAATACCATTATTTAATTGAAATGCATGCAGACGCAGTGTCTTAATTCAAGGTTACATTCTACACTCACATATACTACCTTTTTTCCTTAATTTTTAATTTTTTTATTTTTCTTTTTTTTTTTAATTTTTATTAACTTATTGCCTTTCACGTTGAATATTGACATATTTCTGATAAAAGTCAAATTGTACCTAAAAGGTTAAGGTCACAAGTATCATACACATCTCCTAAAGATAGTGTTGGTAAAGGTCCATGTGATTTTCAGGAGGGACATCCATGTGAGCTGGCCAGTGACTTCCTGTGGTGTTTGATGCAGGAGATCCAACAGACACTGATCTCATAGTGATGTGGGTCTGGGACCATGAATGAGAGGTTCTGCTATGTGTAAAAGAACTCTAACATGGCCTGCATAAAGTGTGATGTGCTTGTTCCCACCTACTATTTCCACTACCTTCTTGAGAAGGGGTCTATGTTAAATCATCGAACGCTTAAAAAAGCGAATGATGATTTATTGAACCCATGTAAGTGAAAGCTTCCGATCTCGAACCCTTAGAACAGCGATTTTTTTTTCCCAAGGGAAAAAAAAATCACTGTTCCACAAAACAAAACAAAAAACAAAAAACTGTAAAACATTACATAAAGTGGGGGGCTTCACCCCCACACCCCCATGATGGGGGGGGCTGTCCCCCCCTACTTAAATATACCAACTCTGAGATCGCACTAGAGTCACAAAAATGGCAAAGTAACTGATGTGGCCAAGCGACTTCTTTCCCAGGGAAAGAATTTGCTTATATGCTGTTTCGCTATTTTGCCTTTTCATGCTTGCAAGTTCGATCAAAACACATTCAAAAGAATGCATCTTCGATCATTTAATAGGAACCCCTTGAGAAGTGCACTTGTAGTGCCAGGTAATATCCCCAACATGTCTGGACAGTAGGCATCCTCTGCCATTCTAAATTTGACTTCAGTTTTAGTCTGGTAGGTTCTGACTAGTGTACACATGATGGTAGATATGGCTGATGTGTGTGCTGCCATACTGTGCATGAGTATAACCATGGCATGATCCTGCCCATCTAACATTTGCATATACTGCTGTAAATTATTGTTTACACCCTTCAAGACACTGGCCATTTCTAGCTGACTCTCTGAGACAGTACACTGAGCCTTAACAATGTCTTGGCACATTTGCTGCTGGGCATTCAATGCTTTATGTGTTTCCTGGGGTGCCTGGCACACCCTTGTAAAGGTGTTACTTTGAACACTGTTACCTCTGAATTTCTGTCACCATCCAGGAGGTGTTTATGTGGATTTGGAGATGCTTGTGAAGAGGTGCATGGGTTTAGAGATACTAGTGTTGAGGTGCAGGGTTCATAGCTTCATAGGTTCATAGGGTGGTACTAGGCTATCTGCTCTAGGGCCTATACAGGCCTAGCCATAACAATTCCCTGGCCATTTCTTCCCACAGTATTTACTTCCCTGGACCCCTGTCTAGCAGAGCGACTGAAGTGATCCCCGGGGTGAATTTCCTATCTCCCATCCAATCATCAAGGTTCCTTTTGAAGAGAGGTTTGGAGATACTGGTGTAGAGGTGCAGGCCTTTGGAGATACTAGTGTAAAGGTGCAGGGGTTTAGAGATACTGGTGTTGAGGTGCATGTGTTTGACGATACTGGTGTAGAGGTGTAGGGGTTTGGAGATACTGGTATAGAGGTGCATGGGTTTGAAGATACTGATGTAGAGGTGCAGGCCTTTGGAGATACTGGTGTAGAGGTGCAGGGGTTTGGAAATACTGGTGTAGAGGTGCATGGGTTTGGAGATACTGGTGTAGAGGTGCAGGCCTTTGGAGATACTGGTGTAGAGGAGCAGGGGTTTGGAGATACTGGTGTTGAGGTGCATGTGTTTGACGATACTGGTGTAGAGGTGCAGGGGTTTGGAGATACTGGTATAGAGGTGCATGGGTTTGGAGTTACTGGTGTAGAGGTGCGGGCCTTTGGAGATACTTGTGTAGAGGTGCAGGGGTTAGGAGATACTGGTGTAGAGGTTCAGGGGTTTGGAGATACTGGTGTTGAGTTGCATGGGTTTGGAGATACTGGTGTAGAGGTGCAGGAGTTTGGAGATACTGGTATAGAGGTGCAGGGGTTAGGAGATACTGGTGTAGAGGTGCAGGTCTTTGGAGATACTCGTGTAGAGGTGCAGGGGTTAGGAGATACTGGTGTAGAGGCACAGGGGTTTGGAGATACTGGTGTAGAGGTGCAGGGGTTTAGAGATACTGGTGTAGAGGTGCAGGTCTTTGGAGATACTCGTGTAGAGTTGCAGGGGTTAGGAGATACTGGTGTAGAGGTGCAGGTCTTTGGAGATACTCGTGTAGAGGTGCATGGGTTTGGAGTTACTGGTGTAGAGGTGCAGGCCTTTGGAGATACTCGTGTAGAGGTGCAGGGTTAGGAGATACTGGTGTAGAGGCGCAGGGGTTTGGAGATACTGGTGTAGAGGTGCAAGGGTTTTCTCCATGTAGAGCATGTAGTGTAATGTCACCATGTACTTGACTTTTTGGACTACTGTCACTTCCTGCAGAGCTAGTAACATGTGAGTTGTGGGAGTGTGTCACTAAACTTGGTGACTGTGTACCACTTTCCTCAGGGTGTCTCATGAATATATCATCATCATCATCATCATCATCATCATTATCCATTCTGCTGCTATTCTCTAAATTTATTGGTAGAGTGGAATTATTTGTTTCTGCCACTGACCCTGTAAAGAATTAATTGAATACATTGCTAATCAAATACTGGCATACGCTACTGTATGCTGTGTAAGAACATGTGGAGGACCCATACCATGCACACATTGTCATTATGTGCAAAAGTGAAGGGTTCACCTGTTAATAGTGATTGTCATCTTGTTACATGTAATCATTACATTTCAGCATTCAATTCTATATATAAATTTTACTGCTATTAAAATAATCTTCCTGAGTAGACATTTGTTGATGCTGTAGACATGGGTTAATATCCAGTCTCCACACCACATCTGATTATGGCAGAGCTATCGTCATCTGTGTCACAATCATCCCCACCATTATAGAGGAGGTATTCCTCACTGGCTATTGAAAGGATAAATGTAGGATGTCCCACCCCAGTACTGCTGAGGGCAGTTGCATTCTGCTCTGCCTTTGCTCTACCTCATCCTACTATATAATTTTACTGTGTTAATGTGAGGTTCCTTCCACTAGCAGCATTTATATCCATAAAACCTGGTTCCAGGTCTTTGCCCATTCAGCTTGTTTGAGTCCCCCTTTTCCAAAAAAGCATTTGCCATATGTTCTAAGAGCTGCCACGAGGGTGCAATTTTCCTTGTGGCTAAAATTGTCCTTTCTTTGTCTGGATTATTGCTGCTACAGTATTAATGTACCTAAACAACATTACAAAATCATACACTAAAACTTGACCCACACATCAGCCAAACACCACAAAAATGAAAACATACCTGTTTTCATTGCAAATAAATCAAAGGTCTGAGTACAAAACCAGATTTGGTGACACAACACCCATATTGATATACACATGCCAAGTCCCAATCCAGCAAGTTAAAGTTGTGTTGCAGTAATCTGTGCAGCATCATCGCCATCATACTAGTACTGCAGTCACTTTACTAACAGACTTGTATCCTACCCCTAACACTTTATTGTATAGTGTCATTTTTCATTCAGGAGTAACATTCAGAAATCGTCCAGTAAAGCATCATGCATCTTGACACAACAGTACATTCGACTGCAATCGCTTTAGACTGTGTACTCATACCATGTGTATCACAATCACTACATCCCACCAAAATTAATTTCAAAAATATCTTTCACATTGCCATTGTGACTCCTTCAATTTACATTTCCAGTTTTGCTGTCATGAATTTCCATTCATAAATGAGATTCATGAGTCATCCAAATCACAATTGTAGAAGTAAACATTAGAATCTAATATCAATATGAACTGCTTCCAAATAATTTATAACATTTTTGGACTTTGTTTCTTACTTGATTAGTTTTGCAGTTTCCTAAACCATTTGCCACCTATCTCAACTGATCATAACTTAATATGACAGTTGTGAACTTATTTGTGCAAATTTAAGGTAATTTATTAATTTTGTATACAAATTTGTTTTTTTACAATTATCTCTATTAATCACAGTAATCACAGTAGGCAGCCGCGGTGGTACAGCAGTAGCGTTGTTGCCTCACAGCAAGAGGTTCTCCTGTTTGATTCTCGGCTGGAGTGCGGGGAGTGCCTTCTGTGTGGAGTCTGCATGTCCTCCCCACGGCTGGGTGGGCATTCGAAAGACATGCGTAAATGGGCATGCCTTCGTTGAAGGTTGAACATCGAGCTGGCACCTCGGCATTCATCAAAATCTACTGTCAATCATTAGCAGACCAGAGTTCAGCTGTGGTGACCCCTAACCGGGAAAAGCCAAAAGACAATAATATCTCTATTAATCACAGTAATATGTGAGCATGTAAGTCAACTTAACTGTGTAACCAGGGCTCAGGTAATCGTGAGTGCATTGTGGACAGCTGCAGAGTCCCCAGCTGTCTGCGTGAAAGTGTGAACAGCCCTAGTAATTCTTCCTATGACTGGAAAGGGATAAAAGAGAGTCAGATACAATTGAAGCTGCTTTGATACACGTCATCAATTTGAATCACTCAAAAGTTACTATAAGGTCATACTGACACACACAGGAAGATTTATTTGTGAAGAAATGCAAAAGAAAAAAAATTGAATTTTTATTTATGTTATACTTACAAAAATTATTAATTGAGGATTATGATCGGGTCTCAAATTATAACCTGCTTATTACGGGCTCAAGACATGGATTCTAAGAAATTCACTCTAGAGGTGAAACTTAGCCTCCATGTTGAGAACACATGATAAAGGGTTATGATTAGAGATCCAATCATAATTCTTTGTAGTGCATGGAGCTTTATCTCTTCCATTTACAACTAGTTACAAAAGGCAAAAAAACAGTGTCTTGCCATGTTTCAAAGCCATAAACCACTTAGCAAGCTGTGTCAGGAAGACAGGGTAACACATTGTCTTATGTTAAAAAAAGTCAGATTACTGGCACAGATAACATTCCGAAAGAGATCTATTTTTAATTTTGCTGCTGTTGTTTGCTTTCCATTTCTGGCAAATTTAACTGCCAAGTACAAATCCCAGTCTTAGGAACTGAATCAGGGGTAGGGTTACCACCTGTCCCTCTTTGCGAGGGACAGTCCCACTTTGGGCAGTTGTGTCCTGCGAAAAAAACTAAAAAATGGCAAATGTCCTGAGATTTTAAGACAAAATATATTTCTTCACTTTTCTTTAATAGTTGCATAAAACAGTTGTTTTATATCGGAAACACATAAATATTATATGAAAAAGCACAAGCAATGCAAATGCTACAAAAATAAGCTTTTCTTTTGGCAAAAAAGTGAAGCTCTGTCCCTTTTTTGTCCTGCAAAGTCTCTCATTTCTACAAAAACTGTCCCACTTTGGGCATTTGAAAAGGTGGCAACCCTAATCAGGGGTATGTAACAGCTTTAAAAGTAATGATTTATTTGCCATGCAAATGAAATGTGAATATATTCCCCTTAAAAAAAGTCCACATGACAAAGTGTTTTCATGTAGTACTTCAAGCATACTTAAGGATTAACACTAGCTACTTTATGCTTTTGCCGCAAGTAGGCAGACTTTTTAAAGTGCCTTTGCATTACAATAGTCCTTGTGAATAACCTGCTATCACTGAATTTGCAAGTAGGAATAGTGGCTCTCTTCACAGATAACCACTCCACAAGTGTGAACCTCAGGACTATGAATACAACCCTTAATCTTTCACATCATTATTTGTAAGCAGATTATATAACTAGTGAGTGTTATGTGGGGATTAATAAACAGCTTCTATTAGACTGGTGAAGAAATGTCTTTACTGCCTCAAACAATAAAGCAGCTTAATGTATACTTCTTTGAACAGAAAAATGTGATGCTTTAATTGATATTTCATCATCTGGTCTTTTATGGCAAGTTTATTTATATTCATTCATTCATTCATTCAGTCATTCATTCATTCTCTGTGTAACACATTAATCCATGAGACATATTTCCCAGCCTAACCTGAGGTATGCAAAAACATCCAAACTGAACAAGAACAAATGTTTAATAAAAAAACAGAAAATAAATCCACGACAGTCAGCACAGGAACACAAGGTAGTTCAAAGTAGTTTAATTTAAAGCGCTTTTCGGCTCACAGTAAGACAGCCTTCCTCAGAATAAAAAAACAACAATACATCTCTTTCCTTTTATACAACAAAAGGCGCCAAAATTAAGCAATCATTTAATTAATTAAGTAGTTATCTAATAATACTCCAAACCCATAATCTTAAAACTTGAGAATATATAGCTAAACATATGTACCTAAGAATATGCTACTAGAATAGATGCACCGTGACCTAGAAATAATAATCTCTATAGATGTAACAACAACTTCAGCCCATTTTATCAAGAAACTTCATTAAAACCCATATAAAAATACAGGCACTTGTTAATTTATTCAGTTACAGAAGGAAAATCACTGAATACCTCTAGTTTATAAATATTAAAAATAATAAACTAAAATAAATGTAATAATATGTAATTAATAACTGAATCAAATTGACTTGACAAAAACATGTATATATATAAAAAACCAAATAAAATAACCAAAGGAAATTCATCAATTCAACCACATGTATAAAAAACTAGAAATCTGAATATATTTCTTATACATTTAAATGAACTTCGTAAAACAAACTAGTTCATAAATGGTTAATTATATTTATTAAGTTTGTTCACCTTATTTTTTTTTTTTTTTTTTTTTTTTTTTTTTAATTTTTTATTCATTCATTCTCTGTGTGACACATTAATCCATGAGACATATTTCCCAGCCTAACCTGAGGTATGCAAAAACATCCAAACTGAACAAGAACAAATGTTTAATAAAAAAACACAGGCAGTACAAAAAATTAGGTAAAGTATCATCTGCTCCACAAGCAAGAAAAGAAAGAAACATCTGAGTGCAAATCATGGCAAACACATAAGATAAACGTTACATTAGCATGTTCAAGGATTCTACTAAAGGTTCCCTAATGCCTTTCACTGTAAAGTTTAATAATCACTAGTTATTTCTGTAACAAAATATTGAGAGTACTCATAATTTAGAAAGGCAAAAAAAATGTTTTTTCTTGTGTTTATATTTTATATTCTATATAAACCCTACTACTAGATTGCTGTATGCTAACTTTACTAAAGGAATTCATACTCTATACATAACTTATGTTTCTATGGAACCTATATCTCTGTATGATATTATTGTGTAATTTCTTTATGACATGCTATTGGAGCTTTTCTCCCCGGGCCTCCACTAAAAATGTATATGCGTCCAGTCGGACTTTCCCGGTTAACAAATGTAAAATAAAAATAAAATAAATAAAATAAAATTAGATAAGACAAGTTACCCACCTGAAGACCAGCTTACTGGTATCAATGTACTACAAATGTATGGAGTACCAGTGGTCTTTTAACTTTCAAACAATAGATTGGCATGAAACGATTTAGGCAAATGTAATTGTTAGACATTCATTTGTAAATTTATTTTTGTTTATCTTATTAGCACTTTTATTTAATGCATTAAGAGTATACAAATAGATCTGGTGTGCTGTTACTTTACTCTGCCTGTATTAAATGTTTATGAATAGATCATGTACCTTGTTTAAGTTTTATATTCTGCATAATATATCTCTAGATTTTGTGTATTATTTTAATGTAACGTTTGTTTTATAATATTTGTAATATTTGTAAATATTATCTGCAAACCTTTTCCCAATTGTAAAGTATATGTTTTATTTTATGACTTAAATTTCTTATAAACTCTTTCTATTGGCTTAGATCATGGCTAGAATGGGGGTATATGCACATGGATTAGTTCACCTCTCTAGTTAACAAACAAAAATAAATAAAGATCAATAACAAATATAATATGCATTAGGGTAGTGTAAATGAACTAGGATAAATTGCAAACAAAGTGTTCAATACAACTGTCAAACAAATCACTCACACACAAATGCACAAACACACACATTCAATGTAAGCTGATTAAATGCAGCTGTCCTTTCTCAAGCCACTATCTAGCTAACTGACTTGCTTATAGTCATGAAGTTTGCAGGAAAAGGCTATGGAATTCAAACTCAAGATTGCAAGATAAATCACACTAGCAGCTTATTACGATGTGTGCTAAACTGCCAAAAAGATATACTATTTTACAAAATATTGCTGGTGTATTTTGGTGAAGATTGCTGCGTTTTTTTTTTTTTTTTTTTTTTTTAGATATGTATTGAACATAACTAGCATAGTCATTGGTAATTTATTTTCGATGTCCACCTGACTTTGGGTTCATTTACTATGTTATTACTTTAGCAGGGTTACATATAATGGACAGATATCCTTAGACTTTGGTTTGTAATAATTTTGCTATCCACAAATTGCTTCTGTTGTCTGTGCCTGTGGATTTGTTACCAGTGGCCACTACACTCCCTGATTATACACTCTTGTCAAGTTTGTATAATCCTGCGATTTCAGACTGATTGTGGGCTGATCACACATAGGATCATTTAGGTCTTCAAGATCTGAAATGCAATAACATTATAGTTTAATTTTATCTAATAATCAATTTTCTATCAGTGCAGTATGTATAGGAAATCTGCTTGTGCTGTGGTTGTGTAATTGTGTTAATATCATATTGCAGTGACTTCTATACTGTGTAACATCATAAAGTTCTCTGCAGTGACCACTGTAACATTGTAAGGTACTCTGTAGTGATGACTACACTGTGTAACATTGTGATCTACTCTCCAATGATGGCTACACTGTGTAACATTGTAAGCTCCTCTGCAGTGACAACTACACTGTGTAACATTGTGATCTACTCTCCAATGACGACTACAGTGTGTAGCATTGTAAGCTCCTCTGCAGTGTTGAGTACTTCAGCATTGTAAGCTACTCTGCAGTCATGACTACACTGTGTAACATTGTAAGCTACTCTGTAGTGACAACTACACTGTGTAACACTGTAAGCTACTCTGCAATGACGACTGCACTGTGTAAAATTGTGAACTACTCTGGAGTGACGCCTACACTGTGTAACATTGTGATCTGCTCTCCAATGACGACTACATTGTATAACATTGTAAGCTAATCTGCAGTGACGACTACACTGTGTAACATTGTGATCTACTCTGCAGTGATGATTACACTGTGTAATATTATAAGCTACTACACTGTTTGACAATAACACTAGGTATTGTGTGCATACTGTGTCTCTGTTTACTGTGTGCCTTTGTACTCAGGCCAAGACTGAAAAGGGGTCTTGGACCAGTCTGCTCACCGGTTTAACAAAAATAAATAAATAAAATAAATAAATAACTAAATAAATAAATAAAACAATTGCATCATCTTGCATTGTAAGTCACTTAGCTATTTTCATAAAAGCTAGTAAGTTATACCGCTGAGCTTTATAAATACCTTGTGTATCAAATGGGTCAGTTTTTGAGCTGGTATCTGTAATGGATATGGGACTCTGTTAACATAAGGACCTCTTCGGACCATTCTTCTTATTTCCTGTTGTGTCCTTACTACTATTTCTCTTATTTTAGATATCTGGTTATAGCATGTTGTCACAAAGGGTTCCTTTCATGGATGTCCTGACCTTAATGGTTATATGAGAGTTAGGGTAACATGGTACCACCCAAGGGGAAGGTAGATAAGGGCCCACCCCATCTTATGGAGACACTTTGGGTGTTAGATTGTCAAATCTGACTCACACAGGATCTGTCCTCCTGATGTCTTGTCTTTGGATGTCATATTTTATTTTATTTATTTTTAGTCTTTTGTGTTTGTATAAGTATACACACCGGACCACAGTGTTGTTTTTGAGCTATGACCATTTACAATAAGGCAAGAAATATAAAAAAGGTTGCAGAATAGTATGTAAGCCAGACACATTTTAAGAGTTTGTCACCAAGTAATCTGGCCATGCAGTTAGAAGAAAACATAGACAAAGCCTAGACTTCAGGTTACAGTTTGATACATAAATGAGAGAATTAAAAGAAACTAAACACAGTTGCAGTAGTATTAGCACTTCCATGTAAACAGACTAATGCAACATATAAGAAGCTTATTGTTAAATTGATGCACTAGCCAATGTTAATTATCTGAACAGATAAAACACCTTGGGTACTCAAAAGGAAAAAGCTTCAGTGTAACATTTCATGGAAAATGTAGGTAAAGCCATTGTAAATGAGCTAGCAACATAGTTATGAAGTGACCTGGTATATGGCTTTGTCATTAACAATGACTTGCAGGAATAACAGCGATTATGCCATACACTGTTCTGCATTATATGATTATTTGCATTATTGTTTTAAGGCGGCAGCTAATGCGTGGCATATTGGAACATGTGAAATATCTAGAAATAGGGTTACTCAAAAATATAAATGGAATACTTCCTAGTACAGCTGTAGCACTCAGCATACTGGTGCTTGTTTTTGTTGCAATGAAATGTAATTGAAATGTAGTGGTTATACTTGCCTGGTTATAATGACAGTTGTATTAGACATTCTCTTGAATTGGGCATATGCAAAGTACTCCTACTGTCATTACTGATAAAACTTTTGCCCACCTCTAAAATAATTCAAACAAACAAAAAAAGTAGTTGATTACCAGCTGTTCAGAAGACTGCCATCTAAAGATTCATGGTAGTAAATTTTTATTTAAAAAAATTGAAATATTTTTTGTTATAAAATGGCTATTTTAGAAGTAAGAAATTGAAACATAAACTTCAGTCCGGACTGAAGCACAAATAGTCCAGAGACATACTTATTACATGTAGATGCAGTACACGCAAGCAGTAGTATACAGTCAAAACTGGCCCATGGTATAACACTTGCATTTAGATTGTGTCAGCCTGGTGCTCCTTATGAAAAGCTTCATTTTGTGCTGCCTAAATGTTTAGGAAGGATCCCATTGTATTTTTGAGACCTGATAGTGTGAGTCCCAAAAATCTTAGGACTTAAATGTGATCAGGGGAAATCTATACAAAGTCCAAAACCGCTGTACCTCAAAGAGGTCCCCCTTCTCTGTGGTATAGCAATCACTGAGTTAGTATAGTTAATTTATATAAGTAGCAGCGGTGTGCCCCCACTTTGGAAGTGCAGGGGAGCTTACTGCCCCTGCAAAACCCCACTTATAATGTATAACAACAATTTTTGCACTTTACTTGCAAGACTGGGTATAATTTTAAAGAGTTTCAGGTCTCTCAGTTTCCTGTATGTGACTTCTGACTGGGAATTGTATTATTACACCTTTTGGGGGTGGGATTAAAACTCTCCTTACGTTCACGTGTCCATCCTTGAGCTACTATGACTGTACATAATTTTTCTTCATCATAACCTATTAATGGTAATAGTTTTGGATGTATACAGAGAATAGAAGGCTAGACTCAGACAGCAGATAAGGGCCACCTGGAACCCCGCTCATTTCACCTTTCTCCATTACTGTGTGTGACACAAATTGTGACAAGTGGGTAAAATGAGTGACACATGATCAGACTTGGGAATGCAAGTACAAAACATGGTACAATGAAATGTTTGGTAGTCTATGTTTCACATTAATGAGCACCATAACTAATAATTATGCATTATTAAATGTAACAGGGCACTGTGTAATGCAATAACAGATTTTTCTCGTAGGGCTAACGTTTGGAGAGTTACAGTGAATAATAATGTGTGACCGCCCTTTTTCTAAAATGTCAACTATACTACATATCGGAAGTAACCTTTTCCTTCCTGTAAAATAGACATTCTGTCTGCACAATAAATTTATGATTATCCTCATCCATCTTTGAAACTGTGAGTGCTACAGAGATTCAGCACCTTCTGCTTAAAATATGTTTTCTTGCATTTGTCTTGACCAACACAATGTCCACAGCTCAGGTATGCTTTCATCTTCTTGTACATCTTTGTCATTAGAAATGTTCCTCCATTTGCCTTTGCTTGTTGATTTGATGTAGTAAAGCTTTTGTATAGTGTCCTGCTGCATCCCTTCGTCATATTGTTTTTAGCGATCCTCTTATGGATGCACTTAGTTAGTTAAAACGTACTGTTAATTATAGGCATATAGTGCATGGCTGTATGAATGGCTAGCAACTGACTTTATTATGGCAGTTAATTTTGTTTTCTAAAGATATATTGTCTTCAATGACTTTTCTACTGACTCAATCTATTAGCTTGTTTACAAGTATTATGGAGCATGTTTTTAGCAACTATAATGCATTAATGATCTTAGCGTATTTGGTGTCTATTATTTTGGTCATGCTAGCATACAAATGTGTAAAAGCATATGTGCTTATATTGCATATGGATTTGAGTGATGCTTTATTATATGGAAGTTAAACTATTCTATGTATTCTACAAGACTATGCCTTTAAATTATAAGGGGAAAGGATTGCTGATGTCACTCACTTTGCATATGGATGTACGGCTAAGTGGAAGGTTTACTGAAAGAGGATTTGAAAGTAAGGAATGTTATTTGTAAGTATATAAAGTTTGTTTTTCTTTTTAGACTTATGTATGTTTATGGTCTGAAGAAGCCACAGTACATGGTGAAAGCGCTAACATGTCATTAAAAGTTTGCTTACAATATATGCTGTTTGGAGCCGTATTTCGTAACACTGCTGTTTTTATCTTTATTTTTGCTGTCATTTACTTGTTGCAACGGTGTGTGTTTACCAGCTGGTTGTTTCTTAGTATTTCATTGTATGTTTATCTTATTGCTACAATCAGTGGGAGTATGGCAGAAAGAAATGGTCTGAGTAATACTGAATTGGACTATAACCCATTGAAACAAACTAATAGTAGGAAGTATGCTAGATTCACAGAGATGCTGAATAGCATAGACAATCTTCTGATGGTGGACTTGGCTTCAAATGAAGGGACATCACAGGAGGAAGGTACAAATGTGGATCATTATAAACTTAGACTACTTGCAAATAATATTGAAAATGATGCATTTAAACTTATACATCTGCAAATGAAGAGGTTTCACTTTGAAGGGTGCATAAAATATAAGGTGATTCCAAGGAGTTTGAGACTGTTAAAAATGCCAACATACGGCTCACAATATCCAGAACTATTGAGCAGCTGGCAAAAAATCAACTTAGAGGCGAATTTTAGCTATCTAAAATTGATGAACGAGTTCTTTAAACCACATGAGGAACCCCTGCTATTGAGTATAGAGCAACAACAAGAGACATTCTATGACCAGTTCCCGGTAGCAGTTGCTAATAAAGCTATGAGTGTAGTAGCAGATAATGTCAGCACCTATGAGTGGAAATTAATACAACAGAAACGCAAGAACCTCGATAGAGATATTACAGACTTTAAAAAAGGCCATGTGTTTTCATGGCCTAAACTTCAGAGACCATCAATACTTGCACAGTGGAACATGAATAGTCTACCGACATCTCATGTGGATAGGGATGATGCTAATTCTAATAAAAATGTGATATGTAAGAAGGAAAATGCAAGCAGCCTTTTGAATTTAAGACAAACGGAGATACATCAAGGGGACTTAGTGAATACTATGAGCCAAGGAATTGGTAGGATAGTAAACATTGCTATGGAATTAACAAATGTGGAGAAGTCTACCACACAGAAAATGAGTAATATACCACCAGGGCAAGCGGTGGTGAGAAGGAAGGAGAATGTACAAAGTACATCACAGGCTTTTCCATTTTTTTCCATACCCATTCGGCAGGAGAGGGGATGACAGCAGTACAGATCCAGAAGCAGAGAAAGGATGAAGAGGAAGGAACAACAGGAAGGCATGGAGTACCCCACACTCAAGAAGATGTAGAACTAGAGTTGACTAAGAACATAGTATGGAACATATCACACAGACAACTAACTAAGGCTGAACTATCTGTGCTACAAAAAGGTCTCTCGTTTATTCCAGCACAGATGGCAGATATACCAGATATGATAATAGACTTAAAATTCTTCCTTAGGAATGTTATGCTGAGACTGAATTTTCCTAAAGAGACAATAAAAGGTACTGATGACTTTAAAAAAATGAGTACTTTTATGCCAGTCAACCATCCAATACTGGAAGCATTTGGTAAAATATGTGAGGATGAAATATATAATTCATTAGGTGATCATAGAACTGATTATAGGTATATAAATCTGACACAACAAGAAAAAGAAGCTTTTTCTAATCTTAAGTAAGATATACAAATAGTTATTAGACCTGCGGATAAAGGGGGCATGATTGTTGTTATGAATAGAAACTATAACTATGAATCATTATGTAAAATGCTTGCCGATGTTAAGACATATATGATTATTACTATGAATAATATACAAGATATGTATAAAATGATAAGGATAACTATCAATGATTTAATGGTTAGTCATGGCCTCTCAATGGAGTTAACTCAGTTACTTATAGTAGACAATCCATTAATACCTTCTTTTCAGGGACAACCTAAAATACATAAGGATCCGGCTATGCCACTCTTTAGGCCTATAGTTGCAGGTCGAGGATGGCTAACTGAACCATTCTCCATATTTGTGGAAAGGAAAATTAGACCTATTTTAGACAGATCAAAAATAGTGTTTAAAGACTCTAAGCAGTTCCTACAAAGTATATATATATATATATATATATAATGTAGAGTGAGTCACTTTTAAGGGATGACTACTATTTAGTTACACTTTATGTAGTTTCCTTATTTACTTCGATTCCCAATGCAGAAGGGATAGAATATTTGAAAAGATTCCTTACCAATAATAGTGAATATGAGGAAAATCTGATTGATATATGTAGATTCATGGAAGTAGTATTAGGACATAATGTTTTTGTCTTTAATTGTGCATACTATCTACGCCAACGCAGTTATGGCACAATGGGAGGTAGAGAAAATGTTCCCTCTGGACCTGTATAAAGATTATGTGAAATTCTATCATCATTTTGTTGATGATATCTTTTTGGTTTTTGGAGGGACGCTCCCTGACTTGAAATAATTTGTGCAGATAATACAGGCTACTACAAGCTTCTTGAAATTTACAGTTAATCAGTCATCTGAAGGTTTAGCATTTCTTGACATTTTTGTTTCTAAAACTGAGCATAGGTTGTTTGAAACAAAGGTGTATCATAAAGAATGCTATAAAAACACTTTTGCATAGATCAAGCATGCATCCTAAACGGACCTTTAGGAATGTAGTGAAAGGGCAAGGAATGAGAGTTTCACACCTAAGTAATAAAGAAGGTGTTTTTATGGAAGGGTTATCTGAATTGGAAAATAATTTATACCAGCGAGGGTACAAAGAAAGTAAAGTTACTTCTACACTAGAAGAGGTAAAGCTGATGAGGGTCGATAGAGCGAAACCCAATTTTTCTCATAGGATAGTAGATGAGTCGAGTCAGGACGCAAATGAGGTTAAGAACAAAGCTGCAAATATATCTATCTCGTACACTAGGGATGTTAGTAAGGTTAGAGATGTGTTCCATAAGCACTGGACTCTACTCATGACAGATAAAAAAAAAACAAAGAAGTGGTAGGAGAATACCCTAGCTTTTATTTTAAAAATAGAAAAAAATCTTAAACGTATGCTATGCTATCCCAAAGATACACCTGAACCGATAAGGAGCATACAAGAAGGGACACGGATATGTACCCACTGTAGTATGTGCCCATTAATTAAACAAACAAATGAGTTTATCCATTAAGACACAGGAGTGAAATATAAAATGGGGGCTACAGCTACTTGTGATAGTAAAAATATAATATACTTAGCACAATGTGACTGTTGTTTGTATTTTTATGTTGGTAAAACGAACAGGACATTTAGAGAAAGAATTAGAGAACACATGAACAGTATAAGGAATAGGGATTCAGTGAGTGCCCTGTCCAAATACATTGAGGTGAGTGGGAAATACCATGATTTTAAGTTTATGGTATTGGAACAAGTTACAACTGGACCACGGGTACGTAGCATTAAAAATCTGACAGCAAGGAGTGAGTTAAGGTGGATACTTAAGTTAAGAGCAGAGAAGGGGTTTGGACTAAATGGCAAGCTAACTATAAAATGTGCCCTCGAAGCATATGGGCTACCTAGGAAATAATTATAAGCATGGCAATATAATAAATTATTTTATATCAATGCATTAATATGCTTTGTATAAAGATTATTGTGTGTTTATTAAAGTTTGATCTATTATCACTAATTCCTATGTTAAAGTAGTTTGGAAGCAAGTGCCTCCTATAAAATAATTTTTCATATAGGGTGATATAACTTGAGTTTGATCCCATATGGAAGAATTAATATGTTATGTATAACAAATTTACTTAGTCTCTATTATAATTTGATTATTACTATTTATATCTATGCATAAATCATCACTGACTCCATCTGCTGAAAATAATATTAACTTTGGTGGACTGTAGTAATTTGGACCAACTTTTATCATTAGAATGTGCATTGCATTTTCTTTAGGCATATATATTGAGTTGGTAATACCAATAAGATTATAGTATGTGATCTAAATAGCTAAATTATAAAATGTTTTGAGTACCATGATGTACAATATACTTTTATGTTTAAAGGTTTTGGTACATATTATATTTGATACTAGAATAAGGTTGATGTATTTGCCCATCTGTTTTATATATGGTTTCTTAGTAAACATTTTTATAGTTATTGTGTATTTATATTCACATCTATATGGATTTTAGCATCTATTTTATAGTAGGCATAGTGGGTTTTATAGTTCACATTGCTTTCGGCTAGGATATATCTATATTTGAATTTCTATGGATCTCCGTATCCGTTAATCGTATGGTAGTTAAGATGCTTTAACTGCCTTTAGTAGCTGATTTATTAGCTGCATGTATTAACTTATGCATATGCACCATGATTTATGTTTTTAGCATGGTGCTGTTCTATTATATAAAAGTTTACAAAATTCATAAGAATTTACTTTTTAAGTTGTATAGTAGATTGGGGTGATGATGTCACTTATTTTATGTACGGACGTATGACTGAATGGTGAGTGATTGCTTACAGTTAGGAAGCTAAATTTGCTCGCTGGTGCTATACCATACCATACTGTTTTTGGCGATCCTGATACAGATTTATTGGATTAGCTTGCCCAGATATATTGTGATGCTCATGGAAACATAGCACAAGCCTGAATGAATGGTTAGTAACTGCTTTTAGTAGGTCAGTAAAATTTGCGTCATAATGACATATTGATTCTAGTGATCTTTTTTTACTTACTTAAAAATTAAATTGACTACTAGTTAAGTGGTAGATGTTTTTAGTAGTTTATGATGTTTTTATTATTTTAGACTAGCTGGTTTATTATTACTAGCTGGAGTATGTAAAAATGTAAAAGCGTTTTAGTCATATATTTTGTAGCGATCCTCTTATGGATGCACTAAGTTAGTTAAAATTACTAAGTTAATTATAGGAGTATAGCGCATGGCTGTATGAATGGCTAGCAACTGACTTTATTATGGCAGTTAATTTTGTTTTGTAAAGATATATTGTCTTCAATGATTTTTCTACTGACTCAATCTATTAGCTTGTTTACAAGTATTACGGAGCATGTTTTTAGCAGCTATAATGCATTTATGATCTTAACATATTTGGTGCCTATTGTTTTGGTCTTGCTAGCATGCAAATGTGTAAAAGCATATGTGTTTATATTGCATATTGATTTGAGTGATGTTTTATTATATGGAAGTTAAACTATTTTTTGTATTCTACAAGACTATGCCTTTAATTATAAGGGGAAAGGATTTGTGACGTCACTCACTTTGTGTGTGGACATACGGCTATGTGGAAGGTTTACTGAAAGAGGATTTGAAAGTAAGGAACGTTATTTGTAAGTATATAAAGTTTGTTTTTCTTTTTAGACTTATGTATGTTTATGGTCTGAAGAAGCCACAGTACGTGGTGAAAGCGCTAACCTGTCATTAAAAGTTTGCTTACAATATATGCTGTTTGGAGCCGTATTTTGTAACACCACTGCTTTTATCTTTATTTTTACACCTTACTTTAGTTTAGCTCACTTGCAGAATGATAAAGCACAATTAAATAACATAATGCTAATCTGAAAGTGTGACAGATATGTCTTAATTGAAAAAAATCATGATGAAATAAACTACTGTTGCAAGCCATCAAAATCAAGGATATCATTGCAAAAGTCCTGCTGAAGCTCTTTGAAGAGAGAGGGTCAAACATGAAGGAAATTAAAAACATTATCACTATAAGTTTGTGGAAAAATATTATATTTATAAGTAAATATTCTTATCACAGTGCACTGTGTTTCCAAAAAAATTACACCACAGAGGCAAAAACCTTGTGCATACAGTGGAATCACACACTATGGCTGCCCCATTCAGACTTTTTTGAGGATACAACAATTTAGAAAATAATCATCACTTAGTATTATGAAAGGATAGCAGATATATAGAAAACATCAATATGTGATAAAAACATATTTTATTCAGTTTTTGGTGTATAGTTGTCCTTTACTGCCTTGGAGTGGCTAAAAAAACAAGTATGTAACCATACTGTACAATCCCAGAGATTTCACAGACTTCATTTATTATAAACAATTAGTCTCACATACGGTCACAAATTTTAATTTTAGTTTCTGTTTTTTTTTCCATGTGACTGTTAAAGTCATGGTAACCAAACCAGTTGGAGTTGGATAATGCTCTGATTGTCTTTATTATCACTTCACTTCTCTTTTCTTCTGATTTTTCCTGTCAAGACTAAGCAAAACTGGTCAATCTTTTGATTCCCTGGTCATAGAGGTTTCACTTCATCCTGGAGGTTGTCCAAGCTGAGAAATGTATCCTACTAGTCCTGGTGCAGTCATGGACTGCTAAGGGGTTTCATCTTCATGGGCCATACCCAGAACAATTCCAGTGGGAGCTATACAGGGGACATAATTACAAAGGTCTAATATGGCCTATCAAAGGTACAGTAGCCTAACTTCACTTGCTGTGTTACAGTTAGACAAAACTTACAGCTACTGCTTCAGTCTGTTTTCACTCTCATCCTCCCATTTCCATCCCTTGGAAATACAACACAAAGCTAATTAAACATTAAAATCTTAATTTTTATGTTTTAGAAAAAGACATTATTATAAAAAATACAAAATGCTGTATTTTATTTACCTTAGTACAATAATTGAATCATTTTATTTTTATACAAGTCATACATATACTTTTGGGGAACAAAACTACCAGTTGTGTGTTAGGTTGTCAAAACTTAAAAATCTCACAAAGTTGAAAAAAACCACACTCAGATACTGTAAACCTTTTATTACAGTAGAACTTTCATTGTCACAGATGCTGTAATTTATTGTGAGGTTGCCATAATTCAAAAAAAAGAGTAGAAAAGGTGAGATTCTGGTTATTTACACAGTTTTCTTTTCAACTAGTTTGTGGGACATTGGATGTAGTATATATAGAGAATGAAAATTATTGGGACAGAATATCCAGGTTGGGGGGGGGGGCAGGAAATGATCATTTTGTAGTGTTTTGCACTGTACAACACTTTATAATGATTACAATGTCGGTACAGTTAAAATTTTTTTTAGATGTTTTGCATCTTGACTATGGGAAACATATTTCATAGAAGATCCACTTTTTAACCATATTATTTCTATTTTTTGTTCTGTTATGATACCGAAAAAAAATAGACAACATTGCTTTAGAGGATCACCCTACAACCTACCCTAAGAAATCAAATAAGTAAAAAAAACTTAGCTAGATAAGATCACTTTTTAAGCAGCCTATTTCCCTACTGCCCTCAAGAACAGAAAGTAAAACATTAAAAATAAGATTTAGGCTGCCAATGTCCCCTCTGACCAAAAGAAATAAATACAATGACTTTCTGGTGAGGTTCAGCACATTTCGTACTAACTGCAAGCTTTGATCCCAATTACCAATGGCAAAATAGTCGACAGCTCAACAAAGCAAACTCACTGACTAGTTTACACATCAACATCCATGCTATTCAAAAAAAATGAATGCATACATATACACATTCTACCCACTCATCACACAAAAACACAGAAAGTGTAGTTTTTATATGCAGAGCTAACCCTTTTGTACCCTTCCAAGACTTATATAACCAACTCTGAGATCCTTGAAATAAGTCCTACTTGTAAGAAAAAGTCAGACTCAACTTGCAAAACACTCACCTTTCATACAGTATACACCAAACACACTGCATTCTGCATCCTGTTACCTACCTACACTAATCAGCAAACAAAACCCAAACACACCACACACACACACACACACACACACACACACACACACACACACACACACACACACACACACACACACACACACACACACACACACACACACACACACACACACACACACACACACACACACACACACACACACACACACATATGCACATGCACACACTGCAAACACTTTTCTACCATGCATGCATATGTACACACACACACACACACACACACACACACACACACACACACACACACACACACACACACACACACACACACACACACACACACAAACCTGTCATCTGTCTTATAGAGCAACAGACATTTGCTATATTAACCAGGTGCCACACTTGTAAACACCTTCTGCTCTTGTGCACACACCAACAATGAATATATATTTTTGATGACCGTATCTCTGGGGTGGCACTTAACAGCTTAGCCCTCAGGTACCAGGGGTACAATGAGGATAATTGTGATATAACTAATATTAGTTTCTGCCATTAGTCAAGTTTCAGTATTAGTGAGTGAGAATTTGGTACAGAAGAAAAATTCTAACTGTAAGTGATAAAAATGACTCTAAGTATATTTTTTGCTCTTGAAGATGAACCCTGTAGTTATTAGATCGTAGCAATATACATTGTTGGCATACTGTGCCCTCCTTTTTTTCCTTCTCAGGAGGCAGAATAAGTGAGAGAGTGGTGAGCAGGGGTACCTCTGAGGCAGATTAACTGCACATCCTCACTAGAAGGACACAAACTTCAGACTCCCCTCCTGGCACATCTCTCTTTCAGACTGTATAATTTATTCCAGGGCCAGGAGCTGAAACCATGACTGAGAAGCGGGATCCTCTACAGTTCTGATAAAGGAAAGAATGGGTTACCCCAAAGACCCCAGCATTTCAACTTTAACTTAAGAATCCGTTGGCTCTGTTCAGGCAGACTGAATATTTTTTCTTCCTTTGAAGAAGAAATCTGCATTAAGCTGGCAGTGTATCAGCAAAGCTCTCAGTGCCCTATTTTAATATTATTTCTGAAATTAGGAAAAATGCATGTATTTCCACATTTCAGACAGGCTGCACTCCTGCTTTTCACAGATTCCAAATGTTTAACTGCACGTTATGTCTTTCCCTAAGCTGTCCCTATTTTATGTTGTTGATTTCCTGGAAACAATAAGATGGAATAATGTCTTGTACCTAATTACAGAAGACACTGTCTGAGCATGCTTCTGGATTTATATAAACATCAATTTTACTGTATGCAGTGACCACAGAAAGGCTCTCCATTATAGGCTTCATTTGTTATGAATTTAAAAGCGTGCTCCATTCCACCGACAGCTTCCAGGTGCATCCTGAACAGAAGGGGTGTTGTAACAAGAAATGGTTAGAAGGCCATTAGACATGGAATGCAATTAAATTCAGACAGCAACCCTTCAAACAATGCAGTTATCTCTCATTATACAGCAACATGTGGTATAAGTAAGACTGTGCAGCTCACAGAGAAAGGTGTGACTGCCAGCACTGGTCATATTGGCTGTAATGTCAGCGTTTGCTGAGATTTAACAAGGAAAATGATTTTGGATGACAGATGTAAGACTCCTGTGGCTGGCACTCATTTTGAGAAATGTTGCTGTAGGCTTACTGCAGAACAGCTGTGGCTGTGGACACTGAATTCTATTTATTTGTTAATCAGATCTGTGATACACTAATCATTTTCAGCTTTGACTCGGCCATAGAGAGACTTAATAAAAACACAATAATACAAGTCTTATGTACAATGATAACACTGATTGTGGTCCCTACAATATAAAGAAAGAAGTATGTAAAATAGAGTGAGCCATAAATGCCAATCACAAGATATGCAAGGAAAAACATACAGTCATCTCAGCATTTGTATTTTATCCTCAATTAATGCTGGCTGTTTAATTCCTAAAATTGCAGAGGACAGCCACTTATCTTACTTCCCTTTGGAAAATATTTCCTCTAAATACTGGATGGAACACAGTACTTACCCAATAGATATGTCCAGACACAGGTCTACTTCATAAGATTGACAGACCATTTGATCGACATTCATTTGGTCGACAACCAGTATGCAAGGCAAAACCCTGGGATTTGCCCCCCTCCCCAATGTTGTGCAACCCTGGAGTTGATATATATAGTTAGGGGGTGTGGGGGGCACAGCCCCCCACATTGGGGGTGTGTGGGGCGAAGCCTCCCACCTATTTTCATTTAAAATGTGTAGTTTTTGTTGTATTTTCATGTTTTAAATGCAAATAGGTGGGGGGCTTCACCCCCACACCCCCTAACTATATATATCAACTCCAGTGTCGCACAACATTGAGGAGGGGGCAAATCCCTAAGTGCCTTGAATACTGGTTGTCGACCAAATGAATGTCGATCAAATGGTCTGTCGATCTTATAAAGTAGACCCCCAGACACATAGTTCAGCCTTGACATTTGAGAACCTTTGCATCTGAAAGCCAGTTTCTACAACAATAAGGCCCAAGTGCTTTGAATGGAAGATGGACACTATACTCATACTATACTTGATATATTCGGCTGAACATGCATACAGCCATATTTCTGCCTAAAATGCATGTTTTGGGACTTGCTAGGAATTGCACAACTAGCATACACAAAATTCTGAGTCATAACTAGTACGTTCATGTCACTTAATTAAGACCATAGCCCCACCAAATAGCAATATGTTTTCTTGCAGAGCACTTTTGTCTTTGTTTTTTCACCATGTTAAGTAAGAACAGAGCTTTATTGTTATACGGTTTATTTTATCAAATAAAAACTGCCTAATGTCCCATAAACACGGTCTCTGAAGATGAATAGCTTTAAATAGGCATCATATGCAAGACAAACAGAAAATAAACACAGTATGCCTGTAGTCATTTACGTTTTATATTATAATAACTGAGTCAGGTTTATAATAAAGTTATAAATGGAAAGAAAGCAACAGCGGTAGATGACAGTGCTTAGTGTGAGACTGGGCATCATTGCTCACTGTACGTGTTTCCTGCTGTTTCATTGCCAAATGAAAACTTGTGACACAAGTGCATCAGATGGAATAACAACCTATGGGTCTAGTTCTGGTTATTGCATCCTTTGCTAACACTGATAATCTCTGAGCTGCAGGGGTCTTCAGTTATGACTGAGGGTTAAACACTTTCTGTGCTACATCTTTATGGTATGATGGCCAAATAAGCAAGTGCTTTAAAAAGCATTTGAATGAGCACTGAACCTCACACTACATTTGGGATATGAAGCGATTATGCATAATTTTGCATAATTTGTGTGATATGACATCTGAAAGCTAATCATATTTCCGATTTATTTGCAACAGTATTGCATTACATTACATTACTGCAACTGAACAGATGTAGGGTTGAATGGATCCTAAACTTCCACATTTTACACTGGTACAATGTGGAAGACCCTTTTTTACTAACCTCCACCACCAAATATCTTGCTTTGTTCTGTTCATGAGGATTTGATACTATGGAATGAAACCTTATAGCAGCATTGCTAGGCTAATTAAGCACATCTCTGACCCCTCAATCAGCACCTCTGAGAGAAAGCGTTCTGACTTTTCAGGACCTTACCACATAGCTCCAGTAATTGATATGCAGTGAAAAAGCAAGCATTTCCTGAAGAATGTTAAACAAGGGATCAAGGAATTCCTAAAAAATCCTAGGTGGCCCATTTCTACCAAACAATAACATATTTTTGATGGGAAAGAACACACCTTCAGGGGCAGTTATTACAATGCCATGGAAGCTAGTTTCACATAAACATTACAGCTCCAAATGTTTTGCAAATTAATAAATCAGGAACCTATCTTACTGAAAAATTTTAGAACTGAATACCACACCTCTCAATCCTTGGCACAACAAATCTGGACAAAGCCTAAAATAATTTAGGGACAAAGGCCCCAAAATAGAGACAGATTTTAAATATTGCTCTTATAAACTGGTAAACGTTGCTAGAATGACATTATTTGTGTTACCATGCAATTTTTAAAGGATATGAAGTCATTATTTAGTGACTTCAGTCATCAGTGATTTGTCAGAAAGCCAAAAATTTTATGAGGAACAGACAAAAGATATGAGACAAAAATGTAGACACTCTATGAACATCTGGACAGCTGAGAGTTATGGTAAATACACATGCTTTGGTACTGATACGGCAGAAACTCTTGGGTTACGTTGTGTGAAACTTAAACCTGACCAGTTTATGTTTCAACTACATGTATCATTTTTAACTACTTTTTCCAGGCAAGAGGGGTATTTACCAAATCTTTTTTCATCTCTTACACAAGTTCATTAGGGAGCACATACAGAACTAAGTAGGGGGCTTTTCCAGCTGTTCCTCAGCATGATAATCAAAAAGTCAGACAAAGAGGGGAAAAGAGAGAATGAATGGGTATTAACATGATCCCTGAACCAGGATTCATATGAAGTGCTATATCAATTAAAAGCTTTTGGAGATAAAGGCTGTAGTCAAAATGTGGGAGTACAGCACACCAAGAATTGAACCTAGACCTTCGGGATCACCTTTTTGGCCGCTATACTTCTAGTCTATTGAAATGGCTGAAAACTCCCCACACTTACAAGTGCCATTTCTACATCATATATACAGACAAATGTGAATAGAGAAGCAGCAATTACACTTTCATATTTATTAATTTGCATTTTATATTTTAACTGCATTGATCTTTTTAACTATTTGCTTTTTATCAGGCCTCCAGACCTCTAGTCACCCACAGCCCAGACTCAAATTGTTGATGGTTCTGTATTCCTAAATACCTTAATGGTGTCGGTTCCACATTATTTGATGCCATAATGAATACTTCTTACTATATATCTGCATGTGAAATGTGTGATGCTGGTTCACTGCTGTGTAATACCTTTACTCTGTTTAACGTAGATTATAATATTTCCTCTTTAGTGTGCAATTCCTGCTCAGTACTGGTCTTACACTGTATCATGAATTTATCTATACCATTTCCATCATATATAATCTCAGACTTGCACTGATATCTATATTATTCTGTACTTTGCCTTCTGTCCAGGCTATGTCTCAAAAGGGTCCTTTGCAAGTTAGTATTCAGTTCAGTTATCAAAAAATAAATAAGCCAAATGTCAGGTGTCATGCTCAGCATTGCTTATTCTATGACAATGGGCTTTGAAACTGTAGCATTTCTGCAGCCTTTCCACAGCAGAAACTGAAGCAGTTTCTTTTACAGCTAAACATTAAATATAGGTATTATTACGTGAATCAGGCATATCCTTACTACCCCATATGAGCAAGATTTTTACAAATGTATGCATTCTGTTTCTGAAGAATGGCAACATGGTTTTTACATTGTGGCTGAGCTCTCAGAAAATTTACATTACCCCTTGAACATTTTTTTGCCTGGTATTGCAAGTGTCGAATGGTTGCCCGTGTTTCTTAAATATGCTGACACTTTGCAGACATGCCAGTCTTTTTTAATGAATGAATGATTCATCCTAATGCAATATATATTTAACAACCCAAAATGCACATTTCACATTAGCTAGACTTAATTTAACACATCATATTAATATGCATAAAATAAATCCTGAATTAGTCCACTTAATTCTTAGATAAATATTTAAGAAGCGTGTTTCCTGAGTGCATTACAGTGGTTGTGCTATAAATTAGGGGTTCACCTCCAGAAAAAAGAGGTGATTGTTTCTCTCTACTCATCCCTCATCAGACCCATTATAGAGTACAACGCCCCGTTTGGCATGTACCTCGGAAAACATCTACAGCAACTAGAACAGCCACAGAAATACCTCACTAAGAGGATTACCAGCCTCAAACAGATGCCATACACAGACTGTCAACAGACCGTCTCAAAAAACTCCAGCTCTACTCCATTGCTTATTGCCTACTCAGAGGCGACCTCTGCCTAACATACAAAGCCATGTCAAACACAGATCTGTTGGATATGCTACACTTGAAGAAACCCCAATCCCTCCAAGCCACACGCTTCAGGGACCTAAACCTTGCCACCACAATAAACAGAACACGCTGGAGGGATAGATTCCTGTCCCAAAGACTTCCCATGCTCTGGTACAGACTACTCATTTGCGTCAAGCAAAGCTCCTCATTAGCCCTCTTTAAGAAAAATCTTGACAGTTGGATGGGAAATAGGAAATTCACCCCGGGGATCACTTCTGTGGCTCTGCTAGAAAGGGGCGCAGGAAAATAACTTTCTTGGGTGGCAAAAGCCAGGGAACTTTTTTGGCTAGGCTTATATAGGCCCCAGGGCCGATAGCCTAGTACCTACCTATGAATCTATGAATCTATGAAGCTATGAACCTATGAACAACCTGTGCGATAAGCATAACAATAAATAAATAAAATAAACAGGATCAGCTTTTCAAAAAATTGTATTTACTTGTTAGCATATCTGCTGTTCTTAAAATACTTCTATCTAAAACAAATCTTAGCTGCCATTAAAATATGTTTTTTTTTTTAATTCAAGAATGTTGTCTGTAATACTTATCAGCTGACCATGCTATACATGCCCACAAACACACACACACAAACAAAATTACTGTCGCTGTCATTATCACCACTATTGCCACCGCCACGACTTTACTCTTAGAAGAAACCGCAGCTGTTCAATTTGTTGCAGAGGTAAAGAATGCAATGTGTGCAGTGCTAGTTACTATTACTGCGTTATCTGTGTTACAAAATGCTCATATATGCAAACAATCTCAGTGTCCTATGATTGTTTGCAGTATGTTTGATGCTAGGATGGGTCAAGGGTTTGTCTTGCTCATGCTCAAAATCAGTTGCCCCATCTAACACCGATATCTGCAGTGGGAGAAACAGACATCTGACAGATTAAATTATTCATACCTAGCAGTACCTGCATTTATTTTCTTTGTTTGTAGCCCATACCACATAGCCATATGTATCACAATGCCAAATGTTTTGAATGTGCTTCCTTTTTTTACCAAAAAGAAATTAAGGCATGACTTCAGGGGATCATAGTTACTGGCCTCCTAGAACTTATTGGAACTAAACACTGCAAAATTGAATTCAGCAACTTGCAAAGAAGATATCCCTTGAATTCTCCATGTAAAGGAAGTGACCCCATCCCACTGCTAAAGATAACCAAGTCTGAGGCTGTAGCAACTTAGGAAAGGATATAATTCACGGGGGCAGAGGAAGCTTTCACTTTTTTACGTAATTTCTCAAGTGTTTTCAGAATATCACAATTTATTGAATCTTGCTACAGACCATCAGCGTACTCCCTTGTGCAGTCTAAGCATGTTATACCAAAGGAAGTGATGTCTTCTTGTTTACAACAGCACACATTGTCTTTTGATCCTTAATGCTCAGCAGATTCGGGAGACTTAATTGTTTATATGATATAAGTGAGTAAGTACCTGAAGAGTAGGGTTGATTTGGTTCTTTGACAAGATCAGGGAATTTGAACTGATGAAGATCAGTTTAAATCACTATGAAAGCAATGAGGTATGACCGGCCTTGATTTATGCACTGCTGATGCACACACACACACACACACACACACACACACACACACACACACACACACACACACACACACACACACGAGTGCATAAAGACATTTTTGCAGTGCCTTCATTCATTAATGAAGTGAGCACCAGTTTCCCTGCGGTTTAATTCATTACTACCTGAATGCACAGCTAGAAGTCATGCTAATTATTAAAAATGATGACATATTTCATAATTATTTTTAAAGTGTTTCAAATTTATATTTATTCCTCAATATGACTGACCAAGCAGTTTCAATAGCAAAAAGCAATTTTGTGTTCTAAAAAGTGAATATATATATATTAACTGCAAAAAATGATGACTACGTGAGGAGCCCCAAGATACATTATTCGTTTGTCACCCCTTCTCATTAATCTGGTCTTGATGAAAAACAGAAAATACAGCCACAGGGAACTGTTTCTGGAACTGTAAATATTCGTGCATATATGTCTTTTAATTTAAGACTGTTTTCCTTCAGTGACTGCATGCATTTAATAGGCGACAGGTTGTTTGTCAGTAGGATCTATGTATATGAAGTAGTCAGGAAACATGAGCTTGCTGATTGAATAAGCTTAATGTTCCTTTTCAAACAGCAAACCCTACATTTCTGAGTTTTAGGTAGCAAACTATAATTTCATGGAAGTGCTTCAATGAGTACCAATAAGCATATGCCAGATATGAGCTTGACCACAATAAAAAAGCCTTCAAATGGAAACATTCATATATAATTCCTCTTCACCTCACAGTGTACACTCTTCAGTTTTTTGTAAGTCCTTATTTAACTGCCAGCTTGGTGTGTGAGTGTGTGTGTGTGTGTGTGTGTGTGTGTGTGTGTGTGTGTGTGTGTGTCATAAAGACACACACACACACACACACACATATATATATATATATATATATATATATATATATATATATATATATATATATGTATATATAAACATCTAAAACTCAGAACATCTAAATTCAAAACATTGAGACCACAACATCTAAAACCCAGAACATCTAAAACCCATAACATCAACAGCTGTCAGGCTATGGAACATAACCCTAGGGTAATAATGCTTTAATACTTTGGTTACTTAAACAACAGGGCTACTATCTGGGTGGTTGTGGTTTCCACTTATTTAACTGTCTTTCCTGTGGTTTCCTGTCATCCTTCTGTTCTACTACTATGTTTATGACTTCAAGCTGCATTCTGACAAACCTGTACATATGTGGACTGTATTCAGTTTATTAAGTAAGGACGTGGCATGCAAAGAAAGGGTTACTTAAATACATGTGCTTTAATTATGTGTTAGTATGCCTTGTAATTCTATCAGATCAGCAGTATTGGTCAGATGGTGCCTCCTTAATTCAATCCAGCTTTTGCTTCCTGATTTCATTAACGTTCTTACCTGCAAAATCATTTTCACAGATGTTACCTAACATATGACCCTATAATATTCACTCAAAACCAACCTTTAAAGACAAATGGCAGCTTTTCAAAAATGAAAATCCTGTCCACAAACATGTCAACTTAGATGCAAAATGGGGGAATAAAATACATTTGTAAGGTAATGTTACCATATAATGTTGGTGGTTTAGTTTCTTGTATTTGCTAAATAATTCAGCCATAATTCACATTCTGCTATTCCTTTTTCTTTGCATGATCTTGTGCAGGGCTACAGATGAATGCATGACTCTTTTGCATACTTTTTACATTGGATGCCTGTTTTCCAAAATCCTATCTCCACAGTATGAAAGCTAAGGTTCTTCTGGGCAGTGTAAACTTGAACACAGCTCTCATTTTCAGTTTCACCTCAAAGACTCAAGTATAAACAAACTGCAGGCCCTGTTCCTTACCCCTTAGAGTCACTGTATTATCCTACTAATTAAACGTCATCATAAAACAATGATAATACACAGTCCAAGCAACTGTACATTTTACCTTTGAGAGAAAGCCAGGCAGATGTTTTGAATTTTAATATACTTTTCTACCATATTGCACAGCATTCACAAACTGATACAACTGCTACATGAAAACAACATTTTGTCTTCTACAATCAAACAGTTCACTTCAGCTTTCACAACCATGAACGTCAAGAAGATTATGATTTGAGAAAGGATAGACATAGGTCTTTCATCATAGCATTTGAACTAAATAATGAATGGCAGACTGTCCAGTTTTAAAATTCATACTGAGTTAACAAAATATGAATAAAAGACTTTGGAAACTGTATATAATTCAGTGTGTACACACTACTATGGAATGCCTAATATAATGCACATATGACATCCAATTGTTTTACACAGGCATTATGCTCCATTGATATATATATATATATATATATATATATATATATATATATATATATACATATCCAATCTGGAGCATTTCTCCCCGGGCCTCCGCTGAAAACAGGCTCTGTGGAACCTAGTTGGACTTTCCCGGTCAACAAATGTTAAAAAAAAAAAAAAAAAAATATTTATTTATTGTTAATGTATGACATTTTTTACTTAAGCACTGCCTTCTTATTTGAAAACTGTCCCTTTAGTCATTCTTTAGGGGAGTAAGCATAGACTGTTTGAGCATAGGAAGGGAGATGGGGTATTCAAATTAAACCCTTTGTTGATGGATTTATTTGCTGATGCATGTGTGGCACATAAAACACCATTTCAATCACAAATTCACAAATGTAGTTTTTGTTCCCCTGCACTGTTATTAACAAGTGAAAATAATAACATTAGCCATCCACTTTTCATAATTGTATGTGTGTCTCTATCTGCCCCCTTCACATACACACACACACACACACACACACACACACACACACACACACACACACACACACACACACACACACACACACACAATAATTAAAAAATGGAAAAATACAAAAACATATGGTTTAAAAGCCCCTTTCTGATAGCATTTCAGTTCTAGTGTTGCCTTTGCCACCTGGCTGAGAGAAATAACAAAGGATTCTACCTATAAAAACTGACAAGCTTATAATGTTTTAAGCAAGTCTGAAAAATGTAAGAGAAATGCAGTTTATTTTAAAAGGAACAGCTATTTCTGTTATACTGTAGCCAGTTCATTAACCAAGTTGACAAGGTTTGCATGATTTACACAGAGAGCACAGAAGCATGTGAATGTTTCTGCTCCTTTTTGTTTCAGTCTCCACTAGCTCAAACATACCTTTGAAAATAAGCAATACAATTCCCCACTCTATGCTAATGAAATACCTAAATAAGTGAAATGACACTATTACTCATACTTTTTTTTTCTAATACAAAGATGCATCTACTAAGCTGATGTAATGCATTCCTTCTTTTGTTTACTGTCAAGCTAGTAAATCGTGGCAGAAGGCATTCTTTAAGAAGTCACAGGAATAGGTCTTCATGATTGATCCTGTCATGTACATTGGAGACACGATTTATAAGCAAACTTAGACTCGTATTTCAGGGACTTGGTACTGCTGCCATGAAGTCTTGATTTCCTATGCAGATCTATAAAATTAAAGAAATATGCTTTAACCGTAACTGGATGATACCTTTGCAGCCCCAGTAATATGACTGGTGAAGTAGGTCCACATAAGCTGCAAAAGGTCATTTTTGATTTTTTTAAATGTGAAGTACACAGCCATTATTTATTTTACATTTTTTAAATTTGATAACACTTATGGTTTGGCCAATAACCGTCCTGGTAATAGAAATTTGAATTGCAAGCTTAATAAATGGCAACTGCCTCATCAATGATAAGAATGTACAGTTGTCTAGCTTTTATCTTAGTTAATGAGGTCAATACTAGACGGTATTAAAGAATGTCATTAATGTGAGTAAATCACATAATGTATTGAAGTACTTAACATTTTGAAAACACTATGTATTATTATTTTTTTTGTATTTATTTTCATAAATGTCACAAACCATGTTAGCGTAACTATCAGTTCTTTGGTCTTATGTACAATTTCTTTTTTGTATCCAGATATGTCTTTGTACTATTCATATTTGGAGAAGAAAGAGAGAGAGAGAGAGAGAGAGAGAGAGAGAGAAGAAAATCTCAGAAATTATTTTAAAGAAGGTCATTGAAAACTTTCAATCTCAAAATTCAGGAGCCAAGTTATGTATAATCACTATATGATTTTTTTTTTTTTTTTTTTTAATCTGTTCAGGGCTGCAGAGAACACAGACTCTCTACTCATAAACAGTAGCCTTAAGGAAAGAACTAGTTCCTGATGGGATAGCAGGCCATCACACCATGCACACACAAGTGTATATACACACATATATGTATGGGCAATTTGGGGGATCACAACAGCATCTTATCAACATGCTTTTGAGATGTTAGTTTTAAATTATGTGCTTATTGTTTTGTATGGTTACTTACTTAGTTTTGCAACCCTAGATTAAATGGGAAAAAGGACCATGAAGATCAGTGTCCTAGCCTGGTTAATAAAGAAAAATGAAATGTTGGATAAGAACTGAAACTCCATTAAAAATTCACATAGGTAAAGGGAGGACATGTAGACTCTGTACAGAAAGCATCTATGATAGGAAATGAACAGGGGAAACGAGCATTATGTGATAGCAACACTAAACACTGCGTCACTTACTATACAATCACTACCATTAAATAAATAAATGGAATTATCTACCTCATGTGGAGATGTAGAAAGATATTCTGAGAAACCACGGGTTAAGGTGATATGGGTTAGTCTCTGTTGGCTTAGAGTACCAAGGATAGTCTAGGGCAAGAGTGTAGGGAATTTCAAAAATTGGTGGGGAAATTTGCTTGGCAATTTGGTGGGAGTTTTATGACTGATAGTAAAGCAGATATAGTTAAATAGTGGTATGTCTGATGGGGGGGTAAAGCAGATATAGTTAACTAGTGATATGACAGATGCGGGAGTAAAGCAGATATAGCTAAATAGTGGCATGTCTGATGGGGGAGTAAAGCAGATATAGTTAAATAGTGGTATGACTGTTAGCATTGTTGACTCACAGCAAGAGGTTCTCCGGTTTGATTCTTGGCTGGAGCTCCTTCTGTGTGGAGTCTGCATGTCCTCCCTGCAGTTGAGTGAAGTTTAAAGACATGCAGGTAGGTGCATGAGTGTGTGTGTGCCTTCTGTGAAGGTTGGGCACCGGGCTGGCAACTCAACACCGTAAAAATCCACTGCCAATCAAGAGCAGACCAGTGATCCTCTGTGGTGACCCCTAATCGGGAAAAGCTGAAAGACTTTTACTGATGGGGGAGTAAAGCAGATATAGTTAAATAGTACTACATTTGATGTGATGGGGGGAGTAAAGCAGATATAGTTAAATAGGAATATGACAGATTGGGGGAAATAAAACAGATATAGGTATGACCCTGACCTTGAGTAGCATCTTACCCTCACCAAGAATGATGCCACAATATGAAGACAAGATGATCAATTTCAACAATTGGCTTAAGTATTGGTGTCATTCAAAGGGGATCCAATGCCTGTCAGCCTGGGATGACATGCTTGACAAGCCACGATGCTGCGCTAGGGACAGCTTGCACCTGTCACCCCTGGGCTTTTGGATATTGGCAAAGGCTCTTGCTACCCCCATAGTGCCTTTTTTAGGCAAGGCTCAAAAGACAAACCCACCTCCATAGGTATCACAAGGGATAAGAAACTAAGAGTAATGCTACTCAACACCAGAAGTCTAAACCTCAAGATGCATGCACTCAAAACTCTCCTTAGCATGGAGAACATCAATATCTGTGCAGTAACAGAAACCTGGTTCAAGGCTCCCGAGAGCACCCCAGCACTACCAGGTTATACCTCATACCATGCTTTTCGCCAAAACATGGACCGAACCACAAAGGAGGGAGTATCAATATTCGTCAAAGATACCCACACCTCCAGGTTGGTGGCACAGCACGAAGCATCAGAGACTATCCATGTGCAACTAACAGTGGCTAAAACTGCCTTCCAGTTTATAGGCTGCTACAGACCACCCTCCCAAACCCAGGAACCCCAACTCGGCCTTCCTGAGAACACTGGAAAATATGAAGGTCTCTCCAAACACCATTATATTGGGCGACTTCAACTACCCAAACATAAACTGGGAGCATTAGTCTAGCTCCAACACCCTAGCCCAAAGGTTTCTAGAATTTATAAACTCAAATGCTATGGAACAACTTGTTACCACTCCCGCAAGAGGGGAAAACATACTGGACCTGATCATCACCAACATGGGGACTCTATGCTCCAGACCAGAAGTGTATCCCTCAATGGTAAGATCAGACCATAAACTAATCTCACTGGATATTCACATCCCGACCCCACCCCCTGCCCAGAAAACCACAGTGAAAAACTTCTCTAAAGCAAATTTCACACTCCTCAAAACTGAGGTGTAATCCTTCAAAGCCCCCTGGCCTGTGGAAAATACAGCCCAGACCGCAGAATCCTTTATAAACACATTCTATGAACACCTTCAGGAATGCATGGATCATGCAATCCCAAATAAAACCAAGACCCAATCCTCCAAAGGTAGACATCCTGTCTGGTGGACCCCAGCCATAAACAAACTATACAATAGAAGGAGGAAGCTACTACATGATAGAGCAAAATCCCAAAAAGGGAAGGCATCTCTGATCAGTATTATTAAAAAACTACTGGCACTCATAAAATCGTCTAAGGCCAGCTTTGAGAGAAAAATTGCACAGGACACTAAGGATAATCACAAGGCTTTCTATAGTTATGTTAGGAACCTGGGTGGGAATTCCCAAATATGCTCAGAATTAGTCCAAAATGACAAAAAATACAACGAACCCACAGACATTGCCAACATCCTAGCTGACACATTCAGTGCAAACTTCTCCCTCCCTCCCCACCAAAAGGGCAAATATCTATCCCAGCAGAGTGCTGCTCCCCTGACATCTCAGATGCTCAGGTAAGAGCCGCCCTCTCCAAAGGAAAAAACACAGCATCAATGGGACCAGATGGTGTCCGGGGCTGCATCCTACATGAACTCCAAGAAGAGCTAAACCCAAACATAAAACTACTGCTCAATCTCAGCCTTACTACAGGATATGTACCCAAAGAGTGGCGTACAGCAACAGTGGTCCCTCTACACAAAGGTGGTGTCTCAACGGATCCTGGAAACTATCGCCCCATAAGCCTGACTAGCTTGGTCTGCAAAGCTATGGAAAGGATCATCATGGACCTCATAAATAAAGATATTGGGGACCTACAGACACTGGATCCTACCCAGTTCGGCTTTGTTAAGGGCAGATCCTGCCTCTTAAACCTGGTCGATTTCTTTGAAACAGTCACCAAGGCCATTGACAAGGGGAAGGTGGTCCACACAGCCTACCTGGACCTCGCAAAAGCCTTCGATACAATACTCCACTCAGGCATTATAGATAAGCTCACCAGCTTAAATATAAACCCCTATGTCACTAGATGGGTTGCAAACTGGCTCAATGACAGAACCCACATGGTTAGAATTGCTGGTGCCATGTCAGACTGCAAACCAGTTACAAGTGGCGTCCCACAAGGCTCAGTCCTGGGACCTCTCTTGTTTGGTATATATTTCTCAGAGTTACAGGCCAACACGGAAGGACTGTGGCTGACCAGGTTCGAAGATGACTGCAAACTGGGTGCCATAATCGACTCTCCAGCCGACACAAGCATCCTCCAAAAGGGCCTCATAGAAACAGACAACTGGTGCCAGAGCCATGGCCTCAAGCTAAACGCCAAAAAGTGTATAGTCATCCCCTTTGGCAAAAACAAAGTGCCCACAAATTACCACATAGGTGGTAATCCATTAAGTACAGAAGAAGTAATTAGGGACCTGGGGACCCAAGTTGATAGCAATCTCTCATTTGACAACCACATGGCCAAAGTGGTTAGAAGAACATTTTATATAGCCCACCTAATCATGAAGGGATTCACATCTAGATCAGGGGAGGTTATCGTGCCTCTTTACTCATCCCTCATCAGGCCCATAATTGAGTACAATGCCCCTTTTGGGATGTACCTTACCAGATACCTGCAGCAGCTGGAAAGACCCCAAAAGTACCTCACCAAGAGGATTAAAGGGCTCAAACAGATGCCATATGCTGTCCAGTTAAAGAAACTCCAGCTCTACTCAGTGGCATACCGCCTGCTCAAAGGCGATCTGTGCCTGATGTATAAAGCCATGTCCAACCCGGAATTAATGGACATGCTGCACCTCAGAAAATCCAAATCCCATCGAGCTACGCGCTCGAGACTTGAACCTCAGCACTGAAATAAATAGGACATGCTGGAGGGACAGATTCATAACCCAGAGGCTCCCTTCACTCTGGAATAAAATCCCAGTCCAGGTTAGGCAGAGTCCCTCATTGACTCTCTTCAAGAGGAATCTTGATGAGTGGATGGGAGATCATAGGTTTACCCCGGGTATCACTTCTGTGTCACTGTTAGACAGAGGCACAGTATACTAACCTCAAAAAAGGGCATAGCAAAATTAATTTAAAATGGGTGGCGAAAGCCAAACACACTCTGGCTAGGCTTATAAATGCCCTAGGGCAGATAGCCTAGTATGAACCTATGAACCTATGAACCTATAGTTAAATAGTGGTATGAATGATGGGGGGAGTAAAGCAGATGTTAAATAGTGATATTACAGATGGGGAGAGTAAAGCAGATCTAGCTAAATAGTGATATGTCTGATGGGGGGGGTAAAGCAGATATAGGTAAATAGTGGTATGTCTGATGGGGGGGGTAAAGCAGATATAGTTAAATAGTGCTAGGACTGATGGGAGGAGTAAAGCAGATATAGTTAAATGAGACAGCTGTACATGCAGGTGAATTTCAACAGTGATAGAGCCTGAAGTTGTCTGCACTGTTATACGTTTATGTATTAAATAAAATTATAATAACACAGTAAACACTACAGCCCAAGAAGTTTGACCATCAGACTAAAAATGAGCTTTATACTGCCATAATTTCTGTGTTTGAAAACTACAGTGTCATCTTGTTTAATATTATGATACTGACTCAGTATTTTCAGTTCTGCAGTGCCCTTGTTTCACTCGTGTCTATAAATGTTTTATGATTTATCCAAAAAGTAGATATATCATTTACTCAGCACAGTTCAGTTCAGAAATAGTATCTTGTTTCTGAATGTATTTAGTTTAGTGTCAGTGGCTCAACAGGTAGAATGCCTGCACTTTATGTTAGAGGATTAAAAAGCTGTGGGTTCTAGTCCAATACCAGGTGCTTGGATTAATTTTCCAAAACTAATACTGCAGTGCAACATAATGTGGGTGCTGCATTCTTGGGTGTGCGGTCCTTTGGATAAGAAATAAAATGAGATCCCATCTCACTGAGTTGTTATTAGCAAAGGTGGTTATGAAATCCTCATGGCACTTATGGAAAATAATAGGGGAATTTCCTTAGTGTCATGGTCAGATTTCTCCTAGTCAATAAGTATATCACGTTTGGACTTCCTGAAAAGCAGTTACTGGCCTACTGGGACCAACCTGATCAACAAAGCGTTAATAAATACATTTTGTTTCACCAGAACCGACACATATGTAAACTAAAATAAGACTATTAAACTACATCTGAAGCAAATGGCCTTGGTGGGATTTTACCTTTGATTTCACTTAGCTAGCTTACTTTACTCAGGATTGTCACTGTTGTACTCTCATTCATTTAAATTCCTGTCACATACATAAGTGTGACAGTTGACCAAGCAAAGAAAAAGGTGCAGCTGATTTTAATGATTATAAATGCTGTACTTTTGATTATTACCTGGAAATTTCAGAGTGTTCTCCACCCCAAACATGTCGTCATTGTTGAATTTCCCAAACTTTATATATATATATATATATATATATATATATATATATATATATATATATATATATATATATATATTTTCCGGCTCAGCTATTAGTGTTTAACATTAACAGGTCGTCACAAAAACTAGAACTAGAAATTATGGACTGCACTGGGCCAGAATCACCTAAAAAGTACTCCTCAAAAAGCAGCTTGGAAAACCTGATCCCACTTAGTGTTAAGTGCCTTTCAAAACAATTAATTAAGGCTAGTGTTTGTGCTGAAATGGTGGTAACTGATATTATCCACCTTTCTTTCAATTTACTGAAGACTCAGCAAGAAACATATTTTTTCTAGCTATGCTAATGGAGAGTGGGGGGATGGGCACAGAAAGGGAAAAGTGATGATGGACTATGAAATACCTACAGAGGCTGCTTGAAAGGCATGCTACAAATGTGTGCATCAGGCATGCACTTTGTGGCATTTTAAGAAACCAAGGTTACGTCATTTATAGTCAGAACATCAACTTTCCGACCTGCAAAACTTACTTGATTCTTCATTTTCATTCCCGTGAAATTGTTAAAATGTTGAGAAAACGAGTCACGTTGCAGAAGGGAGAACATTTATCCCTGAAGGTTATCTATGCATCCCATTTAGAAGGTGGGAAATGAAAGCTCAGCACTGAGAAAGTTGCAAAGGTGCAGACTCAAACTGTTAAGCATAGGTAAGGTGCCTTCCTACGTTTTCCCATTCCTTCTGCACCTGTGAAGATTAAACCAATACAAACAGCTAGGCCCATAACACGCTATTAAATGAAGAAAGTAAGCAGAAATATAAAGCAAGGCCATTCAGAGATTAGGAAAGCTGCTAAGCATAAAGCAGCGAAAAGCTTAAGGGTCTTGTGTGATACCTTTCATTCCAGGCGTGTGCATTTTCTGAGTATTGAAAATACTTCACTGTAATACATGCTCATTATGCATATAAACAGAGACACTTCAATAGTTGTGTTACTCTGGCAGCGTATTTCTGTATAACTGCTCTGACACTATTGTTTGTAAAAGGCACAAGTTTTCAATATGAAACTCTGTTGTCCTCCCCAGTTTTACTGCCACCTTAGTAACTAAAGTGTGCTTTATTCTCTTCCAGCTACATCTGAAACTATTACTCTGTTTACTTGTCACCAGTATCTTTTGTCAGTGGACTGTTTTTAGAGTATTGCTTCATTTCTAGTTATTCATGAGTCACTTTCCTGTGACTTTATTTAATGGCCTAATGCCCTACGATTGCAACTAGTGACAAAACACAGTTCTCTGTACTTTATTCATTTTTGGAGTTTCAAAGTTAATGCTGTCGTGTTTGTAATTGGGATTGCATTTATGGCATACCATGTATTATAAATGCAAGTGCTGGAGAGACATCGGCTGACAGAATGATGCACTTGATCTTAGGTTCCACTGTAGAGATAGTCCTATTCCAAAATTTGCTGGTTGAGTATACTTTATAATAACTTAAGACAACAAGAGTGACAAACATATAATTATCACCCTCCTTTTTTTTTGTACAGCCATGCAACATTCACAAGCTCATTACAAGCTCATTATACTATAGCAACATCTTTCAGAACTGTGAGCTGTGTGGTATGCATACACACAATTCCAAATTTATAATGAAATTTATAAGCTTTAATAATGTATGTATTATTTATTCACTTTCACTTACTTACTTGTCACAATATAGCTATATATTGTACGTGCAATCTTTGTCAAATGCCTTAATGGTAGTATTGCATTTTTTCTCTGTATTGTGAAGTATATTTCTTACTTGCTACCGTCTTTTCCATTGTGGCCTGGGATGTGGCTGAGAAGGATCCTTGGACCAGTTTACTTACCCAATTTAAAAAGTACAAATATTTTATTTATTTATTTATTTGTCATTGTTGATCAGGAAAGTCTGATTGGGCAGACCTCATTTTCAGAGAAGGCCCGTGGAGAAAAGTTCCACCACAGTACATTTATATTAACAAGTGTATTTCAGACATTTCTCAGAAAAACAACAGTTACATTTCTTATGAAGCAATACACATAATTATAAGACAGGTATATATACAGTTAAGCATTTACATCAACAATTACAAATCTATACAGTTGTTCCTGCTGTAAAACCTTGCAGAAGTAAATGGATTGATACTGCAAAAGGGAAACAGTATTGTAAAGAGGTTTAGTGCTCTTTCATTTCAATAAAGAAAGGTTTGCAAGGAGTTTAAGATATGCAATGGAAGATAGTTATAAAATTTTGTAGGAAGGGAGATTTTTAATATTTTGTAGGTTTGTAAAGAGTTCAAGAGATGTACTGAAGTAAGTTATAAAATAATGTGGGGGGGGGTGGAAGATATTAATATTATATAGGAGGATAGTGGTAATAGCTTAAGACATATAGCATGGTACAGGACTGTTTGTATTTAGGCTGCCTGTTCCAAATTGGTGTATCTAGAATTTTTATAACTTAAGTATACAGAACATGCCTGAGGGGGGTAGAGTGATGGATGGTGGCAGTTAGAAAAAGGGCAAGATTAGAAGTGTTATTTAAGGGGGTGAAAAGGGATGTATTAATTCAAGTGCAGGACGGAAAGTTGTTAGGGGTGCAATGATTTAAGTAGAGGGGGCAAACATTTAGTGATAAGCAAAAAGAAGTTTGTGCTTTCACTAGAGGTGTTAACCTGGTAATGAACACAAGCATGGCCATGATTAGTTAAGGTATTGTTTGTGCTTTCACTAGAGGTGTTAACCTGGTAATGAACACAAGCATGGCCATGATTAGTTAAGGTATTGTTTGTGCTTTCACTAGAGGTGTTAACCTGGTAATGAACACAAGCATGGCCATGATTAGTTAAGGTATTGTTTGTGCTTTCACTAGAGGTGTTAACCTGGTAATGAACACAAGCATGGCCATGATTAGTTAAGGTATTGTTTGTGCTTTCACTAGAGGTGTTAACCTGGTAATGAACACAAGCATGGCCATGATTAGTTAATGTATTGTTTGTGCTTTCACTAGAGGTGTTAACCTGGTAATGAACACAAGCATGGCCATGATTAGTTAAGGTATTGTTTGTGCTTTCACTAGAGGTGTTAACCTGGTAATGAACACAAGCATGGCCATGATTAGTTAAGGTATTGTTTGAGATGGATTTTATAGTTTGGGAGTTTTCTAATTATTTTTACTTGTGTAGGGATGATGTTCTAAAGTTTGGAGATGTAACAGAAGTATAGTGAGTCCCCAATGAATAATTTGTTTTAGTAGTGCTTAGTAGAAATTGATTTCCAGAACGGAGGTCTCATGTGAGGGTTTAGGGCAATAATATGTTTTTTAATGTAGGGCATTGTTCAGGAAAGGGTTTGTGTACCATAGCTAGCTGAAAGCATGTTATGTAGTTGTTAAGCTCTAACCCGTTTAGCTGCTTTAAGACTTGGCAGCAGTAAGTTCAGTGTGCAGTGTTGATAACAAATTTAGTTACTTTGCTGTAACAGGTGTTAGTTTGGATTTTAGTGTTGAGCATAGGTCTGTAAGGATAGGTGAAGCACATAATAGGGTTGAAGGCAAATAAGATAAGTCTCATTTTTTTTTTGCTGGGTCTGTAAGGTACCGTTTTGATCTGTAAAGCAAGCCAAGTTTCTAGTGGGTCTTTTTAATTATTTGAAGAATATGTAAACCAAACGTAAGATTGTCACCGTTTACAATGCCCAGTAATTTAGTCTGTGGTACTACCCCAATTTTATTATTACTTGCTGATGTAACCAACAAAGGTTGTTTTGATAGCCATAATGTTTTGGGGTGAAGACCATCTGTTTGGTTTTATTTGGATTAAGGAGTAGGTTTGACTTTTTAAGTCAGGTTTCAGTTGAAGAGAGAGAAATTTGAGTGATTTCTTATAGTCTGGATATTGTGGGGGCTGTACATATTAAAGTCAAATCATCTGCATAGTTTACTATATTTGCTTGGTGTATGGCAGTGAGAAGCTTGTTTATAAAAATATTAAAAAGAAGAGGTCCTACTATAGAGCCCTGAGGGACACCTGTGGTAACTGGAAGAGAAGAAGAGAGGTCCTGCTGCCATTTGACTGATTGTTGCCTTCCAGACAGATAACTAAGGAACCATTTAAGGGAAGATAGAGAGTGGCCTATAGAAGAGAGTTTAGTAAAAAAAATGTTGGTATGTTATACAGTGTCGAAAACTTTGATAAGTCTAGGAGCACAGCTGACACTAGGTTACCATTGTTCCTGTGCTTGTTTATAGTGTTGGTGAAGTGAAGGAGGGTGGTGGTTGTGCTGTGGTGGGGTCTGAAACCATGTTGTATTTCTGAAAGGAGATTATTTCAATTAGGTGATATAGAAGCTGAGCCTGATATTTTTCAAGTATTTTTGATAGGTTGGAGAGGATTGAAATGGGCCTGTAGCTATTAAACTCTGTAGATGTGCCACCTTTGTGTAAAGATAAAATAATGGATTTTTCCAGATGGCAGGAACATATTTTTCTGATATAGATGTATTTATCAAAATAGAGACTGGAAACGCAATTGCATCTACAACCATTTTAGGTAGTCTGAGGGGAGCTGATCAGCAGCTAGGGTGTTTGGTTTTTGCTTAGGTAGGAGTTTTTTAATGGTGTAAGTATGTACTGGGCTGAAGTCAAATAGCTAAGGATATTTAGCAGAAGCTGCAGGTACTGAGAGGGTAGTGGAAGTATTAATGTTTGTGAGGGACAATATAGTCTGTATAAAATAGTTGTTAAACTGTGTGGGAATTGAATCAATATTGTTGGATGTAGGGGTGTGGGATGATAATTTAACCTGAATGTAAAAGTGTGTTTATGGATGTCTAGAAGAGTTTTGGGTTGTTGTCATGTTTATTTTGGAGGATGTTATAATATGTTTGCTTATAAGTTCATAGGTTCATAGGTAGGTACTAGGCTATCTGCCCGAAGGCATTTATAAGCCTAGCCAGAATGTGTTGGCTTTCGCCGCCCCCTTAGATTAGTTCCCTGTGCCTCTGTCCAGCAGATCCACTGAAGTGATCCCCGGGATAAACGTTCTGTTTCCCATCCATTCATCAAGGTTTCTTTTGAAGAGTGTTAGCGAGGAGCTCTGCCTAATATAGATTGGGATCTTGTTCCAAAGCATGGGAAGTCTCTGGGACAGGAATCAATCCCTCCAGCACGTCCTATTTATTGTTGTGGTAAGGTTTAGATCCCTAGAGCGTGTGGCTCGAGGGGATAAGGTTTTCTTTAGGTGGATCATATCCATCAATTCTGGGTTAGACATGACCTTGTATGTCAGGCAGAGATCACCGCTGAGTAGGCGGTATGCAACTGAGTACAGCTGGAGTTTCTTTAGTCGAGCTGCATAGGGTATCTGTTTGAGGCCAGTGGTCCTCTTGGTGAGGTACTTCTGTGGTCTTTCCAGCTGTTGCAGGTGTCTTGCAAGGTACATCCCAAATGGGGCATTGTACTCTATGATGGGTCTGATGAGTGATGAGTACAGGGGCACAATGACCTCTTTTGATCTGGATGCGAACCCTTTTGTGATTAGGTGGGCCACGAAGAAGGATTTTCTAACCACTTTGGCAATGTGATTATCAAAGGTGAGATTACTATCTACTTAGGTCCCCAGATCCCTTATTATGTCTTCCATATTTAGGGGACTACCACCTATGTGGTAGTTTGTGGGTACTTTGTTTTTTCCAAAGGGGATGACTATGCACTTTTTGGCATTTAGCTTGAGGCCATGATTTTTTCACCAGGTATCCATCTCAGTGAGACCATTTTGGTGGATGTCTGTGTCAGCCGGAGAGTCAGTTATAGCCCCTAGTTTTCAGTTGTCTGCAAACTTGGTTAGCCATAGTCCTCCTGTGCTTGCCTGTACCTCTGAGAAGTATATGCCAAACAGGAGGGGTCCTAGGACTGAGCCCTGGGGAATGCCACTTGTAACCAGTTTAGAGTCGGACCTAGCTCCCGCAATTCTCACCATGTGGGTTCTGTTCGTGAGCCAGTTGGCAACCCATCTTGTGACATAGGGGTTTATGTTCAGGCTGGTGAGCTTGTCTATAATACCAGAATGGGGAATGGTGTCAAAGGCCTTTGCGGGATCTAGGTAGGCTGTGTGTACCACCTTTCCCTCATCTAGAGCCTTGGTAACTGTCTCCAAGAAGTCCCCCAGGTTTAGGAGGCATGATCTGCCCTTAACAAAGCCGAACTGGGTAGGGTCCAGTGTTTGGAGGTTCCCAATTTCTCTGTTAATGAGTTCCATGATGATGCACTCCATAGCCTTGCAGACCAAGCTAGTCAGGCTTATAGGGCGATAGTTCCCGGGGTCTGTTGTGGCTCCACCTTTGTGGAGTGGAATAACCGTTGCTGTGCGCCACTCTATGGGTACGTAGCCTGTGGAGAGGCTGAGTTTGAACAGTGTGTTTAGGTGAGGGGTTAGTTCATCTTTGAGCTCATGTAGGACGCAGCCTGGGACACTGTCCAATCCCATTGATGCTGTGTTTTTGGCTTTGGAGAGGGCTGTTTTAACTTGAGTGTCTGTGATTTCAGGGACTCTACATTCTTCTGGTATGGTTATGGGCCCTTTTGGGGGAGAGAGGTGGGTGAAGTTTGCACTGAACCTGTCTGCCAGAATGTTGGTGATATTGGTCGGTTCAGTGTATTTTGTGCCATTCTGCACTAACTCTGAGGAGATCTGAGCATTTCCACTTAAATTCTTGACAAAGCTAAAAAATGCCTTGTGGTTATCTTTGGAGTCCTTAGCAATCTTTCTTTTGAAGCTCGCCTTGGATGATTTTATGAGGGATCGTAGTTTCTTGCTGATACTGATGAGGGATGTCTTCCCTTCTTGGGATTTTACTCTTTTCTGTACTAGTTTCCTCCTTCTATTGTATAGCTTGTTTATGGCAGGAGTCCACCAGACTGGTTTCCTTTTCTTGGAGGAGTGAGTCTTGGTTTTGCTTGGGATGGCACGATCCATGCATTCTTGTAGGTGCCTGTAGAATGCATTAGTAAAGGATTTTGCAGCTTGGACAGCGTTATCCTTCAGCATGGGGGCTTTGAAACTTTCCACCTCGGTCCTAAGTAATGTGAAGTTTGCTTTTGAAAAGTTTTTCACAGTGGTTTCCTTGTCTGGGGGTGGGGGCGGAATGTAGCTATCCAAAGTGATTTGTTTATGGTCAGATGTACCCAGTGAAGGGTTGACCTCTGGTGTGCAACACCGTTCACCCATGTTGGTGATGACCAGGTCCAATATGTTGTCACCTCTGGTGGGAGTGTTGACTAGTTAAACCAGGGCATTTGAGTTTATAAATTCTAGGAAATGTTGCGCAAGGGAGTTAGTACTTGAGTAGTTCTCCCAGTTAATGCTTGGGTAATTGAAATCACCCAATATTAGGGTGTTTGGCGGGACCTTTATGTTTCCCGGTGTTTCCAGAAACGCTTGTCATGTTTTACCTGGTATTTTGTCCGATTCTTTAGTTGCCTGAAAAGATCAAATGTACTTTGTTTTCTATTTTTGAGCCAGTCTTTCCAGGCTTTGTCACTCTGTAACATTCATTTCTTAGTTTATTTTCTTCGCCATGGTGCAGGATTGGATTTGACCCTTTTACTATGTAATGGAGTGAGGCTACTGAAAACTTTTAGGAATATCTCATTGAAGTGTTAGACAGCAGAGTCTAAGGGCATAGACATTAGTTTTTTCCAGTTATATTCTGATTTGATAAAAGAGTGTTTGTCAAAGCTGGTTGTAAATTATATGTTTATCTTGGATACTGTAACTTCTGAGATCATAAGTAGGTTGATGGTCACTTAGGTACCGGCTGCCCTAATTTTGTTGGGTCTAATAGAAAGAATCTAGCCTAAGGTCGATTGCCTACCAGTGCGTTTGTCGACTCTAGTAACTGATGTAATTAACTGTGTAAAGTCATACAGGTTTATGGAATTAGATGGGGTGTTGCTATTAATAAGCTGCCAATCTATATTTAGGTCTCCTAGTATTATTGCTTCATGTTGTATGTGGTGGCATATCCAGTATAGGATATTTTCCACAGTGATAATGCTTTTACCTGGTAGGATATATATGGCTGCTAAAAAGAGCATTTTCCTATAACTGATTCTGAGATGCGATGTAAGTAGTTTTGCAGTATTAAACTGTGCTATCTCCTGTGCATATGTGGATATGTTTGTGGAATTCTTTTAGATGATGGCTATTCTGCCTGTCTGCCTGCTTATTTTTACTGTCAAGCCTAATTATACTGAAACTAGGTGAAGTAATTTAATTATTAATGATGGTTTTTATTTCAGCCATGTTTCTGTAGCCATGATTACTTCTGGGAATATGTGGCAATACAAGCATGTATGTCCTGAATTTTACTGCATATGCTTCTAACATTGATATTTAGGAAGAGAAGGCTGGAAGTGGGGGATGGGAGAGAAAAAGAGAACGGCTCATTTAATACTGTGCTGTTACTGGGGCTTTTTTGCTGTTGTGTGAGGCCATAGTTTGGGTGAATGTCTCCACTGATTTTTTGGTTGGAAATGTTATGAAGGAAAGCATGTAGCCAAATGTATCTGTGCTTTATTTTTATAGGATTTCACAGGGTAACATACTTAGATTTAAGATACCTGTAACTGAAAAAATCCAAGAAGGTTTGCTGCTATAGTGTGGGTACTGTGGTGCATAATAGATATACTTGGTAACTGTTAGTGTAGTGAGTGTGGGTTTGCAGGACTATTCATTATATTTATTTGGGAGGATTGGTAGTTGGTAAAAAGTGCTAATATACTGATGAGGCACACTAGTAGGGTTTGAGTCATAGGTTCATAGGTTCATAGGTAGGTACTAAGCTATTAGCCCTAGGGCATATATAAGCCTAGCCAAAAAGGTACCCTGGCTTTCGCCACCCAAGAAAATTATTTTCCTGTGCCCCTGTCAAGCAGAGCCACAGAAATGATCCCTGGGGAGAATTTCCTATTTCCCATTCAATCATCAAGACTTTTCTTGAAGAGTGCTAATGAGGAGCTCTGTTTGACATAGGTAGTCTGTTCCAGAGTATGGGAAGTCTCTGGGACAGGAATCTATCCCTCCAGCATGTTCTGTTTATTGTGGTGACAAGGTTTAGGTCCCTAGAGCGTGTAGCTCAGAGGGATTGGGATTTCTTTAAGTGGAGCAATGTCCAGCAGTTCTGGTTTTGACATAGCTTTGTATGTTAGGCAGAGATCGCCTCTGAGTAGGTGATATGCGAAGGAGTAAAGCTGCAGTTTTTTGAGATGGTCCGCATAGGGCATCTGTATGAGGCCAGTAATCCTTTTTGTGAGGTATTTCTGTGGCCTTTCTAGTTGTTATAGATGTCTTGTGAGGTACATACCAAAAGGGGCGTTGTACTCTATAATGGGTCTAATGAGTGATGAGTAGAGGGGAACAATGACCTCTTTTTTTCTGGATGAGAAACCTTTTGTGATGAGGTGAGCCATGTAGAAGTATTTCCTGACCACTGTGATGATGTGATTATCAAAGGAGAGATTACTGTCCACCTGTGTCCCAAGGTCTCTTATCACACTTTCGGCATTAAGTAGACTACCACTTATGTGGTAGTTCATGGGTACAGAGTTTTTACCAAAGGGGATGACAATACACTTTTTGGCATTGAGCTTCAGGTCATGGCTTTGACACCAGGCATCTGTCTCCATGAGGCCCTTTTGTAGTATGTCCATATCGTTAGGTGTTTCGATTATGGCTCCTAGTTTGCAGTCATCTACAAACTTTGTTAACCAAAGACCTTCTGTGTTAGCCTGTACTTCATACCAAACAGGAGAGGACCCAGGACTGAACCCTGTGGTACTCCACTTGTCAGTGGTCTGAAGTCGGATTTGGAGTCTGCTACTTTCACAGTGTGGGTTCTGTCCATGAGCCATAGGGATTTATACCTAGTTTAGTGAGCTTATCTATAATTCCAGAGTGGGGGATGATGTCGAAAGCCTTGGCGAGATCTAGATAAGCTGTGTGACCCACCTTACCCTCATCTATGGCTTTGGTGACTGCTTCAAAGAAGTCACTCAGGTTTAGGAGACATGATCTGCCTTTTACAAAGCTGAACTGGGTAGGGTCCAGAGTTTATAGATTACCAATGTCTTTGTTTATGAGTTCCATGAGGATATGTTCCATGGCCTTGCAGACCAGGCTCATCAGGCTAATGGGGTGGTAGTTCCCGGGATTCATCATGGCTCCCTTTTTGTGGAGTGGGATAACCGTCACGGTGCGCCATTCAGTAGGCACAAAGCCTGAGGTGAGGCTATGATTGAACATGGTACTTAGGTAGGGTGCCAGTTCATTCTGTAGTTCATGTAGAACAGAGCCTGGGATATTGTCAGGTCCCATGGATGCTGTGTTCTTGGCTTTAGAGAGTGTGTTTTTTACCTGTGCAGCCGTGATTACAGGAACTTTGCATTCTTCCGGTATACAGATGGGCCCTCTAGGGGGTGAGAGGGGGGTAAAGTTAGCACTGAACCTATCTGCCAGGATGTTGGCAATATCAGTTGATTCTGTATATTTAGTGCCATTGTGTTGTAACTCAGAGCAGATCTGAGTGTTGCCATTGAGATTCTTGACATAGCTATAGAATGCTTTGTGGTTGTCTTTAGATTCAGTGGCAATTTTGTTTTCGTAACTAGCTTTGGAGGATTTTATGAGGGATCTCAGCTTCTTACTGAGGTTGACCAGGGAGTTCCTCCAGTCATGGGATTTTACTCTTTTTTGCAACAGTTTCTTTCTTTTGTTGTAGAGTTTGTTTATGGCAGAGGACCACCAGATTAGCTTCCTTTTTTGGAGGATAGCATCTTGGCTCTATTAGGGATAGCATGATCCATGCACTCGTGTAAGTGCTTATAAAGTGCATTTGTGTAGGATTCAGCAGTCATACCTCTATTGTCCATCTGCATGGGTGTCATGAAGTTTGCCACTTCTGTCTTAAGAAGTGTGAAGTTGGCTTTGGAGAAGTTTTTTACGGTGGTTTCCCTAACTGGGGTGGGGGCAGGATGTGGATGTCTAGGCTGATTAGCTTGTGGTCGGATCTCACTGACAAGGAATTGACCTCTGGTGTAGAACACCAGTTGCCTATGTTGGTAATGACCAGGTTTAGGATATTGCTGCCCCTGGTGGGGGTGTGAATAAGATGATCCAAGGCGTTGGAATTTATGAATTCCAGAAAACGTTGAGCAAAAGAGTTGATACATGAGTAGTTTTCCCAGTTAATGGTGGGGTAGTTGAAATCGCCCATTATTAGGGTGTTGGGTTGTCCCCTAATACTTTCCAGTGTATCAAGAAATGAGGAGTGGGAATCCTGGGGCATGGTTGGGGGTCTGTAGGAAGCTACAACTTGGATTGCAGTCTTGCCCAGAGTTAGTTGCACTTGGATAATCTCAGATGCATTATGCTGTGCAACTAGCCTGGAGGTGTGGATATCCTTAATGAATACGGACACGCCTTCACCTTTAGTGCTTTGTTCTGGGATAGGTGGCCAAAAGGTGTGGTATGAATTATAGCCTGATAATGCAGGGGTGCTCTCAGGAGCTTTGAACCAGGTCTCTGTCACTGTACAGATGTCAATGTCCTCCATTTTAAGGAGTGTCTTGAGTGAGTGCATTTTGAGGTTTAGACTTCTAGCATTGAGTAGCATTACCCTCAGATTTTGCTTGCTTGTACCTGTTACAATGATGAATTTGTCATTTGAACCTTGCCTAAAAAAGGCACTATAGGGGTGGCAAGAGCCTTTGTGAGTCAATGTTATTTTCTGTAACATATAAGTTAGGTTTTGTGGAAGATATTAGTGGGCACTGTAACATGTTACTGGGCAAGAGTAGTTATAGCAGTATACAGCAGTATTACTTCTAAAAGGGCAAGCTGGGTAGCAGCACTTTAAAAAATGAGTCAGAGAAGCAAATTGTACAGCAACTGTGATGGGGTTATGTTCTGATTGTTTTGATGCAGAGATAGGTTGGAAGAAGTGTATGGGTGGAGTTGGGGTATTTTAAATGTACAATAGGGTAAGTGAGTGAGCCCGAGTGTAGTGAGGATGAATGTAGTGGGGTTCCAGTCTCCAACCACTGAATCAGCAAAGTAACAGTGTTGAGAAAAACAATCATTAAGTGTTAGCTATGGCAAAAGGTATGAAGGTTTCCAGAGATAGTTAACTGCATGAATTGAAGAGTGTAAAATAGAGGCTGGGGGGAGGAGAATTACAGGGAACAGTACACAAGCCCAGCAGGACTAAGCAGAGATTTACATATGTGGTTAAGTATTTCGAGAGTTAGCTGCAAGATATTGTAGTAACGGAAGGAAAGGAGGCCAGAGTAGTTTGAAAAGGAAAGCAAAGCATGCAGTTTGTCCTCTTTCAGTGGGGTAGGGGGTGGGGGGTGACAAACTACTTACTGACCATTATTTTTGATGACACAAAAACCTGTTAAACTGTTTGCTCACTATTATGGGCTGTAGTATATATCAGTGGTATAGGTGTTGTTGTGTGGTTCTGTGGTGCTATGGCCTCTAGTACAGAGCATGCATGATTACAGCTACCTACTACAGTGTACAGGGACACTCAACGGTCCCTATAGTCTGACTCTACATGCTGTACGTCTTAGCGTAAGATAACTATACTGGATTACACATACATATCTACTTTGACTGCACACTTTCAGTCTTTTTAAGGATGGATGTCAGGCCTGGGTGATAGCTGCTGGACAGTGATAGTTCTTATGCAGCCTGTGCAGTTTATTAGCTGGGGCTGGTTTGGTCAGGGTTGAAAGAATAGGAGTAGAGATGATGATTTGTTCTGACCAGAGGCCATGGGCTCCAGAAAAGGCATGCATTCAGTGTGAATAAATAAAACAAAATAAATATGCTTGGGATAGGAGGTGAAGGAGGGTGCTGGTTTTGTTACATGGTTTTTGACAAAATGTTAATAGTGAAACAATGTGATAAAAGTGTTAGTAAGAGTCTTCATACTGCATTAAAATGCCCCTAAAATAAATAAAATGTGAGGCACTGTGCTCTGCTCTCGCACCTCTTTCCTGAATCCATATTGCCATGACAATATCAGGAAGGTTATGAAAGCTAAGTATTTCCTACCAGGTAAGAGACACAAGGCACGGGTCTAACATGAGAGCATCAGTCTGATTAAAGGTCTTGCTTAGGTTTTCTAAATATACAGTTTAGGTAATGACTAAGTGAAACTGGACTACTAGACACAGCTTTTTTTATTTTTAGTCAGCTTATATTGTTATATTGTCCATGCTTTGTTGTACACTGCCAGAGACAATTAGAAGACAACAGATAAGAAAAACATGAACAATATATAAGGTGGGAAAAGGCAAATGTACTGAACTGTGGCACTTGAGTTGCAGTCAGCAAACGCAGAGCACGAACCAAAAAACACTGAAGGCAACAGAGGACAGACTGAAAGATGAGCGTAAAACAGTTAAATCCATGCTTTCATCAGTCAGACTTATTCAGAAAGAGCACGACTTGGAAGGTGTAGCTGAGGCCAAACATGGCAGCTAGTAATGTAAATACTTTGATGATCTACAACTTTTTCTTGTCAAAAATGCCAACAAGTTCTACAAAACAATATTTTTTTCTGGTGAAATTTTGATGGGCTACACAATTATTTTTTGGAAAAAAATGATTCTGCAAGTATATTTGTTCTTATTTATGAACTAAATAAAATATTCTGCCAGCACAGTACACATCTTCCACCACAGAATTCATGCAGCTTTGTTACTCTGCTGCTCCACCCACCTCCACCTTTCTGTTGTATGCATTAAAACGTTTATGAACTTTTTTTTTATTTCCATTTGTTCACTAGGGGGGAACACTGAGTACTGTGGAACATTTTCAGGCTCTGCCCAGAAACAAAATGTACAAAATGCAATAAAAAGAAAATAGACGGCTAATAAAAAACGTTGAAAAAAAAATGTTCAATTGGAAACACATTTGTAGGCCATGAAATAGTAAAACATCATTTTTGGGTTACATAATAAAACAGGATCAATATATACAGAGGTAAAAGTAAATGAGTTCATATAATAAAAAGAATGGATCATAAAATCATATTCTACAATATATGAGGAAAAATTCTACTGTTGCAGGTGCCACATGGAAAAGGCATTTCTTCTCAATATTAACCTATGGCAAGTCTCACTATCTGCCAGTGCTATACCCCCACCCTCCTGTTTTGTCTTTCCTCTCTATGTCCATTCCAATAACCCTTATTTACAATGTATTTCCTTGATACCTTCCCAAATTCCTTCTCATTTTTAGACAGGATATGCTCAGCACCTTCATATTCCACTCCTCAGCCCTATACTGATCATTATTATCACTCCTCTATGCATCCATTAAACAAAACTAGTAATGACAGCTTCTGGAAAGACATACCAGGGGATATAAAAAGCTCCAATGACCTGTTAAGTTTCAGAAATAGTTGCACCTTGTTAAGTTCAAATAATGCTTCAGAGATTCATGTTAATACTTGTATCGACCTATTAAACCACCTCTGCTTCATTAGTTCTACTACTTTACACTGTACTATACCTATATAGTTGAAGGCACTGTAGCTGTTTAGAGTCATTGGACCCATTGCAAGATATCCCAACCCAAATGGGACCCAATGCACCATATCCCATCATTAATGGAACCCATTGCACCACATCCCATACATAATGAGACACATTGCACCATATCCCATCCCAAATGGGACCCATTGCACCATATACCATCAATAATGGGATCCATTGCACCATATCCCATTCATAATGAGACCCATTGCACCACATCCCTTTCATAATGAGACCCATTGCACCACATCCCATTCATAATGAGACCCATTGCACCATATCCCATCTCAAATGGGACCCAATACACCATATCCCATCAATAATGGAACCCATTGAACCACATCACATTCATAATGAGACCCATTGCACCATATTCCATCTGAAATGGGACCCATTGCACCATATCCCATTCATAATGAGACCCATTGCACCATATCCCCTCCAAAAAGTTGCTGACATATTGTAATTATTATTGCTATGGCCATCCTTCTAGCTGCATTGCTTTTACAGTTTCTGCACCAACAGTTCATTGTGGGATGTGGTTGCTCTTATTCAATGGTATTACCATGGTGTCCTTTATGTTGGGGGTAGAACACAATTTCTCTGCAACATATCACTTATCAAAATAATTAAATTTATGCAAATATTTCATAATTCCAACATCATTTCATTTTTATTTTTGCTACAGCCTTTTTACTTTGCTCAATGTGAAACTCCGAAACAAAATATTAATTTAGAGTTTAATGTATCTTTGCTATATTTTATATAGTTTGCTGATTCTTGCAACCAATTGTATTGGTCACTTAGTTTAATATTTTTACAGTTGTCATATGCTTGTTTTAATGTTACTGTGCCAGCCACATACTCTGCTTTATATGAGCTGATTGTTTTATATTGCCTGCTATCTTTAATGTATATATGTCTGCTGCTTGATATTTCTACTTGCTTTATAGAATACTTTATGTGTTAACTGTTTGTTATATTTCACATTTTCTCACCACTGTAAATATACATGTTGACACTTTTGAGATAAAACACTAAATAGCTTATACATATTTTCATAGTTTGTAATTTTTATTATTTTTTATTTATCCTTTGTTCATTAGAGATTACTAGGCTAATAGCCCTGGGGCCCTTACAAGCCTAGCCAAGAGTTTATACCCAAAAAAGAAACCTCAATCACCACCTATCACTCCTGTCAGTGAGGGACACAGGTGGAACCCCTCGGACAAATTTGTGGTTTCCCATCCACTCATCAAGGTTGCACTTGAAGAGGGTAAGTGGCGTACTTTGTTTGATGTGTAATGGGAGTCTATTCCAGAGATGGAGCAGCCTCTGGGAGACAAACTGGTCTCTCCAGCAGGTTTTGTTAATGTCACATATTAGATTTAAGTCTTTTGATCAGGTAATGCACAAGGAGTTAGACTTATGGATACTAAGTGTGTTGGGAGGGTTAGTCCCACTAAGCTAGTGGCCTACTTCAGAGGAGACCTGAGTTAGTTTTTATACAACTAGGGGAAATTTAGTAGGGAATTGGGGAACTTCTACTAAGTGTGCTATTCTTTGGATGAGGCATTAAACCAAGGTCCCATCTTCTTGAGTTGGTAGTGGCTCAGGTGGATGTAAAAAATCCCATTGCACCTATCAAGAAGAGTAGGGGTTCTTTATTTAAAAAAAATATTATGTACAATACTATTTACAAACTGGGTCTATATTATAATCTCGAAGGTTTAAAACTTCGAATCACTAAAGATCGAACTTTAGTGTTCGAAGTCTTAAACCATCGAAACCAAAAAAAAATACTAAATTAAAAACAAAATAAATAAATAGTGTGTATGCAAGGGGGCAAGCCCCCCTGCACCCCCCACACCATCCCTACTTAAATATACCAACTCCGAGAATGCACTACATTGAAATAAATGGAAATCTCCCCTATGGAGATTTTCTGTTTAAACGTTCAATGTAGTACATTTTTGGTATTTTCGTGTCGACAATATCGTATTTGATTTTGTCAGACTTTGAGATTTTAATATTGACCCTTACAAACTTACATATTTACAAATTTATAGAGAGTACAAATTTCCATTTCTTTACATTATTGTCATACAATCATAGATACCTTGCTTTTCATTATTATGTTAAACTTCTATCTTTATTATTTTATTTGACCCCCAACTCCTTTTTCTACAACTCTCATCTAAGTTTTCTTAAAATTACTGCTAGTCTCCATTTACCATTAAACATGATTTAATTTTGCCTTTCATTCTCAATGGTCCATACAACATAAAATATTCTTTTATCTATTTCACTAATATATTTCTTAGTTTTATGGCTATAATATCTATACATAATCATATCCATATTTATTTCATTTACCTCCTTTATATTTTTAAAGACATTTTCTTTACACAATTTTCCCACAATTTTGCAATCCTTATACGTTGTAAGAAAACATGTTCTGTAGTTTCTTCTTTACCACAATATATACAAACTCTTTCACTGATTTTTATATGGCATATTTCTGTTTATTGGTAATTTATTCATTTCAAATCTCCATAAAAAAATCTTGACACTATGCTTTTTGTACATTTATAGCATTCACTTTTTCATCACTAGCTCAGCCCAAGGATTATCATGATAAAATTGTATCATCATGTTTTTATACCACATGTTCCTCTCATTTCTATTTCATCAGTTTTTATTTTCCATAAAATATTTTTTCATGATAATATCTTCTTACTTCATTTAAACAAACTTTTCCTTTTTTAATTTTTTATAAATATAGCATCACTACTTACATTTGTACTTGAGTAAATTTACTACCAACTTTTCATTGTTATCATTTATTCAAAACAAAGCTTTGTACAATTTCAAAGTAGCAGCATAAACAATTGGGTTTATTAATCCTAAACCTCCACCCTCCTTGCCCTGTATGACTCCACTCTTCACTGGATTAAATCTTGAACCCCATATAAAAGAAAAAAAAATACTTGTAGTATTTATTTTTCATAGATTATTGGCAACATATAGACACTAGATAAATATGCAGTCTTTCCCAGTATAACTGAATTAATCAAATAAACTGTTTTATTAAATGAGAGCTTGTATGTTTTCCAGAAACAAAAACTCGTTTATTTCATTCGGTATCCTATTGCATTGTTCCTCACTTACATCTTATTCATAAAACAGAAATTTCTTTCATCAAGAAAGATGCTCCTCTTATCTTTACTATATCACCCAGTCTTTTACTTTTTATTTATTTAAAGTCATTCCTATTATATTTAACCATTGCTCTATATAACTTATTTCATCTAGACTTTGTTTCTCATAATCAATATAAGATCATATTTAAAAGTAAACATAACTGGAATTTTTGCCCCTTTATTAGTAATGTAAGTAGCACCACTCATGCAAATTTACATCTCTGACTAAAAAAAATTCATAGCTAATGCAAATAATATACTACTCATAGGACATCCCTGATGTATGCCATTCTTTATATATATATTTCTTAATCATTCATTCACTAAAAATATTATTTTATTTTTATTATATGCAGAACAACATGCATTCTTAATTTTCTTACTACTGTTATATACTCTTCCATAATATAAGATACTCTTCCATAATTGTCCATGTTGTACTGTATCAAAGCTTTATTTAAATCTTCTATCATGATCTTGATCGAATCAGTCCTGTTTATTATATCATCCACAGTTACCCTCACTGTGAATAATACATTCTGGCATCCTTTTCCCTTTGAACTATATATGCTACCATCCATAATACTTTTCATTTTACTTTCCATTCTTTTCTGAATTATTTTCAGAAAAGTCTTATGATCTGCATTGCTCAAAATATAGGTTCTCCAATTTTCAATTTTATTTTGATCTTCCTTTTCCATACAAACTTAAGTATACCACTCCATAAATCTTTATGTATAAAACCTTCATATAAAACCTTCATATAACCACCCAGTCATAACTATTAAGATGTGTTTTTTTTTTGCCAGTCTGTAAAATTCCTATAAAATTGATATCATATTCTATCTGATCCTGAAACTGACTCTACATTATCATGTCTAAGTATCTTATCTAATTCAAATAAGGAAATCTAATTTTCCAATTCCTTATTTTCTTGTTCTGTCAGTTTTTAACATGTCATTCTTTTTTGTACTTTCTTTCTATCTTGAAATATTCTCTTTATATAACTTTTTGTGATATTCATAATTTGTTCATGAGATCTTCTTACCTCTCCTATATCATCTTATACTACTATCGAGTAGAAAAACAGGGATCCCAAAATGAAGAGACAAGCGTTTAGACCTGAACGCAATTTATTTAGTTTAAACAGAGAAACAGCGCTTAATTCGAATTAAGCGCTGTTTCTCTGTTTAAACTAAATAAATTGCGTTCAGGTCTAAACGCTTGTCTCTTCATTTTGGGATCCCTGTTTTTCTACTCGTTTGTGGATTTTATCTAATCTTATACTACTATTGTCTTTAACTGTGCTACTGAAATAAGCTGATACCTCTTCTTTTTTTAACTTGTAAATAATATCCTTGCTTATATAATAATTCTTTAATTTTATTTTAATTCTTTTCATAAATTCTCTATTCTGTCACACAATATTCTCTGTCTTTCCATTCCAAATCCTTTACAAAATCTATGCACATTATGTAATAATCTGTTTTATTCTGGTTTTCTTACATCTGACTGACATTCTAGAAAACATTTTTTATATTTTTCTTTCAAAGCTAGCCACCACTCAGATCAGTTTTTATAACACACTCCAATGGAAACATGACTTTTCCATAAATGCATGCTTATTTTTTCCATTTTCATCCTATAATTTCTCACTGATTCTTTATATTCCTTTTCCCAATCTGATATACTCTTCCTGTTCTTGTATTTTTATCCATATGGCTGAGTGATTTGAAAAGTCTGTTACAAGTGTCTCTCCCTTAGCTATATTTAAACTGTGTGACCTACTAAAATAATCTACTTCCGTCATATATATACCTCAGCTATATGCCCACAAGGGGTCCACTTCAAAATACTGACTTTCAAAATACCTAAACTCAAAATACTGAGAACAAAATCTCTAAAGCTGAAAATACTGAAAAACTCAAAATACTGAAAACATACAGGATACCAACACTTATTATATTTCAGCACAAGTACATACTGAAACAAATAAAACACAAACCATATTACTCTTCTCCAAGTATAAGCAGGGGGGCTGAGCCCCCCATACCCCCTGCTACTTAAATATATCAACTCCAAGATTGCATTTTAGTGTAGTGAAGTGCAATCCCGGAGTTAATATATTTAAGTAGCAGGTGGTGTGGGGGGTGCAGGGGGTGTGCCCCCCTGCCTATACTTGCAAAAGAATAATATGTTTCTGTATGTAGTTCTGCTGCAATATAGTTGTGTGGCTGTGCTATTTTTTTTTTCTATATTTTGAGTTTCAGTATTTTGAGTTTTCAGTATTTTGAGCTTTAGAGATTTTGGTCTCAATATTTTAGTTTAGGTATTTTGAAAGTCAGTATTTTAAAGTGGACCCATCCACAAGGTATTATTCCAAATCTTTAAATTGCCACATTTTATAACTTCAAAAATGTTCATAACATCATTTCTTCTCTTCTTCTTTTTCCCTCTCAGATCACAATTAAAATCCGTCATTAATATTACATTCATATTAATTGCTACATAACCCCAAATTTATAATTCTATAAATCTGATTATACCATCTCAGATCTATACTACATCTTCCCATCATTGTCATTATGTTCAATTTTTCAGTTTCTACAAAGTACAACTATGCCTGAACATAGTTCTTTTCCTAAGTTCCATATTGTATTTCCTCCCCAAAGTACTTTTGCTTATGCTCTCTTGTCTTTTGTAAAAAATCTTACATGTTCCAGTATTATTATGTCAGCATCACACAGTTTGAAATTGAACATGTATTTTCTTTTTTGTTTCTCTGTGAAATGCTCTTACAACATAAGAATTCCATAGATTACATTTCTTTTACTTCTCATACCCACCAAAACTTTCCAGAACAGAACTATTTTCAATAATAATGTCACAAAACGTCTCTTTATGAATAAGAATAAAAGCTCTTAGCTCCTGATCTTTCACTCCCAATGGAACCAATAAATTATCCCAAATGCAATACATGTCCATTTATTTTTCTTCTTGGTTGTAAATTCTCACCATAAATTTCCTTTGATTGTTAACATTTCTTTTCCTCTGTTCATCTCTCATCACTTTCCCTGCAGTTTCTTTAACAGTAAGCAAATCATTTCTTTCTCCGGCAATCTTATTTCAAATTAACTTCCGATTCTGCTGATTGAATTTTGCTTATAATTTCAAACCATTGAACATCTTTTGCACTTTCCAGCTCACTCTGAAACAACAATTCATCCAAAATATCATCCCACAACCCTCCCAAATGGAGGGTTGTAATAACACGTTCATCATTGTTTTGAACATTTGCACAGATGAAACAAAGAAATTCTGCTGAAACAGCTCCTCAGAATCTTGTAGAGCTTCAAACACTGCACTGACATTTGCCTCTGTGCTATCCACCATCTTGGATCTCCTTGAGTGCTGTTCTTATAGCCATAACTGTGCTAGGAATGGAACAAGCACTTTCTTAATGAGTAGGGTAAGTTCCCTGATGCTGTGGCCAAATTTCCTCTACTCAGTATGAATACCACTTGAAGTCTCCTTTGAAAAGAGGCCAGGTTCGGCAACCACTGGATGTCGAATTATGATTGGCTGAATCCATGTTGCTGACCCTTCATGTGTATGAATCCCCAGTTCAGTGAATGCACTGTGCATTCATACATATGTGGTCAACCTTATTACAAGAGATCGCTGTACAGCGTGAATCGGGAAATTTACCCTTTTCCCCACTGTAGTGTGATCTTGGAGTTGGAATATATAATTTGCAGGGGGTGTGGGGAGTGCAGGGGGGCTTGCCCCCTGCAAAAACGTGTAGTTCAGTGTTGTGCAGTACGTTTATACTGTTGGCAACCTGAACTTATGCTACTGTTGTGTAAGGTGCAGGGTACACAGTATGTCGAATAATGCCAGATTTGAATAATAAACATGATGTTCGGCATACTGACCTAGGTAGTGTTCCATGTTTGGTGTTGTGGGTCGGTGAAATTAATGTTTTTTTTTTGACAGTCATAATTTTAATAGTAAACTATATAGATAAATATATATATATATATATATATATATATATATATATATATATATATATATATATACACACACACACACACACACACACACACATATATATATATATATATATATATATATATATATATATATATATATATGTATACACACATATACATATATATAATATTAAAACAGACTTCTAAATGCACAATACCAAATAAAGCAAATTGGATATTCCACAAATAATAAATAAAGAAGAAACACAAGCTTTGGTGCATGAATATTCTGTCATAAAATGTCAAATTTCATGAAGTTTCATATCCAGCAATATTATGACAATCCAAATTTTATAATTATACAGTTTTTTTTTATGGAAAAAGTGGAAGAACAGTGTCTTTGAATTGCAATTAGGCTACAGATGTTGTGAAAAGTAAAGATTTAACTGTATTTGCTATAGTAAATCTATAAACAACAAAAGTAAAGATCACAGTTTGCCAGTTATATAATGACAATGATTTCCCAACACTGTAATGGCTTGCATAGATATCAGAGGACAGGCAACCACAACTCGTGTTTTTGGCCCTAATACAAACTGGACAGATTGGAAAAATGCAAATAATACCTCTGTGCTATACTCCAGGAGCATACAATACTGACATTTTAAAAATACTGGACACAAACTAAACTCAATAGCGACAGTCCACTTTACAATCATTACCTTCAAATCTATGAAAATTTCCAAAAATGCAATCAGGCATCGAACAACAGCATCCGATGAGCAAACTTCTGAGCCTTAAGTCACCTGATATATATATATATATATATATATATATATATATATATATATATATATAAATATAAAGGATATAAAAACATCCTGTTTTTAGATACAACAAAAGCCCCAAACAAGCCCAGGAAGCTCAGTAAGCTGTGAGTGCCCTTAGTCAGAAAGTGGAGTGTAAGAATCCATTGCATACAAACCTGCCCAAGTCAGTCAAAAGAGGCCCGAAAAGTGAGACTGCTAAGATGCACTGCAAACAGCATAACTGATGTGGAATGCACAAACAAAATTCTGGGACCAATCCCAGATTCTCTGTTAAGAATAGGATGGCTGCCAAAACCTACTAATAAAAAACACGATACATGAAGTAAGCAAGCAAGAGGGTAATATATATGCAGATACACCCCCGTCTATAGTAATCTGGAAAAAAATAAGGTTTTGATAATTAGCAGATCTTCACTAGCTCTAGTAAGTTCAGTGGAGGCCAGGCACCTTTATGTTTCAGGAGTAAGTATTAGTTTAGCCAAACCAAGACAACAGAATAGTATGCATCAAAACAAGCAGCACCTGAACAGCTAGTGCCTACAACTACCAGCTGCCACTGCCTTAACAGAAATGACTGTCCATGACCAGTGCATTCACAACATTAGAATAAAGAATATCTCCTCAGTGTTTTGAGATTAACTAGGAAAAACAAATAATTTAGAGTCTGTTGACCCTTTGTGAACCGACAGCTTTTTGAGCCCCTTTCTCCTTTTATGCTACCACTTGCATTGGTCACAAGTGGTGTTTAGCTGAAACACTTCTCATCCTTGTAATGCATTTTCTAAGACTGTTTTATATTTAGTGGTGACTGGTAATTTCAAAGCAAGGATGGCTGAAGGAAGCAGCTGATTGGGTAGCAATAATCAAATGTGGGTGAGGCTAACTGAATTGGAGGTGGGTTATTACAGTGGGATCAAGTTCAGCCTTGACTACTGTTGCAATTTTACATGTATAACTGCTCATGCAAAGTATACCAGCAGTAGTTTTCTCCTTTAAAATATATGCAAGACCTTGTATGAGAAACACTTTATATCACACATATGAGGTGGCTGAATGGGTTCAGCTGCATAGATGCCTTACTGCCATAGCCGGCCTTAGGCATAGGCCAACTAGGCAGCCGCCTAGGGTGCCGCTCTAGCAGGGGCACTTTTCCAGTATTTGTTTGGTGTAGGTAGACCAAGATGGGGGGTGGGGTGGGGGGGTGCCCTGCAGCCCTTTTTGCATAGGGCACCAGTTGACCTAAGGCCACTCCTGCTTACTGCAGGCAGTTCTAAGGCAGAGCACATGGCTAATTAGAATTTGCCTCTTCTCTGGACTTCCTCATTAGCATCTAGCATAGCTGCAGAGACAGGCCACTTCAGTGCTGCATATCTTTATTCAAAGCGCCATGTTAGGGTGGTCTCTGAATTTCTAACTCATGTACACCTCTTGATATCCTTTAGGAATATGGCCCATAGACTTTCTGAAACAGGATAAGGAATACAATTTCATCTAGAAGCTCTGATATTACCCAGCAAGATGTAGACATTTAGCTCATTTTCTAAATGTAATACAACCATCGCTATCATCATATATTTTATCGTTAAAGTAATTATTTTTGTTAGTATTTTGACATGAAACAGTCACCCCCACCAGAAATGCAGTACAGACATTCTGCATTCAATGCATGAAGAGTATTTCACTGCAGGCCAGGTTTATTGCATGAATTGTATCTAAAAGGTGAAACACATTTACAAAGCACTGCTTAATGTTTATTATGTGAAGACACAATTTCCAGTATTAAACATTCAGTAAAATATAAATCATCCAAGCAAACTACTGATCATTTTAATATTTGTGTCAGTGATATAAGAAGAAACTCACTTTTATACCAAAGACAATAAATCCATGTTTCTCAACAGCATGCAGTTGATGAATGTTAGAAAAGTTTGGTAGCTTACAACTTGCACCTAATAACGCAAGGTGTATTATTATTTGACATTCAGTTGCTGAGTGAGGTAAGAGCAAGTTATGTATGACACTGGTAATATTTTTGTTATGTCAGACATTTTTTTCATTTGAATCTGGGTTGTTAATGTTTGTCATTTGTAGAAGGGTCACACTAAACAGTCAAAATGAAAAAATGTTAAACTTTTGAGTTACTCTCTTGGTAATACGTTTGATTGCTTATATCACATTACCCACCAGGATATCTCACTCAGGTAGTTTGGTAGATTTGAAAAGAGATGTGCTTACATCATTGCATTATCCTTCACTTATAACCCTCAGATCAATGTCAGCCATTCTGCATGTTACTGAATATTGCACCCATGTGAAGATGAAGCAGTTGTGTACTAATCTGGCTCCATTACTTATTAATGTAACTGTGATATAACTATGGCAGGCAGATATTTTCAGTTCTATCATTGTATTTTCCTCTTCCCCAGATGCATGCATACAGAAATATCTCTTGAAAACTTTCTATGCTGCCTTTACACATTTATCAAGACAAAAATGTCATTATTATATCATCTGAGAAAGTGTTAACTATTTGTCATTATGCTTTTAGTTGCTTGTCCAATCAACTATATAATTTTAAATCAATCATTCACAAAAGTAAATTAGATGCCTTTGAACTTGCACATCTGTCATTTAGTGACTGGAGTCCACTACAATATGCCAGAGAACAACCAATGACCATCAATTACAGCCCCTTGTATGACTGTGCATACCTAAGATGGTTGCCTGAGATCAAATGAATGAATAAATACATAAATAAATAGAAGCCCAGAAATGCATCTCAGCTCAAGTTGTCAGACGTATAGATTGCAATCCATTATAACCCTCTTCTGCAGTCTTAACTTTTTCAGCTCAGGAATCACAGACAAACACCAAAAATCAGAAGCACATTGTAAAACATTGCTAGTAAATACTTAGAAAGATGCTATAATAAAACACTTGGCCCGAGCAAGCTTTTCCTGAAGGATATGAAGTCAGAAAGTTGCAGGTTTGTCATTAAGTGACTGCAGTCCACAAGAATTAGATAGAAAACCACCAGTTTTATGAGAAATATACTGAAAATATGTGGCAGTTGTGAGGGCACTTGACAGCTATGCCCTCTGCATAAACACACACACTGATATGACCATCAATTACAGCCCCTTGCATGACTGTGCATGCCTAAGATGCCTATGCAAGGTTAAATGAATGAATAAATACATAATAAAGGGCCCAGAAATGCATCTTGGCTCACTGATGTCCGAAGTATAAATTGCAATACATTATAACCCTCCTCTTCTGTCTCAACATCTTAGCTCATGAATCACAAATACCCAAAATCAGGAAAATATTTTAAATATTGCTAGTATATCCTAAGAAAATTACTAGAATAACAAAGTCTGCATGAGCAGGCATTTGTTGAATGATATGAAGTCTGAAACTTACACATTTGTCATTAACAGTGACTGAAATCCAAAACAATTTGCAATAAAACCAGCAAATTTATGAGAAACATAATGAAATATGTGGCAAAATGAGGGCAGTTGAAAACTATGCCCTCCGCACAAACACACGTGCGCGCACGCATGCACACACACACACACACACACACACACACACACACACACACACACACACACACACACACACACACACACACACACATGTGACCAGCAATCTCAAACACTTTTACAAGTATGTGCAGACCAGTAAGATACCTGCTTCAGAATTCATTGAATGACTAAATAAGAGGTTGTTACAATACCAAACTTTGCATCAACATACATTTTCTGAAAGCTATAAAGTCCAAAACTCACTTTTGTTGTTAGACTACAATTTTTGTAGTATTTGTTAACTTAGTCAGCCTGCTGGACAAATGTCCCCTTCCAGGGACAGCCTGCCCAGGAGCCATGTTTGGTTAAGTGAGTTGCTCACATAGTAGACAAACAGAGACAAAATAAAACAAGCCATATACCTTTGACTACAAGAAGCAGTTCATAAACAGCTCAGAGCCTTAACTTTTTTTTTGTGTTAACAGCCACATAACTTAAATTCACTTAAAAAGTTAATGGAACAATATCCGTTACATCAATGTGCATTTCCTTAACAATAAGGATATGAAATGCTAATGACTGCCTCATATTTCTACCCAGTCAGTCCCTCATACATTTTTCAATTTTCAATAAATAAATCTCAGTGAAGAAAAAAGAATTACGTCATTGCAATTAAATGATCAGTCAGTAATGCCTCATATACAGTACACTTCATGTTATTCAGAAATGCACACCGAAGCAAAATGATGTTGTCTGATTAACTTTCTAAGCTTAACTATAAAATGATTCCCCCTTTTGGTCCTTCATCCTTCCATTTTTGGCTGTGTCCTCCAGAGTACCTGAACAAAGGAGAAGAAGAGAAAAATATGTGCCTTACCTTAACGGTATTGGATGATACCATTAGAAAAAAATCTTAAAATTAGCAGGTGCTAATTTGAAGATTTTTACTAAAGGTAGCAACCAATGAAACAAAGCAATTATTAGCAAGGCAATGCGCTACTGGCAAAGGCACCATATACCACCACAGTTGAAGAAGAGTACGCAGTAGTCAAAATCAAATCATAAAAAAAAAAAAACAAAAGTACTGTCCCTTTTTTGCTGCCCTCCTTTCCAATTGCTCCCCTTGTGCAGTATCAAATCATCCAGATGATCAAACACCGTCAATCAAAGATCCAAATCAAGCAGGGGATGATGTCCCATTCAGTTTGAAGAAGAATTGAAAATCCTGTTCTCAAAGTAATGGAATACTTTGCAACTGAATGGAGGGAAGTGGCAGAGAATACTGTTCTGTCCAGTTCCCTCTGGTGCGACAACATTGTGCATTACTTAATCAGCTATGGCCCACAACTCATCATATGACAGGTTGCTGCCTGTTTCTGCCCATTTTCCAGCTAAACCAGTACAGTATAAGACTGCATAGTGTACTCCTACTATGCCACACATACCTGTCATTTGTGCTGCTTTCGGTTACTAATCCAACCCCTTCTGCAACTGTGAGCTGTCATGGAGCTCGATGCTGTACTTTTGTGCATTAATAGCTGGTATTCAGTTCCACAGTTAAGAAATATGCTGTTATATTTTTAAAAAAATGAGTAGTCTGTTACTGAAATAAAATAATGTTTAATCACTAACTGCAGCAGAAACAAAAAGCACTAATAAAGTGGATGTACTTATATGCATTAACATCTCATATTGAGCTCCACGGTTAACAAATATGCTGTTATATTTAAAAAAATGAGTAGTGTGTTACTGAAATAAAATAATGTTTTAATCACTAACTGCAGCAGAAATAAAAAAAACACTAATAAAGTGGGTTGGGGATCTGCAGTCCAGCAGCCAACATCATATCCTATCCCTGTTTATATTTTAAATTAAGGAGGAGGGAGAAGCAAGAGGCAGAGGGAATTTTTGTATCTCAATGTGCAGACTGAGTTATGGAAGGAGTATTGATTGTATTTGAGATCCAAAATTTAGAAATAACATTTCTCAGGATGTAATGAAATAGGCACAAGACAGCAGTCCAGTACCTTTATGTACCTGATGTACGACAAAATCCTGGATGGAATACACCTGCAACTGTCTTATTGTAATGATGCACTGTAAACAAAGGGTAAAGATTAAAGTACAAAAGAGCTCCACTTTTAGGTATTGTTGTTAAAGAGAGGATGAAAGAAAACAAATGGATTGAGCTGTTTGTTAATGCTAGTAGTATAAGGAGTAAGACAGGGATGCTGCAGCCATTACTGGAACAGAAAATTAATGTATTAGCATTACTGACATCTGGTCCAAAAGAGATATGAGATGGTATATGGCAATGTCACCATAAAGATGCTTCTGGAAGGACATGAGGTGGCAATGTACAAAAAGGAGATAACTGACTGCATAACAGAGGAAGAAGGGAAAGTGGAAGGATAGAACGCAGAGACTTCTAGTAAATAGTTTAAATTAAGGTTGTGGGGCAATACACTCATATAAACATGTGAAGATACTAAAGAAAACAGCCCCAGGATATATCCACTTCATCTGCATGATTAATTTAGCACACCTGTAGTCACATATAGCACCCCTGTAGTCACTGCCTTGCCCTATCCTTGCTTTTCCCTGGTCCAAATAACTCTGAACCCATCTGATCATTAATGTTGAACTGCTGTCTCACGCAATATTATTTCATGCAACTAATACTTTCTCCATGTACTGGTATCTTCTCCAGGCTGACTTGAAACATCCAACTACCTGATGATACCCATATGATCCTCTTTGTACTCTGCCATTGTGTTTTGGCTGCACCCCTATAATTTGTCCCAGAACAATGAAGAATATCCAGATCAGCCTGAAGGTTTCTCTTTCCTCTTCAGTGTGTACATGCCCTACATCTTATGTCCTTCCTCATGCCTCAGCACCTTCATTCCACATTCATCATGATATAAATCTCATTGGCAATATTTCTACACATGCAATCTCCCTTTCTTAATATGACCTCCAGAACTGTAAAGTGGTTCTACCAGCGTCACGTTTAATCAAAAGACGAACACAGAATGCTTCTTATTGTGCTTTTTGGTATCTTGTTGGCCTTCAACACAAGCTCTTCACAATATACAGTACAGGGGGTGCCATTCAGATTAGGAGTGATTGTTTTCCTTCCATGTCATATTATGGATTACTCCACAAAGATTATTATAATCTTGCATTTTTTTTACATTATCCCTTAACTGCAAACTGTATACTCAAAATGGAAACTATGACTATCTCTTGGGAGACTGCTCTACAGTCTGTCACTATGTCACCAGTCTTCATGCTATAGCCATGTGACATGCACTTGCTATGCATGTCCACTGAGGTATCTGATGAAGGTGCAGCTCAAGCTATTGTCCGACAGGGAAGGGACTCATGCAATGATGCTGATGACACAGGCGCAGTTAGTGGCATGACAGAGGAGCCAGATGGAAAGATGGAGAGAGACAACCAAAGGCACGTTCTCCCAGTTTAGGGGTGCTCATACACAAGGTAATTCTGATTGTTTGCCACCCCAAAGCAGAAGAAGTCAGGGAGTCAACAAAGGAAAGTTCAGCATAATTAATAATATGTCTAGCAAGCACTTCTTAGCCAGAGCATACGTGTTGTAATGAACATATGCTAGTAGCCTAGTACACCAAATATCAGACATGTTACAGAAAGTTTAGTGATGTGCTAAGTGTGAAAGCAGCAGTGCCCCATTACCTTGTATCTTTCTAAGGGGCACTACCAGGCATAAGTGATGGTGCAGGGCTTTCTGGGGTGGCTGTTTGACAGTCATGGCATGAGCACGATGGGCATTAAAAAGTAACAATACTATATCATACAAAAATATATTGAAAAACACTTTTCCCTGCCCTGAACTCAGTGTCACTTTACTTCTTATTTGGCTTTTCCCCTCATAACCAGTATTTGTTTGCCATCAACACCCATTTTCCAATCTACTTCACTATTTTTGGGCATTGTCTCGTTCTTTTTAATTTTCCTCCCATAATCCTGTGAAGCATAATGCCAAAGGCCCTGCTGAGGTTGAAATATACCACATTCACAGTGCCCCCATTGTTTATCTCTGTATCTCATGAGTCTGTTGAACTAAATGAGTAAACAGGCCATCCAGAATGGGATCGACTAACACTGCATCTTAGACGGATGATGCCAGGCTGTGAATGAAAACAGAAGCATCTACATCTAAAGAGTTTAATTTCAAGAAGTGTCACAGAAAGGTGAGTTAATACGCAAGCAATAATCTATGAGACAAATACCTTAACCATTATACCAACTCCCAAATGCCCAACAGGGTGTATGTTATTGTGGAAATAATGCTCAACCAGTGGTGTTTTGTAGCAGAGGGCCTCTACACCCCTGGAAGAGTATAATTTCCACAATAACACACACTCTGGAAGGCATTAGTGAGCTTAGAGAATGGGCTGTCTGTAAAATTGTTGTGTTTTACTTATTTTTATTACTACATTTTTTATATATTTTTGATGTAAAATACTTCCTCCACCTAATGTTTCAAACTTGCTGTAATACATGTTAATGGTGCTGGAGGAAGGATTTTACATCCAAAATATAACCCTTTAAAAAATATCCAGGCATTTACTTTATTTTTGGTCCCTAAAAGGTTTGGTTTGTTGCCAGACTTTGGAGGTTGAAGTTACTAAATAATGACATACATTTGAGTTTCAGACTTTTATTTCCTTCAGAAAATTTGTGCTAACACAAACACGTTTGTAATTTTATAAGAGCAATAATTAAAATCAGTTCCTATTTTTGAGCCTTTGTTCCACCTTTATTTTACTCTCACTCTCTCTCTTTCTCATGAACGCACACACACACACACACACACACACACACACACACACACACACACACACACACACACACACACACACACACACAAATCCTAATTTTCAAGTAACTTTGTGAATTTGTAAAAACAAGTATTTTGAGCCTTTGTCCCTCATTTATTTTAGGTTTATCCAGGGTATCTTAAGAGGTACAGAGATACCCAAGCCTCTTTATCTGCGCTACTGCCAGGGATCGCTCAATCGGTCTCACGCTTCACTTTCTCTCTCTCTCTCTCTTACACACACACACACACACACACACACACACACACACACACACACACACACACAGAGAGACACACACACACACTCCTGCTTTTGTGCATGCATTCACTCATACACAAAGACAGAAACATAAACACACACTTTTTTCTGCTTCATTTATTTATTTATTTTTTATATTCACTAAACTTCAAAAGCACTGCTTAGCGAGTGGAAAATAATAGCTCTCTCAGTCTATCACTCACACACACACACACACACACACACACACACACACACACACACACACACACACACACACACGCTCACACACACATATAAACACTCAGCTTTTTATTTTAATTTTTTTTCTTTCTTATTTTGCACTCGCTAAACAACAAAAGTGCTGCTTATCGAGTGTAAAATAATGGCAGACATTACTTTTTTCAGTCTGAGCTCCATGGCAACTTGATACGCTGCCGTGAAGCAGGGGACTTGTTTTTCAGTTGACATTATCTTTATCCGTAGATTAATACCCTGCATGTGAATGTTCATTTTCCAATCAGGGTGCCAATCTACAGATCGCCTGTTCTCTAAAATAGCCTAAAACATCCTTTAAATGTACAGACATTCTGGAACTGATGTAGATAAGAACATATAAAATAAGGGAGAAATCTTATTGAATGATATCCGAAGGCAATCACCATGCTTGTCCATGTTCATTGTCAGCAGTGAAGTCAGGGACAGAAATCTGAACTAAGCATGTGGGACGATGGGTGCTAGAACTTGAAATATTAGCAAAAATACTGAAAGGGCAATTTTAGGGTGAATGAAACATATATGTCATGCAGTGAGTTTCTGTGTATATGTTGATTACAACAGGAGATAAATGTTATATGTCATTAAAAAGATTGCAAATCTTGTCATGGTCTTGTTGGAATCTGATGAAAAAGTAGTATGTAGAGGTTGAGATTTAAATTCCTGAGGAAAAAGCATTTGCCAGGTTGAGTCTATTTTTATGTGGTCTTACCAGACAAAGACCAGGCAATCAACCTGAAAAAATAAATGCTGGGAATCAAAACCTTAGGACTTAAGGGCTGCTTCCAAGTCAGAGAGGGGTGGCCGAAATTATGGCAAGGCCATTGATTTGTCTGGAGAGTAGGTTGCCTAGGATACTTGATGTTTCATGACACTGGATATCAGCTGAGGTGTTTCTAGTCTTCAAGAAGCTGAAGGGAGAATCTGTTGAATACAGTATTTCCACTTTCGCACAGGAGAAGCTAATTGAGGAACATTTAAATCATGGACTGGTATATTCTAGAAGCTAGTTGTGTGACTGCATCCAGCAAGGATTCAAGAAGGAGTAGTCATTGTCAATACCTCTTGACCATGTATTTTAACTAGATCATTCACGGCCCAGTTGCAGTAGGGTCTTCTCCCTCAAAGGGCATGTAAGTAGATACAATAAAAGTTTAACTCAAACCTACACTACTGATTACTGCTTCACTCCTGTAATGCTAATTGTGTGGGTTGCCTTATCTCACTCAAGACTATGGCACTTGAAAGGCAGACCATACTTGGTGCTTTTGTTAAAGTGTAAGTTAATCATGGTACTGCAGTATTCATTGCTGTGATTTTACAGGTTAAAAGTGAGGAAAATTATTTTAACTGAATATGTAAGACAAAATGCTGATTTACATGCACCCATCCATCCATCCTCAACCCCTTTTACCCATTTTGCACATGAAGTTGGAGTGTCACTTTAATAGCGACAAATCTTGAGCCAAGCTTTACACTGCCAGATGGCTAGCCCTGCCATAGTTCATTCGTACCAATCACTCGCACAAGATTTTACTCACATTTAAATTTTCTTTGACTGTTAGGTCCTGGTAATTGCTTTTTATCTTGCTAATAGTCAGAAATAGGTTCATAGGTAGGTACTAGGCTATTGGCTCTGGAGCCTATATAAGCCTAGCCGAAAAAGTTCCCTGGTTTTTGCCACCCAAGAAAGTTATTTTCCTGTGCCCCTGTCTAGCAAAGCCACAGAAGTGATCCCTGGGGTGAAGTTCCTATTTTCCATCCAATTGTCTAATGAGGAGCTTTGCTTGACATGAATGGGTAGTCTGTTCCAGAGCATGGGAAGTCTCTGGGACAGGAATCTATCCCTCCAGCATGTTCTGTTTATTGTGGTGGCAAGGTTTAGGTCCCTGAGGTGTGTGGCTTAGAGGGATTGGGGTTTCTTTAAGTGTCGCACATCCAACAGATCTGGGTTTGACATGGCTTTGTATGTTAGGCAGAGGTCACCTCTGAGTAGGCGATAAGTGATGGAATAGAGCTGGAGTTTTTTGAGATGGTCTGCGTATGGCATCTGTTTGAGGCCAGTATTCCTCTTAGTGAGGTATTTCTGTGGCCTTTCTAGTTGTTGTAGATGTCTTGCGAGGTACAGGCCAAATGGGGGATTGTACTCTATAAAGGGTCTAAAGCCTTTGAATGTTGTAGCTTAATGTTGTAGCTTCATGTAGTGATTAGCATGGTTCTTTTAGACCTGTGCCGAACTCTATTTGCATTAGTAGTACCACAGGATGTGCAGCTTTATTTTTAAGCGTTATTCATAAGCGGTGTTTCTTTTTATGAATGAATGACTAATACGGCTTTTCAGATTTATGACGTATGATGTCTGCATTAATAGGAGTAAGCGATGTGCAGCTTTGTTAAAGCATTCTTCTTCTTATGAATGATCAAGAATATGCTTATATATTTTTGTTTTATAATCACATGGCACATGGTTTGATGTTAATGGTTGGGTTTACGACTAATGAAAGCCTTTTATTTTGGTTGAACAACGCTTTTCATGGGTTAACTTTTGACATGTTTTTAAACCCAGAGCAGTGAAGTTTTAAGTTAATTACTACATCAACTGTTACTAATTGAATAATAACTATTATAATTGTATAAACTTCCTGCCTTTTGATAGTATTTAAACTGGATGTTTTTTATGTTAATTTATCTGATGAAGTGTAGAGGTATCTACGCGAAAGCGCTCATCTTATTTTAAGTCAAATAAAGACGTTTTTCTACGGATTTTTTAGGAGTTTGCATCCATTTATATCGTGGTGAGACAACCTGTTTCTGTTTTACAACTATAAAGGGTCTGATGAAGGATGAGTAAAGAGGAACAATGACCTCTTTTTTTCTGGAGGTGAACCCCTTTGTGATGAGGTGTGCACGTAGAAGGATTTCCTGACTACTGTGGTGATGTGATTATCAAAGAAGAGACTACTGTCCACCTGTGTCCCAAGGTGTCTTATCACACTTTCAGTGTTTAGTAGTCTACCAACTATGTGGTAGTTCATGGGTACAGTGTTTTTCCCAAAGGGGATGACAGTGCACATCTTGACATTGAGCTTGAAGCCATGACTTTGACATCAAGCATCAGTCTCAGTGAGACCCCTTTGTAGGATGTCCACATCATTAGGCGATTCTATTATGGCACCTAGTTTGCAGTCTTCTGCGAACTTTGTTAGCCAAAGACCTGCTGTATTAGCCTGGACTTCTGAGAAGTAGATGCCAAATGGGGAGGACCCAGGACTGAACCCTGTGGTACTCCACTTGTCACTGGTCTGAAGTTGAATTTGGAGTTGGCAACTTTCACTGTGTGGGTTCTGTCAGTGAGCCAGTTGGCTACCCATCTTGTGACATAGGGATTTCTGCCCAGTCTAGTGTTGTTGTTGTTGTGTCTTTCGGCTTTTCCCTGTTAGGGGTCACCATAGCAGAACTCCGGTCCACTAATGATTGGCAGTAGAGTTTTACATGCCAAGTTGCCAGCCCTGATGCACAACCTTCAACGAAGGTACGCCCATTCATGCATGTCTCCTCACAGAAGATGCTCTAGCTGAGAATCGAACAGGACAACATCTTACTGTGAGGCGACAATGCTACCGCAGAACCACCACCGCAGCTTCTGCCCAGTCTAGTGTGCTTATCTATAATTCCAGAGAGGGGGATGGTGTCGAAAGCCTTGGCAAGGTAAAGATCAGCTGTGTGCACCACCTTAGCCTCATCCATGGCTCTGGTGACTACTTCAATCAGGTTTAGAAGTCATGATCTACCTTTTACAAAGCAGAACTGACTGGAGTCCAGAGTTTGGAGGTTACCTATGTCCTTGTTTATAAGCTCCTAAGATGATACATTCCATGGCCTTGCAGACCAGGCTCGTCAGGCTAATGGGGTGGTAGTTCCCGGGGTACGTGGTGGAACCCCCTTTGTGGAGTGGGATAACTGTTGCTGTGCACCATTCAATAGGCACAAAGCCTGAAGTGAGGCTATGATTGAACATGGTACTTAGGTGGGGTGCCAGTTAGTTCTGTAGTGCATGCAGAACGCATCCTGGGATGTTGTCAGGTCCCATGGATGTTGTGTTCTTGGCTTTGGAGAGTGCAGTCTTTACTTGTGCAGCCGTGATTACAGGTGCATTGCATTCTTCTGGTATAGTGATGGGCCCTTTGGGGGTGGGGGGGTGAAATTTGCACTGAACCTATCTGCTAGGATGTTGGCAATATCAGTTGGTTCTGTATATCTAGTGTCATTGTGCTGTAGCTCAGAGCAGGTCTAAATGTTGCCATTGAGATTCTTGACATAGCTGTAAAATGCTTTGTGGTTGTCTTTAGAATCAGTGGCAATTTTATTTTTGTAACTAGCTTTGAAGGATTTTATGAGGGATCTCAGCTTCTTACTGAGACGGACCAGGGAGTTCCTGCAATCAGGGGATTTTACTCTTTTTTGCAACAGCTTCTGCCTTCTGTTGTAGAGTTTGTTTATGGCAGGGGACCACCAGATTGGCTTCCTTTTTTTGGAGGATAGTGTCTTGGTTCTGTTGGGGATGGCACGATCCATGCACTCGTGTATGTGCTTATACAGTGCATTTGTACTGGATTCAGCAGTCGTATCTCTATTTTCCATCTGTATGAGTGTCGTGAAGCTTACCACTTCTGTCTTATGAAGCATGAAGTTGGCTTTGGAGAAGTTTTTCATGGTGGTTTCCTTAATGGGGGGTGGGGGCAGGATATTGATGTCTAGGGTGATTAGCTTGTGGTCGGATCTGGCCAACAAGGAGTTGACCTCTGGTATGGAACATTGGTTGCCCATATTGGTAATGACCAGGTCCAGGATATTGCTGCCCCTGGTGGGGGTATGGAAAAGATGATCCAAGGCATTGGAATTTATGAATTCCAGAAAGTGTTGAGCAAATTAGTTAGTACATGAGTAGTTTTCCCAGTTGATGATAGGGTAGTTGAAATTTCCCATTATTAGGGTATTGGGTTGTACCTTAATATTACCCAGTATATCAAGAAACATGAAGTGGGCATCCTGGGGTATGGTGGGGGATCTGTAATAAGCTACAACCTGTACTGCAGTCTTGCCCAGTGTTAGTTACATTTGGATAATTTCGGATGCATTATGTTGAGCAACTAGCCTGGAGGTGTGGATATCCTTAATGAATATGGGCGCGCCTCCTCCTTTAGTGTTTCGGCCCAGGTTAGGTGGCCAAAAGGTGTGGTATGAGTTATAGCCTGGTAATGCAAGGATGCTCTCTAGAGCCTTGAACCAGGTCTCCATCACTGCACGGATGTCGATGTTCTCTATTTTAAGGAGTGCCTCAAATGAGTGTATTTTGAGGTTTAGACTTCTAGCATTGAGTAGCATTACCCTCAGATTTTGCTTGCTTATACCTGCTATGGTGATGAGTTTGTCATTTGAATCTTGCCTAAAAAAGGCACTATAGTGGTAGCAAGAGCCTTAGGCAGTATCTGGAATCCCAGGGGTGACAGGTTCAGGCCATCTCTGGCAAAGCATGTGGTCTGTCAATCATGTTGTCCCAGGCAGACAGATACTGGATCCCCTTAGAATGACACCAGAAGCTTAGCCAATTGTTGAAGTCAATCATTTTGTCCTTGTATTGTGGTATCATTCTGGGTGATGACAGGATGCTACTCAGGGCTAGGGTCATACCTACCTGGGGTACATGATCCAAGAGCTCCTCCATGTCTCTTTTCATGTAGTCCAGGGAGGTACATCTCAGGTCATTCACACCAACATGGACAATAACAGAGTCATATTTGCACTTGTTGTGGAGTGACCTGAGTCCTTACATTATGTGGTGGATCCAGGCACTCGACAGGCAGCTGACAGTAACTTTCTCCTTGTTTAGCCTGGTGAGTATGACATCAGTGTGCCTGACTATAGAGTCACCTATGACTAGTGTGTTGGGTATGTTGTTTTGCCTTATGAGTTGAGGTTGAGTGGCACACTGATTTTGTGGGCTATGTGTCATTTGGGTAGTGTTGGAGGATGGTGGTTGCTTGTGTTTCAGGTTTGGAGTTCTCTGTTGTTTGGGCAAATTTTTATTGAGAGCCTTCGTGAATGTAGGTGTGTGTTTTGTGTTACTATGTGTGGGTTTAGGTGGTGTAGGTTTTGATGGACTATGTGTTCAGTGTGGTGTGATGCAGGTGTTTAACTTCTTCTCTTGACTGTCTAGTGCAGTCTTGGCTGGAGAGAGCTTGGCTTCCAGTTTGGCTATATAAGTGCATCTTTCACAGGTTGTAGTGTTGGGTGGTAGGAGGAGAGGGTTGTCAGTGTACATGAGGCAGTTGCTACATTGTCCCAAGATGCTTAGAGTCATCAGGTGGACAAGGGAAAATACCAGGAACTGACCCTTAGACATGCCTGGATAGGTCCTTATTAATTTGAGTACTAAAAACTGTTTTCCTCCAAACAAGTGAGGAAAGTTGAGTGCTGCGGTAATTTGTAGATTATTTAGTGCTTCCAACGAGTCTTGAACAAGTGCGGAGCACAAGGAAACAGTTTTGAGTGCTAAAACTAGAAAACTGGCTAGTTCTAAGGGAAACTTAGAAGAGCAGACTTTCTGGCACCGGGAATAGTTTAACCCTAGTTAAATGGTGCTGCATGATGTGCAAAACCTCGCAAACATGGGTTTTTAAACAGAAAGATGAAATGGATAGAAATAGCCCAAAATGGTCAATAAAACTACAGATTCAGAGCTGAAACCACTTCTCCAGTGATGGATAGGCTGCTCAAAGCTCACCACTCTCACTGATGAACAGAGAAGCTTCCTTCTATCTTAGTAAGGTCTGGGCAACACAGAAACTACAAAACAGCCCAGAATTCAGCAAAACTGAAAACCGGACTCTACTGGTTATAGAAATGTCACACTTTATTAACTGACTGCCAAATGGTACTAATGAATAAAAAGGAAGTTCATCAAAAATGATACTTAGCTGACTTAATGACTTGCTGAATGACAAACCCTCCCCCCAGCTACTGTTCCGATCTTTGTGTGTCCTGAAATATTCTTCCTATATATAAATCACCAGTGCTTGTTATGAGTGTATCAGTGTTCACTAAATAGTACTTATCTATCTCAATGAGGTGCCTATTGTAAATGCAAACCCCGTAATTGTGAAGGAGTTATTGAGAAAATGTGCCTATGATTTGCCCTCTTCTCTTGACATGCAGCAACCTCAATTCATGTGCATTCAAAAGTACAGGGTTGAGGAAGATAACTCTCCTGTAGAAAAAAATGTTTAAAAATAGCTTTTTCCATAATTATGGAAAGTTTGTATTAAAAGCTTGCAGTTTCAATAGTTTCCTACTTCAATGACCTGCTGAATGAAGAACCCTACCCAAACATCTCTTCCAGCTTCTGGTTGTCCTTAATTATGTATATCAGCAGGATATTTGGATTCATATCCATCAGCTTTAGCAGATTATGTGTAGAGATGTAAACATTAGGGTTGTCAATGATTTTCTTACTGAGGTATGTGTCAAGACATTTAAATACATGCATCATACTAACAGTAGCATTACTTAAGTCTCAAATGAAATACCCTAGAGTCCTACAAGCACTTGTTTGGGACAGGTGGCATGCTTGCTCTAGTGCTGAGGAAACTAGAAAGGTTCACTTATAAACCCCTCTGACCATTTTGTTAGAACTGTTGTGCTATAGCATTTCTGTTTTTAAAGTATGATATGGCTTAACACATTTACTGTTCTTATTGTAGTCAGCAGCTGTTATAGGGTTTCTCTTTTCTGTTTTTTGCTTTTGCAGTGAGGGTAACAGATCTGTGGTGGCTGATATTTCACTGTGAGTGAGCTGCAGCTGCATTGTACTGGGTGTTGAGATAATGTGAATACAGAAAGCTGTCTTCTTATGTACAGCCACAGTAGCTTAACCCATCATAGAATCTGATGTGGGCAGGAGATTAGTGCTATGCAGGTTGTCCATGTAGAGATGAGTCATGCTTGGTGTGCTCCACAGTAACGGGAGACCTAAGTGACTAGAGAGTAAACTGGCAGTGTGTCATAAGGCAATGATTATGACACAGACAGAGTCACTTAGCTGATTTGATGATGACATAGACCTGTTTGCTTAGTGTGTGGTGTAGAGTGTTTGAATGCAGTTTGGACCGTAACTGTCATAGAAAGTGAACACTCAAGGTTTGAATGCACTTTGGACCGTAACTGTCATAGAAAGTGAACACCCAAGGTACTGAGTCCACCAGTACTTTTTTCTTTCCTTATGTTTCTCATACAACTATTAGACAAGCAGTTAAATGCAGTAGTGGCTAGAAGTGCATTTCCACTGATGTTACACAGCAGTAGGATGACAGAATGGTACGGGGGAAGTTATAATTTGGTATGTGAACCTGAGTTGACGTCATTTTGTGAAAAAGCCAAGCAATGTGTGTGCTTGAGAGGCAGTGGAATAACAATGAAGATTAGCAGGCTGAAGTTTTCCAAGTGTTCCCTGGCCCAAGAAATTGCACAGCCAAAGACAAGTTAGTTTGCCACCTCAACGCAGGAATTTACCCTTCTGCCATCACAGTAGTCCTATTATATCAGGCTGCTGTGAGGGTGCATAAATCTCTGGATGTACCGGTTTATGTACCTGTACATATTCTGCTCCACTAGCTCCTTGGTGCATAGCTAGGAGCATGTGATCATATCCTTCACTTAATTTATTTGTAGTAATCTGTAGTAAATATGACATGTTTTGTATCAAGAAGTATTTGTTTTGCAGTGTGTGGGCTCTTCCACTAGCAATAGTGGGGTGAGGTATAGTTTTGGTAGTAAATCTGCATATATCTGCTATATGCAGTTAGTGAATCTGCATACACCTGTATAAATCTACATTCTACCTTATAAATGAAACTTGACGCATGCGACAATAAAATCATCGAGTTTGCAGCCAAACTACCTTACAGGACCCACCACTGCCTATCACTAAAGCACTTATACTAGCTTGAATTACCATATTGCCTAACCTACTCCTAACTACTCACAGCCCTTAAACTAATACATAAACCTTGCTGTTACCCTTCATTACAGAACACCCTCCAACATTACTCTCTATCTAGAGATTGGCATTCTTTCAACAAATTCGTACCTAACCTCAGCAAGTCTTGTAACAGTGAGGGTGACTCTTTACTCAGCTTAACACTGCCAAACACTGGAACTCCATCCCTGTTACCCTAAAGCAAATACACATTCCAATGAAACAAGCTGTCAGCTGATTGGTGGGATTATCTTTTCCATTATGTATTACCAGGGAGTCAGGCCAGCTGCTTTGTCTCATTGCTAATTAGCAGCCAGTGTGGTTGAAAGGAAGAGACAAGGTCTTCAAGGATAGGAATGGAAGGGTCCTACTGCTGAAGGGCAAGGTCAGCTGGATTAAGGTGTTTTGGGGCTTATGTTAAGGGTTGACTACAACAATTCTGTCTTTCTAATATCTCTAATAGAGTTGAAGGGGCAGGAGATGTCTGTAACATATAGTGCTTGTGGGTGACAGGAATGTGGTGCTAGACCCCTCAAAAGGATGCAGAGGCCCTGGGTGATCTGGAAGGGGAGAAGATCTGGTAAACCCTGGCACATGTATAATCAAACAGGCAAGGTAGTTTACACACAGGGGATGTCCTTTTTGAGTCAAAGACTTGCATTAATTATTTATTTGTATCTTATACATTGTATTCCATAGTTTAGGAACATATGATATATCCATTAACAATACTAGATTATGTTCTGGTTTTAGCTGAAATGATCATGGCTCCAAGATTGTTCTCTCTTTTGGTACTAACTGGGTAGGGCTTTCAGTACAAAACACCAGACACATTTTTCCTCATAATACTCCAAAATATGTCTGGGTTTGAGCCATTGGTGGAGAAACGTATGGCATTAAAGGAAATGATAGTCAGAGTGTGTTGGCTCCTTGAGGCGCTGTGGGTTAAGCGTGGTTTAAGTAAAAGAGAAGTAATGTGCCTTTTATTTACTGTGTGGAAGCAACTAAATGGTAAACAATCTTAGTGTATCTTGTGTGCTGTAGTCACTCAATACAAGAGCCACTTGGTCATTTTTTATTGCCTACATGAGGTCATAATATTTCAGAACAAGTTGCATTTCATTGATTTACTTAAATCAAGAAATCCATCTGTCCATCCATCCATCCTTTCACAACCCCTTTTTTCCCATTTTTGGACAGGATGTTAGGATGTCACTTCAACAGTGACAATCATCAGCAGCCAAGGTTTAGACTGCTGAGTGGCTAGCCATGCCATGGAAATGTAACTCAGAAATGCAGTACAAGAGATACATATTTTTCTGGGCATGCCACTCTGCATCCCTCATATGCTGTCTTTCCCCCAACATCCCTGCTACTTATATATGCTGACTGCATAGTCACACAACAACTGGAAAAGAGAAAAAAACAATGTTGCATACCTCTGACTCACACAAGTAAACTACATGCAGGTTTCTATAAATCACAATCAAAGAAACCCCACAAAAAGAAGTTTGATGTAACTGCACACTTAATGGGGTGTATGATAACCCAGTTTTTGTACAGTTTTTCTGTCTGAGAAACATGAGCTTATATAGGGGAACAGCAAATGTGTTAGCAAGGTTTCTGTCTATGTTGCAAGTGGCAGTAAGCAAAGTAAAAGATGGTGTCATTCTGCCGAAGAAGGAACCGACAGGAAATGTATTTCATAAAACATTTGTTGTGCTGGAATTTGCCAAGTATTGATGGACATGAGCATCCTGAGGCAATGTAGAAATTGTCTCATGTCTACTGATAATCAGCTAATTCTCAAACAACCTAATATGGTATGTGAGAGGTGTATTTACACAGGGGCGGCCATGGTGGTGCAGTGGTTAGCATTGCTACCTCACAGCAAGAGGTTCTCCAGTTTGATCCTTGGCTGGGGTGCCTTCTGTGTGGAGTCTGTATGTCCTCCCTGTGGTCACATGGGTTTCCTCCGGTTGCTCCAGTTTCCTCCCACGTCCCAAAGACATGCTGTAGGTGGATTGGATACTCTAAATTCACCCTAGGCGTGAGTGTGTGTGTGTATGTGTGCCTTCTGTGGGAAGGTTGGGCACTGGGCTGGCAACTCGACACTGTAAAACTCCACTGCCAATCATGAGCGGACAGGTGATCCACTGTGGCAACCCCTAGCCGGGAGAAAAGCCAAAAGAAGAAGAAGAAGAAGAAGAGGTGTATTTACACAATGTCACTGGAGGCAAAGCTCTCACATAAAATACTCCTAATGTCAGTATTGTCAGTAGTACACATGCTGCACCTATCACACCCAATTTAAAGCAGACGTATAGACCACATATGCTGAGGCACTTAAATGCAGCCTTCCTAAATATGAAAGCCCTCCAAGATGAAATATACATAACAAATACTCTCAGAAGACCCAAATGCACTTTTTTAAGGCAACACCCTCATCAACACATACAGCCACATTTCAATGAGCCTCTGTTTCTAAGCCCATAAGGCAAACCACCACACAATCAAACATTCTGGTCATTGGAGACTCCATTGTGAGACACACTGATGTCTCTCTCACCAAGTTGAGTAAGCAGAAAGTCACAATCAATTGCTTATCAGGGGCTGGAATCCACCACATTTCACATGCACTCATGGCAGGACCACAAGTACCAGTATGACTGAGTCATAGTCCATGTGGGTGTAAATGCCTTGAGACATACCTCCCCAGACTGTATTGAAAGAGACATCATGAAGCTTTTGGAATATGTGTCCCAGGCTGGTATGAGCCCAGTATTGAGCAGCATTTTACCGTTTCCAAGGATGATGCCAAAATGCAAACACAGGATGACTGATTTGAGTAATTGGCTTACATTTTGGTGACATTTTAAGGGGTGCAGTATTCATCAGCATGAAAGGAGATGACCAACAGGCCACACAGCTTTGCCAGGGATGGTCTGCACCTCTCCCCTCTAGGCTTTTAATATTAGCTAAAACATTGTCCTCACCTGTAGTGCCTTTTTAGGCAATGCCAAACTGAAAGTATTACTGACATAGCAAATTAAAACCAAGAAAATCTAAAGGTGTTACTGCTCAATGCTGGAAGTCTAAAAAAGAAATGTCACTTCCTTCAAGACCTCCTCACCCTAGAGAATGCTGATGTTTGTGCAGTAACTGAGACATGGTTTAAAGCCACTGTAAGCACATCATCAGTGCAAGGCTATAATGCTTTCCATACATTTAGACCAGCTACTATACAGGCAGGGACTATGTCAGGGCTACGATATAGACAAGGAGTATGTCAGGGCTACTATATAGACAGGGACTATGCCAGGCCAGAGGTGTCTCAATTTACATCAAAAACAAATACACCTCAAGGCTTGTTAAAAAGGACAATGCACTTGAGCTTTTCCGCATTTAAATGACCATAGGCAAAACCTCACACCATTTTCTTGAAAGCTACAGCTCCCCCCTCTATGACCCAGGAAACTCATAACATGTGATTAAGCTTACTGGAAACACTCACCATCCAACCCAGTACTATATATATGGGTGACTTATATTACTCCACAATTAACTGGAAATCATATACAACACCAAATGTGCAGGCACAGAGATCCCTGGATTTTTAACTACAAACTCCCTGGACCAGACTGTCAATATGCCCATAATGTGGCGCAAACATACTGGATGTGGTCCTCACTAATATGGGCTAGTACTGTATACCCCCTAGTGTAATGCCCTCTCTAGTATGGTCAGACCACAAAATGGTGATCTTTGAAGTAAAAAGAAAACCTGGAACCCCAACTAACACTGGAATGTTCAGGAACTACTCTAACTAGCTTTCTACTATTAAGTGATAACCTGGCAAAATGTTAAGCCCTCATTAACTCTGAGAACACTGCTGCCTATCTGGAACTGCTCACAGCAACCCTATACAAGCATGTTAATAGTTGCACAGAGCAGCTGTACCCACCAGGAATAAGTACAGAACAAAATGAAAAAACAAGCCACCCTGGTGGAATCACAACATCTATAGGATGTATAACTGAAGGAAGAAAACTGTGGTAAAAAATAGGAGGTATAGCACTCATCAGGATAAAAGTGCTATCATCAATAAAGGATAAATAAAGGCTAGCAAAGCCAAATTCGATGTAAATGCATCCTCCAAGGCCAAGGACATCCACAAAGCATTCTAGCTATGTTCACAACCTCAAAGGCAATGCACAACTGTGTGCAGAGCTCATTGTTAATGTAGTCACCTATACTGAGCCCAATGATGTAACAATCCTACTGGCAGATAAATTCAACTCTAACATTACCTCTCCCCCCCCCCAATCTCCCCTCAGGAAATATCATCAAATATAACTCTCCCTACTACTACTATGGATCCAGTCCTCAATGTTCTGTCTTAGGCCAAGAACATTGTATCAATGAGCCTGGTCAATATCCCAGGATGCCTTTGAAATAGCACGAAAAATGACCTATCAGACCCTCTGGAATTGCTATTTAACTGTAGTCTCCAAACAGGCTTTGTGCCTAAAGAATGGAGAACAACAACAGTCATCCTACTGCACAAAGTTGGGCTATCTACAAGTCGTGGAAACTACAGACCCATAAGTCTCACTAGTCTCATATGCTAAGTCATGGAAAGAATTATCATGGAAATGATCAATAATGACATAGGAAATCTCCAGGCACGGGACCCAATCCAATATGGTTTTGTCTAGGGCAGGTCATGCCTATTCAACCAGGTGGACTTCTTTGAGAAGGTCACCAAAACAATGCATGAGAGCAGAATTGTTAACACTGCCTACCTTGACCTGAACGAGGCATTTGGCACTATACCCCACTTGACTCGAACGAACAAACTGGATACTAAACAACAAAGTGAAAAGCCACCAACTGGATACGAACCAAATTTATTATAAAACCAAAGCGAACTTCAGTAGTTGCATAAACGAACAAACAATAAATTGTGCGAACTTCGGTATTTGCATTAATGAACAAACAATAAATAAAATGTAAGCACTTTCATTTAAGTAATCTTAAACTTCATCAGACACTGGTTTAAAAAACCATCACTTCCTTTTATAACTTCCTGTAAATTCAAAAAAGCCCACCATATGGCTTTTCAAATTTGCGCATGCCTAATAGTAATAAATAGGGAAATAGAATGTAATAGCTATCTATACATTAAATTTTGTGTGTACTCAAAAGATATACTAAAATTATAGATAACCAGATTATAAGTGGATTAACCGTACAAAAAATATATTATTGTATTATATAAAATAAATGTATAAATAAGTATATATAATTAAAATAAATAAATAAATTAAATTATATTTATGCTTGCCTCCAAAAATAATTTAAATATAAATATTTAAAAATATTTATTTAAAAATATTTAATAAATATATATAATATGATAATTAATGATAATTTAATTAAACAAACTAAACATATATGGAATAATAAATTATTTTATCTTAATCTTTAATTTTCTTTCTATTTAATGCCTTAAGTTTTAAAATTGGGGCTATTGAACTACGTTCATTAATTCCTGGCCACATATCAGCCTGAACTTTGATTTGCCATTGTAATTCCTTTTGTTCTAACAATAACCCCCAGGGATGTTTATCATCTACTTCTATATGATCAATTACTGTAAAATAAAATTGATGATCTATAAATTCATTAATATGTTTTGCTAAGGCATTATTTGTTTTATTTTTCTTTATGGAATATTCATGTTCATATATTCTCTGTGATAACATTCTCTCTTTTTTTCCTATATAAAATATAGGACAAGAGTTACACATTGCTAAATATACTACTGCTTTAGATTTACAATTATATCTGTTTTTCAAATAATATTTTTTATTTCTTAGATGAAAAGCATGTCCTTCTTTAATTTTGAAACACCAATTGCAGGCTCCACATTTATCCATCCCTTTTACTATACTTCTATTTTTCGTAGTTATATAAGATTCTTTTTTTAGTATGTCTTTAAAACTTCTACCTTTTCTGTAAACTATTTTTGGCATATCACCTAAATATTTTTTACATTGTGGATCATCCATAAGCATTGCTCAATTATTAATAAATATTTCTCTTATTAATTATGTTCTTGAGAATAAGTAATAATTGAAGCTTTTGCAAAATTATCATTTTCACCTTTATTTCTATCATCAATAATTTGGTCATTTATTATATTAACTGTATTATTATTAATAATCTCTACTGATTCTTGTTTACATAAGTTAGGGTTAAAATGACCATTCAATCTTTTTTTGGTTACTTCTAATATTAATACATCGACCAATGCCTGTGGATAACATTTATTAATGAACATACTTCTTAAAAAGTCACATTCTATTTCAAATTGTTGAAAATTAGTAATCATTCGAGCAGCTCTCACTAATTGTCCCATCACTACAGATTTTTTCTGATTTTCGGGATGAGAACTATTATAGTGAAGGAAGCTGTTCGAATATGATCTTTTCTGTGGATAGCTGCAATATATGTTTCATTTTCTAAATCCTTCGCCAATTGTATAGCTAGATAATTAATACTATGTTCATTAATATTCCATGTAAATTTAAAAAATTCTGTGGTTTGATTAATATATATTAAAAATTCATTTAAAATTTCTAAAGTGCCAATCCAAATGAGGCAAACATCATCTTGGAAATGATAAGATTTAATAAAGGAAGAATATTGACTATTAAAAATATATTTTTTCTCCCAGAACACCATAACAAGGTTTGCATATGTGCCTCCACATGGGAAACCCATTGCAATACCTTTCTTCTGCAAAAAATATTTTTTATCAAACATTAAATAATTATTATTTAATACTATTTCTAAAAGTTCTATTATAAGGTTAATTAATTCTTGATTAACACGATATTGAACCAATAATTCATTCACCCATTTAAGCCCTATTATTTGTGGTATTACCATATATAAACCACATACGTCTATAGTTACTAAAATGTCATTTTTGTTAAATTCTACTTCATTCATGTGTTCTAAAAATGTCCATGAATCTTTACATATATATATTTTTCTTTTTTTATAATCTTTTTTAACTCATAATCAACATATTTAGCACAAACTGACGTAATAGAATCTTTCCCATCTACTAATGGTTGCATAGGTGGGTCTCTTATATTTTTGTGTACTTTTGGAGTTCCAAAAAATATAGGAATTCTGGGAGTTATAATATTAAGATAATTAAATAGATTAATATCTATACGCTTATCTAAAAACAAATCATATATCTGAGCGTATATTTTTTATATGCTATATTCAATTCATTTACGGATATCTGTTCATAAGTATCAGTTTCCAAAATTGAATTTAATTTATTATTATATAATTCATTACTCATAATAACAGCTCCTCCACCTTTATCTGGCTTCACGATTCTAATTTTTTATATTTTTAATTTTGTTAAAATTTTTTGTTCTTCAGAATTTAAATTTGATAAAGTATTAGTTTCTCTACTAAATTTATCTAAACTTTTCAATTGATATTCACACATTTTTTTCATATAATAAAAGGTTCGGATGCAAGGGTGGATTAAAAGTACTACTAATATTAAATTTACTGGACTCATTATAAATTTTATCATGATATAGTAAAGTAAAATAAATTTTCCTAAAAAATAATTTTATATCTATCATAATGGAAGTGAAGTCAAAAGACCTTGATGGAACAAAAGTGTAGCCTTTAGCTAACAGATTGGCTATGATACCCCACTTGAACATTGATAATAAGCTCAAGAGGTTAGGTATAAACCCTTATGTCTCCTGGTACATAGTTAGGTGGCTCACAGACAGGATCCAGGAAGTTAGAACTGGGGAATTCACCTCTACAAAGAGGCCAGTCACAAATGGAGTCCCTCAGGCATGAGTCCTGGGACCACTCATTTTTTGGCATTTATTTCACTGAAGTCAAAGTCAATGTCAACGACCTCTGGTTGACCAAATTTGCAGATGATTGCAAATTAGGAGCAGTCATAGAATCCTCCACTGACACTAATGTTCTCCAGAAAGGGCTGACATGACAGATAACTTGTGCCAGATGGATGGACTAAAACTAAATGCCAAGAAATTCATAATAGTATCCTTTGAGAAGTCATCCACTCCTGGTAACTATCATATTAATAACACACCTCTCTAAGAGTGGACCCAGTAGTCAGGGACTTGGGAACACACATAGATTGTAGTCTAGCCTTTGACCATCACTTGTCTACAGTAGTGAGGAAACCATCCTATGTCGGGCAAACTATAAACAAATGTTTGGCATCTAGATCCAAGGAAGTCATTGTTCCACTATGTTCCACATTTATCAGACATATCATTGAGTACAATGCACCTTTTGTATGTACCTAACCAGACACATCCTACAAATGGAATGTTGAGAGAGGTTCTATACTAAAAGAATACAGGGCATAAGTAACATGTCCTATGCAGACTGCTTTCAAAGCCATATTCCTGTATTCTGTCTCCTACAGGCTGTTGAGGAGAGATATGCCTGGCATACAATGAATTATCAGACCCCACAAAGACTTAAACCTTGCCTGTGACATAAATAGGACCTGCTGGAGAGACAGGTATTTATCCCAGAGACTTCCCCGTCTGTTGAACAGGCTCCCCATCCATGTGAAGCAGAGCTCCTCCATAACACAATTTAAATGTAACTTGGACAATTAGAGTGCAAGTATGTTGTATGGCAAATCTGAACCTCAACAATAACATTGACTAGTCAATATTTAATCATCTCCATTTCATAATGTCACTGGGGTAACACCAATGTGGTTACATCTAAGAATAACATGTGGATAATTCACTACCCACTGATGAAGTGAGAGATGCTTGATGTACACCCCCTGAGAAATAGGCTAGGACTACATATAGATTCTTCAATTCATTATTGTATGGAGTATACCATGCCATCATCAAAGGCGTGGGCCAGCCCCCTTAGTTTAAAAGCTATCGGACTGCCTGTAGAGGACCTTGTTAAGGTGGGCCTTAAGTTTAAAACTATAAAATGTATGTCAAACTTTTTATGTCTCTTTACTCTTTTCAGTGCAATATATTTAAGTTTTGAGATCAGAACTTTTCTAATCTGGGCAATAAATTAATAGCATCTATTAGTGTAACACACCCATCACTAGGTTAATGCCCATTTAATGAAAATGTGGTACCGTGATTACTCCCACACCCTACCCACCTTTATTAATAAGATTTTAATTAGTGTTAAAAGTTGTCACAGAAAATGGGCAGGACATTCTGCAGGTTTGGAACACAGTCTTACCCACATGGTGTGTTATTCTGTTTTATAATTTAAAAGGCATTGGATTCTTAATTTGTTGTGGCAAGCATGTCCAATAAAGAATAAGGCTTGCTGGAACTACTTCTGCAAGTTAGTATCAATTAATAGCACACTGTTATTACCATCATGTCTGTCTGCTGTTGTGCTCTTGTTAAAAAAAATGCTACAAATGAGAATAACGGGATAAACAAACTGAAATTAACTTGTCTTGTGGTTAGCAAGTTCAAATGAGCACCTGAATCAGATGCAGTATGTAAGAACACATATACTAAACACCTCTCCATGGTCATATTGTCAAAGTTCACACAAGCAAATTGTGCAAGGATGTTGCATCTAACCCAATAGTAGGAGTTAGGTGGGGAGTAGGTTAGTATGATCTCTTTAAGGGGATGTGTACTGTTTATTGCTTGTAAACTGTCTTTCATTGATTTGTGTCCTTCACAGAAATTTAATAAAGAATACTAAGGTGCAAAAAGTACCTCTGCAAACATCTGAGGGTTGAGGTTATTTAATTTGTTGGTCAGAGACAATGGAATGGTACCTTTCTCTCAGCACACTCCAACCCCACTTTACTCCAGTGTATTGTGTATTTTGCAGGAGTCCCTAGCAGACCTCTCAACTGTTCAGATTTTCACAGAATGTCCAGATTTTTGCCTCATATTTTTGTCTGTTCCTCATAAAATTTGTGTTTTCTGGCAAATCTCTGAGGGTGAAAGTTACTAAAATAATGACACCCATTTGAATTTCAGACTTCATATCCTCCAGAAAATGTGGGCTAACACAAATCTTATTAATCTAGCAACTTTCTAAGTTTATTAAAACAATATTTAAGATATTTCCCTAGTTTTGGGCCCTTTCCCTCATTATTTTAGGTTTTGTCCAGAATTCTTGCACTAAGAAGTTAAGAGATATGGTCCCTAGGTTGAGAGTGATGGGAAAAGCATTTAAACTGGTGGCTACACATGCTTTTATTTATTCACTGCAATTATCTTTTCATAAGTATAGTTTTATCTTCAGTGAAGACATCCATCATTCTACAGTCTCATAATTTTTCACATGACTTGATGCCTGCAATAGAGTATCTACACTGCCACTGAAGTCATTGTTATTGGGATTTCTTTATCTATAGTAAATTTTCTCACATCTGCATCTTACTTCTTGCCTGTCCTTTTATAGCCCATTAAGTTTCAAAGTTACTTCTTCTCCTCACTCATCAGTAACTAACAGCTGACCAGGTCAACCACAGCATTCAGGCAATCATGCATTCTACCCCCTAGCAGTGATTAATTTTCATGTTGAGAAACATCATTTCTTAATAACTGTAGTCTTCATAGCAGAAATGTTAGTATACAGTATTTTTCTTTTCAGTTATTTTCTTTTCCTCAGCCAGGATAGAAGGTATGAATTTATAGGTATATATAAACCTTTTCTGCACGCAGACCACCACCATAGCATCTCTGTTTTTGCTACCATTCGTGATAGAACCTTTGTCCTGTCACCAGTTTCTTTAGGCAGTTCACCCAGTTTTGCAACAATCACTTTCTCCCCATACTTGGTCATCATTGGTAGCATCATTTTCTTCCATCACCAGAAAAAACACTGAGGTGTATCAGAGTACCATCCATGGTACCCCTTAAATCTATGCACAGTACAAAGTTGATGCTTCTTGGGCACTTGTGTCCTGATGGCAAAATATGGTCAGTACCAGCAATTTGGCTCTACCACTTTCAAAATTCCTCTTTGAAACCAGACATTAAATCCACTGATATAGTTTGTAAAATGTTTTGCTTGAAAAAGTCATGCATTTGCGCCAGTGTTTTAACATTATCCCCATCTATCCAGGTGCCAATATTTTCTTATAAGTCAGCATTTCCATAATTATTCACATATTTATACATTTTATTCTGTGTTAAGTACTCGTACTTTCAGTATCTTATGCCTTCCTCATGGGAAAGGCAGCTGATAGCACAATTCAAACGCCAGCACAGGAGATGATAGAGCCGTTATAGTGCCTTTATTTAGTGCATTTTAAGACGAGAATGAAAAGAAAAGACTGGTTTCAGCAAATTAGACTGAATTCATCAGTGATGTATAAGCTGTATTAATACTGTAGTATTTTTCAGTTTTTCTTTAGTGCTGTAAGTAAGATTTGCTGTGAACGTCTCCATTTAGAAACTGATTAAAACATTTGACGCTGTTGCTATATTGTACAATGACATTATTTAAACAAGCATTATTCCTCTTTTAACATTGTGTAATGCAGTTAATTTCTTGTCCGTATGTTTTTTGCTGAAGGAGATAGCGTTGTGATAGGTTTGTTATGCACTGTGCACGTGCAATCTCCTATATGTGACTACCCATGCACAGTGCATTACTTGAGTAAGTATATGACACATTAAGTACTTTGCTACTAATTCTGCTTGCTGGACATCTTATCAGGTATAAATGGACACATTTTCATTTCTGGCACCTACATGGTAAACATTCCCTAAGTGATATGTTAAGGCATATTGGTCATATTCTGAAACAAGTACAAGTAACAAAGCCTTGGAGTTGGACATAATCACCTTGTCATATAAAATATAAATCACGGGTTACCTTTGTTTAATCGAAAAATCATTTGGTCAGACAGTGGAAAAACTGGAACAGGTGATTGAATGTTACCAGTTTTTCCTCAGTGAGGGAGCAGAACAGTTGGGATTGAGAAAGTCTTCCTTTCCTTACTACAGAGCAATCTTGGAGTTGGTATATATATTTAGCAATGGTGTGAGGGTGCAGAGGGTCTTTCCCCACCTGTAAAAAAAAAAAGATGATTTATGTTTTTTTTTTCAATGTTTTTCATGATAGATCATTTAGGTTTGATCATTTTAGGTTCAAGTTTAAGACATTTCAATTAAATGTCATAGACCCAAAATTATACAGTTTTTTTATGTAAAAAGTGTATTATGTTTGCATTCTGTTTTGTTGATAAGGACAACCTCCTGAAACTTTCTCTTGGAATTGAAAACACCTATCATGAAATTGCGAAAGATTGAATCCACAATGGTACCTACTGAAACTGTTGTAAAGGTTATTGTATTTTGATGATGAAGCCATCAGTGAAAGTTAATCTTTCTTTCTACAAAGACAAGTTATTAACTAGATCTTGCAGATGGAATACCTTAAATTGAAAATAAACAATGGCTAATGTAATAGTGAAGTCACAATGTAATTAAAAAGCTGCTCTTCTAAAGAAGTAAGTTATTTTTGCTAACTCATAATGCTTTTTAAATATATAGAAACCATTGCCCACTACCTACCATGACGTTATTTTGCAGGTATGGTTATACAGAACAAATAAATAAACAAGGAATCTAAAAAAAACATATATGCTAGAATCATTTTTATTTTTGTTTTTAAATCACTTGCATCTTTAACATGATGACAATAACTGGGAATGAAGTTAATTGTAAAACAAAAATTATTTAGGACAGTAGCATACCTAGAGTGGGGTGAAGGGGCAACTGCCCCAGGTGAAAAGTGTTAGAGGGTGGCCATCCAATCAAATCCCTAATCTTGATGATCACTCTATAGTGCATACTGGCTTTTAAAGATAAAAGATTACTTTCTTTCTTTTTTGTTAGTAAAACCAGAGAGTTATAGCATTCCATACTGTAGCAACTTCTTGCTAAAGTTTAAAAGTAAAAAAAAAAAAAATTAACTAGTAATACCCGAATGCTGTAACACTCCATGCAGGGTATAAACTGTAGCAATTGCTTGCTGCATTTTAAAAGAAAATCATTGTTTTTTACTGAAATGGGAGGAAGGAGGGTTGAGTGCAGGGTGCAGAAACAGTACCTGACTGGATCCTGCATTTCCTGAGTCTCAGGTATATTATCGTGGACTTTTTTTTTTTGTTGCTCTTCCATCGAAGAGCTGGGATGATAGGGAGGGGATGCATATCTGGCCATCTGGTTGGTGTGTTGGTTTAAAGAGTGAACCTTTTTTTTTTACTGCTCTTCCATTAGACAGCTAGGGTGGGTGGAGGAGCATGTGAATCTGGCCACCTGATTGGTGTGCCAGTACATGGAGCGGACTTTTTTTTAAGTCCTTCTTTTTGTTCCTCACTTGAAGAGATGGGGGAGGTACTAGGCTGTGAGTCCAGCACAGGGATGTAGTTGAACCATTGAACCAGCTACACCTCTGCTTCAGAAGATGATCAATACACTTTAATTCAAATAGAGGTGAGGCTTCTTATATTGATGACTTACCATGGTAACAGCTCGTTGCCTACAAGTGTGAGCTGTCATCTAGTGGGGAGGGGAGTGTGGGTGCAGGTGTGCACTTCCTATTAACTTGAGTGTTTCTTTTCTTGCCTGCCAAAATCCATCAGCAGGCAAATGGAACCAGCTGGCAGTGACCAGGTCAAAGGTCACTGTAAGAGCTTATCAGCTGTACATCGGCTGTTAAGTCATCTGTATAGTGCCAGTTCTTCATAGTAGCATTTATTTAAATCTAAATAATGTATTTAAAAAAAATAATAAGTCAAGTAAATTATCATGAGTCATACAGGGTAGCCAGGGGGTGTTCTTTTTAAAGTAAATATTATATATATATATATATATATATATATATATATATATATATATGTTTATTACAAATATAAGTGAATAATAATACATTATTAAATATTATTAATGTCAGTCCTGACCGCGGTGGTGGTGCTGCGGTAGCATTGTCGCCTCGCAGTAAGACGCTGTCCGGTTCGATTCTCAGCTAAAGCGTTTTCTGCATGGAGACATGCATGAATGGGAGTACCTTCGTTGAAGGTTGTGTGTCAGGACTGGTAACTCGGCACGTAAAAATCAACTACCAATCATTAGCGGACCGGAGTTCCGCTGTGGCGACCCCTAACTGGGAAAAGCCGAAAGACACAAACAAATTAATGTCAGTCCTGAACATAATACAATTTATATATATATATATATATATATATATATATATATATATATATATATATATATATATATTATTTTTTTGTAGTGCTATTAATATATTAAAAAAAACACACAACCAGACAGTACTGGCACAGCAGCCACTCATGCAAAGAGATGTTTTCTAATGAAGCTGTTACACTACACATCTGAAGGGTGAGTGGTCTAGTATTAAAAAAATAATAATAAATAAAAAATGAACACATCTCTATATAGCTATTTATACACAATTAAGTTAATAAACTAATATTCTCAAATAGAAGAGTAACTTTATAATATGGACATAGGGTAATACTGAGTTTAAGGGTACTTTGCTGCAGACTTTAATATTCTGTTCATATAAAGAATTTTATTAATTACGTAAATAAATGCCTGGTAACAACATGTTGAAATAATAAAATAGGGTGGAGCAGTAAGAATTTTATATTGGGGCATATTTTATGATTCCAAAATCACTGGCAGCACAAGAGTGAACTGAATAAAGAGACATATTTAGCGTAGTACAAAGTTTAATCAACCCTTTCATCATAAGACTTCTTCAGAAAACTGAATGCAGCAAAAAAAAAAAAAAAAAAAAAAAAAAACAACAATATAAATAATTTAAAAGAACCAATAGTAACAAAATTCCCATTCAAGAATAGATCAATAAACCAATCAAAATTTAAAACCAATAAAACTATTAAATAGTCAACTTCCTGTCAAGTAGAAAACATTTAATATTAATAACATCATTTAAACAGGGGGGGGGGGATCTGCAACTAGCTTAATTTGCCACTCTGTCTCTTTTCTCTCTGTTTGATTTTTAAGACTGCCACCTCTCTTATCCTGGCAAATACATTCCAATACAGTAAAAGTAATTTTTTTATAAGCACCTTATTTTACTGAATGTCTATACAAAACATTGTTTTTGTCCCATACTTTAAGTGCATAATTATGTTCCTTAATTCTCTTGCTAAGGCATCTAGTAGTCATGCCAATATAAAATGCTGGACAACCAGAGCATAAAGCAATGTAGACTACATTCTTACTGTTACAAGAAAATCTTTCAGGAATTTGGATGGGATATGAGATATGACTAAGTGCTAAATATGGCCCTTCATGTATGACCCTACGATACTAAAGCTATTACACTAAGAGGTTCCATAAATTTTGGTAGTAGGTGGAAGTGGGTCTTTGTGTCACTAATATTTGCGTAATACTAAAATTTTTCTTGTAAAGAAAATTAGGACTATTATCCAAAACACAAACTAAATCTCTATTACCTTCTGTGACTTTCCAGTTGTTGCTTATACTGTTCTAATCACCCCACTATCAACAGTCATATCTAAACAAAATATAGGCAATAATTTATCCTGGTTGCCTGGAGCCAACTCATTATTAATAATTTTCTTCCTGTTAAAATATTTTAACAATATAGGGGGAAACACAATTCTTTTACTTCTAATTTTTTGAGCTGTTGTTTTTAATAACTCAAGAGAATATCCTCTTACAAGAAACAAATCAGTACTAAAGGCTGTTTCAGACTCAAAATCCACTTCTCTACTGACCATATGTGAGGCCCTAATGAACTGGCCCCTTGGAATGTTTTTCTTAATATAGCTGGAATGATTACTTTTATAATGTAAATAACTGTTGGCAAATGTGTTTTTTCTATGTATCTTACTGAAAAAACAGCAATCATGAGTATCCCAGCCTAACTCAACATCTAAAAATTTTACTTTCTGTCCTATATCACCTACTGTAAAGGACAAAAAATCACAACTAAAGTTAAGATAACCCCCTGGTTTAAATGATGTTATTAATATTAAATGTTTTGTACTTGACAGGAAGTTGAATATTTAATAGTTTTATTGATTTTAAATTTTGATTGGTTTATTGATGTCTCTTTATTCAGTTCATTCTTGTGCTGGCAGTGATTTTGGGTTTTCTTTGGTGTTGCTCACTGTTTTATTAGGAATTCAGTCAGTTTTGTTGGTTTCATATTTTATTGTTGAAATCTGTATATTTTTCTGCATATGGTTTACTTCTTTATTTCAGTAGGGGTTTTTAGTGTGCTATCTTAGGCAGTGAAGTATACTTTAGCTAATTAGGGCATGTTGGGTGTGGGAGTCTAAGTGGTGGGGCATATGTCCTGTCATGTGTTGTTTTAGCATTTTGGATTGATGTATCAGATGGTAAGGGGTGCTTGTGTGGATCAGTAATTTCATCTCACTTTTGTGGTATTTGGAGTTATTACTGGGTAAATTTTGGAGCTGACCACGAGGAATCAATTTTTGTTTTATATTCTAGTGGTTGTAGTGCAGATGTTAGGTGGTATTATATAATTATTTGTGTGATGATATCTTGAGTACAGTGATTTTATAATAAAGTTGTAATGTCAGCGTCAACTTTTATTAAGTTTTGGGCATGGCATTTTGGATAACTGGTAGTATAGAATGTTCAGTGTTTGATCCTTAGGCTGTACCCGTCCTTGGTTTTGGCAGAATGGTTTTGTATAGGATATGTCATGGCATTCCAGAACTCCCGTAGCAGCTCAGCTGGTTTTAGTCACAGTGGCATTTTTTCAAGGAAAGTATGATCAAGGAAACATCCTGGGGGCTATACATTCTAGAACCTCACAGCAGCACAGCATCCATTCTTTTAATATTAACTGGAACTTTCTATGGTTCTTAGTTTCTCATATTTTGCTGCCCCCCTCCCCCCTTTGTGTATTCTACCCTGTGCTAATTCTTTCTATCTTTCAGGCTCAGTCACAGTACAGTCCATTAAAGCCATTAAAGAGAGAGATGGTTACATCTATCACAGAAAGCACAAGCCTTGCTAATTGATTTAGAAATGGTGGGATGGCTGAGCAGAGCCTGAATACCAAGATGAGACCTTTTCTGAGTTAGGAGGAAGGAGTGGCTGAAGGACAAGCTTCAGCTAAGAAGACCCAGAAAAAGACAGATGCATCTGGCCAAAAGGTCACCCCTTCCTGCTCATCTGACATACCTACGGAAGCACAAGGTAAAGTTTCTTTTGGGCCTACAGTGCTTAATAGTAGTGGCAGGGGTCAATCTACTGATAATTGTTTACATGATTTTATAAATTGTCTGCTGGAAGAAGGGAGAGTTAGGCAGCTGTTACTCTTAGCCTTAGAGAGAAACGTTGCTGCCTCTACAGCTTTGGATCTAAGAGTGGGAGCAGGTACTGATGTTGACCAGGTGGCACAGTTATCTTTACCCAACTTGCATAGGGGGTCTGAGGAGGTCCCACCTCATACGGATGAGTGTATCCCCCAATTCTTGCTAACTGTGGCTACCCTTGGCTTTACATATTCTAAATCACCTAGCTCTCATATCACAGCACATGTGCCCACCAAGGTCAAAGATAAGATTATAAAAAGGGAGTGTTTGTAGATATCTTCATTCCGGTGGACCATAAGGGAATAAAATGCATACTGGATACTGATAACATTTCCAACAAGGACTTGATGGCAGCCTTAGCGGTCCTGGGGAAGAAGGTGTCAGCAAGGACACCGGTCAGTAAGTGGGATACTTGGTCTCTGAGTTTTGTGGTATTTATGGGTATAATCATTCAGAAGGACCACATCCAAGCACTGCCTTTATTATCTTATTTTGTAGCTATAAGGGAAGCCCACCATGTAAAAGGGGGTTTGGGATGGTTGAATTATGATCAATGCGTCAGGAAGCTGAACACCCTTGATAGTTCCCTCAGCTGGGAGTCAAGGCATCCTGACAAATGGCTCAGTACTGTGATAAAGAAAGAGGTGGCTATGGGCATTGAGGGAGGGGCTATTAATCCAAAATATACATGGTTTTACTGGGCATTCAATCAAGGCAAATGTGTCTGGCCCAGTTGCAAATATAACCACTTGTGTTCAGGATGTGGGAAGGGTCATCCTGCTTCCATTTGTTGGGGCTTGTTGCCTAGGGACAGGTTGTCTTTTTTAACTTGTCAGACAGATGGAGAGATTGATGGGGTGCAACGCTTACATTTGTGCCAAGCAATAATTTTGATATGGTTGTTGCTGTTTAAAATGTTTTCAAAGTTTAACTTGTTTTCTTTCATAACCTAGAATTAATTTGTGAGACTGCTGCTTTGGGGGGAATGGCATGACATGGCAGACTGGCTGTTGCCTTACAGCTTCACCCCCAGTCTTGTTCAGCAGTATCAGCTGTCCTCAAGTACGACCCAGATTTGACTGGTGGCTACATCAAGAGGTATGTGGCTGATAAGATTAGTTAAATGTGTTTGCCACCAGGTCTGAGGTAGTTAGGAATATGCAGTTAGTTTTCTCTGAAGTGTCCTCATTGTGAACGAGTCCTCATCAGGGGATGGGTGCAGGCACACACTCCCTATTTAAGGGAGTGCTTCTGTTCTTGCCTGCCAGAATCCATCAGCAGGTGCATTGACCCTCCCTCCCAATCCCCCATGCAGGGTCAGGCGGTGGCCTTACAGCTTCACCCCCTCCCCGTGTTCCCCCCATTCTTGTTCAGCTTCCTTGGCTCTCCTCAGTTTGGACACAGATTTGACTGATGGCCACAGCAAGGGGTATGTGGCTTGTAAGTACGAGTTAAATAGGTTTGCCACCAGGACAAAGATAACTAGGAATACACACCTGGTCTTCTCTGAAGAGGCAGCCAGAACAGGCAGGTTTATGCCAACCGGCTTGAGGTGATGGTTTGGGGTTATTTGTTGATATGTTGCATTTGAATTATTTATGTCATCACTATTGGTTGTTCTTGATTGTTATATCATTAAAGGTTACAAAGTTAGTCTGGTGTGTTTTATGACTCAGCTCAGTGGGCAATAAGGTTTGCTCTTTCAGCTTAATCAGCTAACAGGTACTGTACCTGTTTTAGTATCAGCGATGCTTTGTAGGGCAGCATAGCTGCAAATGTGTTAGTGTTAGTAACACATTATCTGCATAATTCTTCTGATTGCACTCTCCAGTATGAATGCAGTATTTAACATGTCTGTGTTCTCCAGTTTGCTTACTATTAAAATCTCATTTCCCCCCCAAAGTTTGAGTGTACATATCACAGCAACCTTTCCTTGAAAGTTGTCATGCCGAATACCGACATGCACGAATATAACACTGAATGCTGAAACTCCCTAGTGCTTTGGGCCCAGGAACAAGCAATAACATGGGTCTGTAAGGTGGGGGGGGGCAAGTTCCAACAGTAGGTCATGCTGGTGTTTGACGTTCTGATGTGAGATTCACATAGCTGGACTCAACCTTCGGAGCAGGGAGTTTTTCAAAGTAAACCTCTTCATCGGTATTTATGCTTCTGAATATAAATTACCTTTCACTGTAGAACACATCATAGTTTCTACAGGTAAAGTATAAAAAAATTATCTATTTATGTCTGAGTTTGATTTTATTGTTGTGATAAAGATGACTCTAACATGATGTGTTATTTTCAGATGGTGTAGCCATGAGTAAAGACCAGAAAGTTCCTAGGATTGTTAATAAGACAAATGACGTACTGTCGTCCTTATTTGTACATAATGTGTTCCATACTCTTTTGATTAGTATAGTCAGCTAACATCTGGGCATATTTATTTGACATTGACATTAATTAGTTTACCTAGTCAATCTTTGGATAGTTAAAATGCCCCATAAGGATTGTATTTCTATTGATTTTGATATCTGGACTTTAATCACTATAAAGTCCAATGCTCTGTAGGAAATCTATGCAGTATGCAACAGGTTACCATAATATTGTTTTCAATATCTCTAAAATTAATTATTCTCTGAACAATTTCTAGCCCTGATTTGTTTTTAGTTTTTGGCCTTTAGGTGTTCTTTTACAAATATGAAGATACCTTCACTTTTCCCATTTAACATAACCTTAACCTGCTGTAATGAAAGGAGGTATAATCTGAAATTTGTGATATGTTTTTTGTCATTAAATCAGGTATCAGAAATGGTCTAGTTATCAACATCTTTCAAGAAGAAGAAAGCTTCTAAATCACCAGTTTTACTGCTGAGACGTCTAGCATTTATCAAACTTCCTTCACGTTTGATATTTTTATTTTATGTATTTTTTCAATTCTTTTGTTTTAAAATTTGAAGAAGTATGAAAAAGGCCTGATGGGGATTAAAATGTTCCTTTATCATTATTAATATGAAAGGTGAAGCCCTTAGGTGCAGAACATGCCATCCACCGATTGCCTGTCTTACTCCAGGCTGACAGACACGGAATTTCATATCTATGCCACCATGTTTGTAGCCACTGACAGAATGCCAAAACAATGACTTGATGGTATTCAGCTGCCATATGTAGTGATAATGTGATGGGAGGAATTTGTTAAGCAGGTGTGGTTTTACCATACTACGATGTTTAATAATCCCATCATAGCTTGTTGATTATCCGAGAGGGAATACCTTCTTAGCTTAGATTGTTTACACCAATGTGGATAATAACATCACATACTTACCTTTAATCCATTATTTTGGCCCTTTGAGGCATAACACTGTCAAATAGTCATCACAAAGTCAAACTAATGTACAGTAGCATCACCTTAGTGGCATATGCCATATTCTAGTGATGAACGAAATGTAAAGATAGAGAGATATACAGCAGCAAAAAGTGGTATTTCAAAGGTATCTCAAATAAAATAATGGGAAATGTTTTATTCATCCAAAATGTAAATTATAAGTTCATCTGAAACAGATCAGGGTTTGTTGTAGCCACCTAGGCAAAAAAATAAACATGAATCCTGTTGTAAGGTTATGTTTTTTCTGGGTATTTTCTGCTGGGATTCATAAAATGGCACTTTTGTATCTTATTTTCCATTGGGGTGTGTGCATTCACCTTTAATATGGTGCAAGGCAGCTATCCTTGTCTAACCTTTAGCTGGTTCATCTCACTGTTGAACTTCCCTGATAAGATCACCTCATTCTGAATTGGTAAGGTATAAGGATTTAAAGACTATTGCTCTAGTGGTCTACTTACCTTACTAAACCAGTTCTGATCACATATGTGTGTAGCTAAACCAGATGACCATCTTGCTGTCTATAATAAGGTTTTTGGGGAGACTTCGGAACATTTTATCATACTCCACATACATCCTACCTCTAATGACTCATGAGAGTCACAGTTTCATGGCGTGGTTAATGGCTCAGGAATGAATGGATGAGAGTGGAAGACTAGTAGAGAAGGGAGAAGACAAAATTCTAGTCTGGGGTGATCTTTTTCTCATCTAGCTAACCAGGTGAGGGCTTTCACATTGTGGGGAAGTTGTGCAGTCCATCCTGCCTTACCGATTCAAAGGTAAATTCCTTCTAAGAATATGAGGCTGCTGCTTGATTCCTTGAGATAAAAATGATCTTAGTGTATGAAAAACTCAAAACTGTGAGTGCCTAGAAGAGTAGTAATCTGGGTAGCTTTTCTTCATACAGAAGCTGTTTGGAGTCCTACTCTGTTGATTATTCAGAGGTCATGGCTTTCATTTCTTGTTTGTACTTGCAAGTTGCCTAAAATTTCATAAGACAGTTATTTTTCAAACCTTGAAGTACTATTCAAGTACAAGGAGTTTTCCAGCTATATTACAAAAAAATTATACTATTGTTTCCCAGTTTATTAAAAAATGGATGATGTCTATATCATCTCTAACATTCCCTTTACTGGCAAGATTATTGCTATTTTTTCACAATACAAATAACCTTTATAAATAAAAAAGCATGATACATTTCCATGGCTCATAATGACAAATCACCAAAAGAGTATTGGTAAATTTATTAATATGTATGGGTAAAAACAACATTCTATGACCTATTAATTCAGTTCCAGAAAGTCTTCAAAACTCATCACAGCACAGAGGCTGTTCTGTTAATGATTTTCAGTGATCTCCTTGTTAATGCAACATATCAAACCTATGACTCACACAACATCCTCCTTGGTCTGTTGAAGGCTTTTGACACTGTAGTCTATGTCATTCAGCTGGAGCAGCCTCACAACTACTCTGAGTTATCTTTAACAGTCCCCATGTGGTTGTCATCTTACTTATTGTGATGCATGCATATGGTAGCTGGCTACATATGGTAGCTGGCCTCTGCACTGTGTGGTTCTACAGTGTTTATTGTTGGGGCTATTGCTGCTTGTAGCTCTTAAGCTTCCATTAGGTGACAATACTTGAGGAAGAGGCTTAAGTTATCACTCTCAAACCCACCCTTCCTTTGTTGTGTAGCAAGTAGCCAGTCAGAACCCATATTAAGTTGTACTCATCTGAGATGACTTAAGCTTAGCTTTCTAATGACTGCAACATTGTTAATGTATACATCTCTGTGGTTCTCTGCTTCTATGGACCTTTGTCTCGCTATATTTTATTGGGACATTAGGCTACAATTAGTATTGTAAGTATAGAGTCTAAGAGTGTTTCCTGATGGGCACTTCACATGTAAGGATCATATGCTAATGGTCTTGATACATTCTTTTTCCACATGATGACTATCACTTAGGAAAGGTACCTTTTACTATCCAAGTTACTATAGTTTGTGAACTGATCTTCCATTATCTAGACTGCTGCAATGACATTTACAGCTCAATACTACTCTTGGATAACTTCAGATTATGCACAACTCAGCAGCACAAACGTTTTAGGTACTTCTAAATATGATCATGTTACTACCATGTTCCAAAGTCTGTTCTCTGTTCCATTTTCCTGAATGGTTAAGTATAAGGCATTCATTTTTCATATTCTATGCCTTGTAAGAGATGGTTCCAACATAGTTCAAAGAAATGCAGGCCATCTACAAACACACTCAACCCTAAGTTATGTTGCCAGGAAGTGATTAAATATCTGGATTTCAGTTCTTTGGATGTCATGCTCCTGTCATTTGGAATTCACTACCCTATCAGATTAGGTTGCATGCCACAATTTGCTGTTTTAGAAGGATCCTAAGCACCCGCTAGTTTACTTAGGCATTTGGTTTGATTGCAGTTTTATATGTAGATCTGTAGTTATATTGAGGTATTGGTTTACTCTTCAATTAATTTGCAATTCATGTTTTATTAGTAAGTGTTTTATGAATATGGTGATGTGTGTAGACTAAACACAGAAACAAATCTGATTGATGTTATGGCCAGTCATATATCATATTGTGCACATTCTATGGTGCAAAACATACATATATCTTCAAAAACATAAATGCAACAGTCATGTTGCCATCACAAAAAGTCAACCATAGACATAGGCAAGCTAGTTGACCATCTAGGTATCTTTTGAGCTAATGACACTTTCTGAAGTTTTACCTAAGTAGCCACAGCTGTATTACATTATAAGAAAGTTGCTGTCCACTTGATCCCTAAGTTAGTGGGCTTTCTTCTCCATCCTACCATACAATCTAGACAGCAAATCAAAGATCCTAAAAGACTTTGTAGTTTATTGACTAGATCATGAGTGAAATGACAAGGATTAGAAAGCCAAATGTTTTGTAGATGTGAGGGATTCTGTGGAAACAGCAGCAAGAATCTATAGCCAGTAGCACCATGAGGGTCTAGTCTGCAAAAGAATATTGTGCTCAGGATACAGCTCACTCAGGAGAGTTTGGATAGTAGCAGGTAAGATTTTTTTTAAGTTCTGATTGGTAACCAGATATACAGGCACTGGTTGGTACATACTGGCCACAACAGTATTTTCATTATTTTTAACAACAATTGAGGATGATGGAGGGTTGGATGTACTAGCCAGTGAAGTACATTACTGTGGTCACTATTTTTCATCACAGTGAGACATCTAAGGTTTACACAGCAACAAAGTGGCTATGGTTATATGGATATATAAGGACTGTCTATGTGACTGAAGATGACTGGCCTTGTTGGCAACTGCTTAAGTTAAACAATCATTGTTCTCATCTTGCAGGAACAATATGTATTGGTATGCAGTTGAAATACTTTACTGTGCAGGCTACTCTATGTTTGTGTGGAAAGGAGCTAACATGCAGTATACTGTAGCCATTTTTTACAACCAGATATGTACAGTGTACATAGTCAACAAAGTATCCATAATTGTCTTGTACAGGGCTGTCTGTGGATGAAACTGACTGACCATGTTGTCATTTGCACAAGTTAAACAGCCTTTATTCTGGCTTTGCAGAACTAATGTATTTCTGGGAATACATTACCATGGCACCTGTTTGTGTGGAAAAAGATAAAATGCATCACTGTGATAATTATATTTTATCACACTAAGATACCTGGCGTATATACACTTTGCAAGACTAGTGTGCATTTCTGTGAAGCAGTTTGGAATACTTACTGTTTTTTTTTAATCACAATCAGACATCTGAGGTGCAATCAGTCAACAAAATGGCTGTAACTGATGAATGCAGAAGCTAACAGTGAATAAATATGACTTACTACTGGTGTTGTGTGATCACAGTTAAAGAGTCCTTGATCTAGCTTGATAGTAGCAGTGTCACACAATGCATTGTAGTTGTAATAAGTGTAAAACAAGCATTGCTATGGTTTATTTATGAGTGTGTATGTTGGTGAGGACTTGCAACATTTTGACAGTAACATCCTGGCCATAATTTCTTTCATTGTCCATCACAATCAGCAGCAATATGCAATATGCATAGCAAGTGGCTATTTTTTGGTAATCCATTCAGGATGTGTGTGAAAGCAAATGATCACTGGCACAGTGACACAGTAACACAGTGAGTAGTGCTGACATCTCACAGAGCTCTTGGTTCTCCCGTTGAGTTCTTAGTAGTAGTTCCATCTGTATGGAATCTCCACACCTGTCTCAGTGTGGGTTACATCCAGGCACTCTGGTTTTGTTCAACACACCCTAAGATGTGTTATAAGTGAATCAGCATTCTTCCAATTTGCCTGTAGGTAAGTGTGTGTGTGTGTGTGTGTGTGTGTGTGCTCACCTTGTGAGAGAACTGGCTTGTCAGGGGCAGAGTAAATGTATGTGCATGTGTCTGTGTGTGTGTTTGTGTGTGTGCGTGTGTGTGAAAATAATATAATTAGTTTTATTTATGGACATAGACAATATTGGGGTGCACACACGTTATTCTTCCAACCAATCTCAACACCAACAAAAAAGAACAGTTAACAGGTAATTGTATCACAGAACATCTTTACCCTCAGTGCCTCTGTGGACCTAGTAACCTCCAGATTCCTAGTTGTATAATGGGGATTTAGGGGAATTACAGGGGTCCTATCCCCATCCTGTGAGCTTCACCTAAACTAAAACCAGCCCTGGTTAGGGGTATGGAAAGAGGCATGCACAAAATGTTGCTATAGTCTGCATGGGGGCCGGAAACAGTGTAGCTATTATTCTTTTAACTTTTCTCACAATCAGTTCTAACAGGTATTCACAGATGGTCAGCATAGCTTGTGTGGAGGCTGGGGACAGTGTGGCCATCATTTCCTCAACTTTCCTCACAATCAAACCCTGTAGGTGGGTACAGAAGGTTTTTATAACTTGTCTGGAGCAGTGTACTGTCTAGGTCTAGCATGTTGGATTACATTACTTAGATCATTATTGTTTCATCTTCCTCACAGGTGAACATCAGATTTCTGTACAGGTAACTGTGCCTTGCTTTTGTAGAATTGAGGGGGCATGAAGTAGCAAGGTGAAATATATATTACTGTGGACATTTGTTTTTTCACTGTCATTCCAGTCTAACATCAGAGGACTACAAGGAAGGTGTCTGTCTTGTGACCGTAGCAGTCAGGATACATATTTTGTATATGTGTGACATTAACAGCTTGAAGTATATGACTGTGGCCATGCTACCTTTAATTTTCATCTCAGTCTATCACCTAAAGGGTTCACAGTTAGTGACTCTTATTCCTTTGGGCCGGGGGAAAGAGTGAGCTTTATTCCCATATAAGATTTATATGTGACATTTTCAGTTGGTTAAGAATTACTTTTTTTTGTTGGAAAGAACAAAAATAAGACAGAATTTCTTTCAATACACGATTATGTTCAGGGCATCATTGGATCAAAAGGTTGGAAAACAAAGCTATAAAATTCATCTCAGCTAGTACACCATGGTTTCTAGTGCCTATTAGCCCTCCAGACCCTGAAGTAATTCAGTTTTTTCCTCCACTGTTATTACAGTGCAGTCTTGGCAAATTAGGGTGAATAAAGTACATGGATGGAATAAAATGCTTATAAGTAAGACAAAGTATGAAAAAACAAGAAAGAATGAAACTGTCTGGATTTTGTGGAGAAGCTGGGATGGAGGGAACCAGAAGGCATGGAGTGGTGCAAGGTGGAATCAATGGATAGCTGAGGAGCAACATGCTGCCCTTTGCTTAGGATTCCATTTAGTCTAAGGATGAGACTGCCATCATAGTTTAGCAGAAGGAAAATCACTGGTTCAATTAGGTGGAGACCTAATTTAAAGGTAGCAAGGGATTATTTAGAATAAGACTTTCTTGCCATTATTATTTAAAATTAAAAGGAAAATTTGCTTTGCAACCCTACTGAAACATGCTTTTATAGACTTCATTGCTATTGAGATCTGCATTCTACATTTTGAGCTCCAGATAAAAGGAATTGTGTTCACTACAGCTGGGCCATTAACTTCTACACACAGGTAAATGACTGAACAGAGATTAGAATTTCTCAGAGGCAGTGCTGAACCTGATAAAAATGGCTGCAACTAGAACTAAACAGACTTAAAACATTTGACAAAATGGCTAAGTTCTTCTCAGCTGCAGGGCAATTATAGTGGACTAATTACTGAAGTGATGAAGTCCAGCAAGTAAATGCCATTATCAGTTTATGAATCTTGACAGAGATTTTGCTGCAGTTCCCAAGAAAGTGATTCTATCTGAAAATAAATGTTTCTTATTAATTTTTAGAAATGATTCATACCAGATCACAAAAGGTTGTCTTTTTAATTACTTCATAAACCTAGTAATTTATGTACATTTGCATATTCATTATATGCTAATTACATGTCATTAGCTCATTTTCTTTTCAGACTACCAGGATTCGTTTTCTTCACTTCTGAAATTTTAGCTGCATGCAATTTCTAGGTAGATGACCTTTTCTGTATTTGTACGTTTATAGTTACCTATATGCTACATTGTACTATGTACAAATGGAATGGCATCACATGTTGTCCTTTGGATACTTTCTGGTCTCCTTCATGTATTTGAGCTATATTTCACTTTTATTTTTCTGGCTAAATGTAATGTTATTGCTCAGTCAGACTCATTTCATGGTAAATGAATAGTTACAATGTAGCCATGAAAATATACATTTTAATATAACTGAAGTGCCAGTAGTGTCATTAATGCAACCATTTTTTATTCTTTTACCCCACCTAAAATGCTTCTGACCTTTCACTAATCAGTCACCTTACATTTCCATATTTGTTTTCAAGAGCAATCCATATAACTGAGGGCAGAATCAAGATATATACTTCCACTGAGTTTGTTCCAGTTTCATGCTTAGCATGATCAGAGCGGCTGTATAAATATGAGACAAGAGTACTTGTGGATTTCTGATAAACTTGTTTTCTGGTTAAGATGCACAGTATGTGTCTGTGTGTGTGTGTGTGTGTGTGTGTGTGTGTGTGTGTGTGTGTGTGTGTGTGTGTGTGTGTGTGTGTGTGTGTGTGTGTGTGTGTGTGTGTGCGTGTACCAAAAGAAATATGAATTACCTCACTGAATGATTTTAGAAGCATTACATTATATTTTCTTTGTGAAAGAAGTATTTTAAATGCATTCATCATTCTAGTCCCGCTCCATCCACCCCTTCCTTCTTACACTTTTTCTGAAGCCTTCCTTTTTTGGTCCTTTATGTTTCAAACTTTTTGTCTGTCCCAGTCTTTCACCAGGTCTACCAACTCCTCCTTCCCCTCATAGACTTTTGGGGCTGGTGTGGATTTTAATGGTGCTCTGTGGGGGCCATGCTAGTGACTGCTTCTGCAAGGGGGATTTTTGTTTTTAATTTAATATTTGCCCATAATCCCCCTTCCTTACCTGTTCATCTATTTTGGTCCATGAACTACTCCCTTCTATGGCCATGACTTCCTTCAGGAAGCACCGAGATGAATGCCCCACTTGAAATGGTAATGTTCATCCCTCCCTGACAGCCCTTCAGATGCCCAAGCAGCTAATCGAATCTTGGTCACCAGGGTCACAGTCAGGGTTTTATCACTCTATGCATTGGCACTGGCTTGTCCCAAACCTTCTTGAATACCTTCATGGATTCTTTCTTTTTTTCTGTATCAGTCATTCTAGTACCCACTGCATTGATCCACATCCCTCTCTGTGAAGTACTTATGCAGATCAATGAATAGCTGTCTATCACCTGCTGTTTGTGCCCTGTCCTCCATTGCTGTCTTTTGTGTTCATGGTGACCCCTTCACATCTCTCTAATATTTATTTGTTCATTTATTTTGGATTTTTTAACTGGGCTAGTTCCACTGAGAAGAAACTCTTTTACAGGGGAAACCAAAGGGAAAATGCTTTAAAACTTAAGACACTATATTTACAAGACATCTTAAAAATGTGCATTACAGATACATAAAACAAATAACTAAACACCAACTCCATGATATACATGGTTAAATCCCTAATGGGTGTAAGCACCAGCCTAGGTGATAGAGGAGTTAGCCAAGGGATATGACTTTGAGAAGTCAACAATGGCTTATATATCATCAGCGGAAAGTGGCACACCAGTTCAAATTTCCTCAGGGGAAATTGGTGCACTATGTCACACGTCATAAGGAGGAGGTGGCACATCAGTCCACATATCCTAAGGGGAAGGTGGCATGCCAATTCTCACATCCTAAGGGGAAGGTGGCACTCTAGTTCACACATCCTAAGGGGAAAGTGGCACACCAGTTCACATGTCCTAAAGGGAGGGTGGCACACTATTTCATATGGTCTAAGGGGAAGGTATCAACCCAACCCTCTGCAGGTGTGACACCCAGATGAAGCAAGTGATGCAGTATGTAGCATTATGGTTCAAGTCATACTTACCCACCACATGCTGAATAGATGCCATCAGATCCACACACACAGATGTGTGCATTAATCGACGGAACTTTTGCACATCAGGCTACTATGTGGGATCTGATAGTGCAGTGGGAAAAATCATCTGCTCCAGGCCACCTGGGAGATATGACCCCTTTTTTAAGATGACTTTTACTCCAAACTCATGGTGTGACTAGGCTAATCACTGATGGCGACTCAGTATCTCCTGCAGTGTGATATAGTATGACAGTGATGGGTGTAAGGGGGGTCAAATGGGAAACAGTCAAAGATGAGGGTTCTGACAGTCAGTAGGTAACAATGATCAAAGACTCCCTGAAAAAGATAAACAAATAATTAGAAGATGAAAAAACAGTTTTTAATGGAAAGTGTACAATTTTGGTAAAAGAACACATTTCTACAAAGTTAAGCAGTCAGTAAAGAACCATTTTCATTTAAAAACTACTTAACAAATGGAAGAAAAAAGTTCTAATATACTAATGGACAAGAATAAAAACCTGTTAGAAAAATTTAAATCAAATGCACGTTAATATGCAAAACAAGTTTAAAGAGTCTGCAGTGGAAGTATAGCTGTGTGCTTATATCATATCCCCACTCTTAATTTTTGTCTTGAGTGGGAACAGCTCCAGCTCATTTAGCTTTTGGTCATACCTCTTCCTCTAAATCCAACATGCCATTCTGGAATTTTCATGAGGCTTGACGTTCCTCTCCATGTATGAGGTTCAGAACAATACACAGTACTCAAGGTATGCCCTGAGAAGGGCCATTTAGTGGGGGTATTACATGTTTACATCTAGAGTCTATCTTTGGGGGGGTACACTCCAGCATTGTGTCTGCTGCTACCACTTACTTTGTGTTTGCTTCTGATGGATCAGTACAGGTGTGATGAATACCCTAAGAGTGCTTTATTGCAATATTATTGTCAGTGCACTCTCTCTCTAGCTGATATTTTGCCCCAGGATTGTCATAGCCCAAGTTAAGTACTTAACATTTGTCTACATTGACTCTCAACCGCCACTTTTCTGCCTGCTTTGCCTGACTTTCTAAATGTGCCCTCTGTTGCTGCAGCATTACCTTGGGTCATCAGTTATGATACTGCTTTTGGTCTCTACCTATTCAGATATGCATGAAACAAATACTTTTGCAAAAATGTGACAAAGCAAAACCCAAGTGTTATTCCAATAGTAATTCCTTGTATTTCTGATTCCCAGGGACTCTAAAGGCAGCCCATTTTTACCCTCTGCCTTATCATTCTTAATAGCATTTAGTTCCTTCTACATCTTGGTGTCCAACTACTGAGCTTCTCAGCTCTGCTCTACCTCTGTCCCAGCTCTTTTTCTCTTGAGGGTTGATGCTAAGAATTAAATCAGTACATCTGCTTTTTCAATATCTTCTGTAATATCCCCTTCGGTCCTTGCTCAGCCTGGCCAGATCTGTCCCTTCCATCCAACATTCAGCCGTATGCTTTAAATGTTTCTGCTCCCCTCCTGGTCTCACTTCCCCAGACTCTCCCTTCATCATCCTGTATGTCATATCTTTTCTCCTTATCCTTGACTCACATTCTTGTAAAGCTGCACCAGCATTCTTTGTTTCCCTTTCTACCTCATTTTATACCTCACTCAAACCTGTGTCCATAGCCCTGTGTCCCCTATCCATAAAACATTCTCATGGTTTGCTCACTCCTAAATTGTGACACAGGTACCATAAATCATCTTAAACTTTCTCCCCACCTCATTATAATTTACTGCCTTAAATGTCTACCCCACCATCTTTTACTTTGTATTATTACATTGCCTCCCCACTCTAAACAGCACAGTGTTTTGATGACAGTTGGCTAATGGTGGCTGCAGCTAGACATTTGCACCCTTCTTACCTTTGATTAGACCACATCTAGAATTATATTCTTCCTGGTGCCTTTTAACATCAACTTGCAGAAACCCTATGATTCAAATACTCAGTCAGTTCTCACTTCTTCTCTTCCTTGGAGCTAAGTATTTCAGTGAGCTCATAACAGATTGAGTTTCCTGAGAGCAACCCAGTTTTTCCTACCCTGTATCTACTGATCCATCAAGCATCCCCTTTTCCCATCTTTCATTCTCCCCCCTTAGCATGTCTTTTACATGAAGTATTATATGTATCCACAAACAATCCTTACCCACCAATGAGCTTATCCTAGGTCTTGAACGTGACTGCTCCATCATCTCCTTCATAGGATAGTGTTTCTCCTTCTGTTCAACACTGAATTTGGTGTTTGCCTTCATGTAGATCATTAATTCTCCTCTGTTCACCAATTTTTTTTTGTCATTCCTCAGCAGGCTTTAATTCTGTGTCCCACCCTCTCTTTTTAGTGGACCATGTTACTCTGTCCCACAATACCCAACCTCCCTTCATGGCTCACTTATCCCAGCTCCCTCATCTACCTATGCAGACTCCTTGCATAGTACAGGAACAGTAATACTTCCCAGCCATACTCTGAGCCACACTCATTTGTTTCTCCATTACATTTGGTGTCTACTTCATCCTTCCCCCTCTGCTTAAGTACCTAACACCTCTTTCACTGACACCTCCCCTCTCTTTGATGTTAGTTTAATGGTATGATTATTAAATTAAACAACATCTCAGCATTTCTGCCCCTTTGAGATGGAATCTGATATAAATCTGCTCTCCCTACCATTATGCACCCATTCTCCTACTGCTCATAAGCATTTTCCCCCTGTCCACTGCTTCTGCCCATCAATATTGTCCCTAATCATCTTCTTTCTAAGTGTGCTGACCACTGGTACAAGCAACGGTTCAAGAAAGCTATCTGCATCTTATCCTGGTGTGGTCCTCCCCCTGTCCTACTTACTGCCACTTCAACTATGTCCTTGAAAGGGCACTTTTGCCTATGCGCACTACAAGATGTGTCAATCCATCCCCCTTGTTGATCACTACTTTAGACACCAACATCATTTGTGGAATGACAGAAGCATCATAACTGCTTTCTCAGATGACATTACTGAACAAAATCTTTCCCATGTCCCAGAAAAACTGGCAAATCCAAATCAGTGTCATGAAGGCTATCAAGAATACAGAAAAATTCATTATCAAAGACAAGTAAAAAAGCTAGAATTAATAAGCTTCTCTTCTAGGCCTGGAAATGTGTTATAATTTTACTTCTTTTGATTCTAAAAAGTAGAATAATAGCTTGTTAAAAGGATACTGCTGACATAGTTTGAATACAGTCTCTCTCCAGTTATTGCTTCCTCAAAGAAGAACACGTCTACCCTGAAGGTAACTTTAAACAAAGTATGCCATTTCATAGTCTGGGATTCATAGGCAAGTTCTGCATGTATGAACCATGTAGGACAACATATTCCAAATTAATCAGATATGTATTAGGGTGAGCATAACACAGCTATCCCTAATAAAGGACAGTAAAGTAAAACAGCTGTCACATTCCTGGGAAGAGAAGTACTAAGATGTCATAGAGGATGAGTAGCACTACAGAGGTGCCATACTATGGGGAGAGTAGTACTAAGATGCCAGAGTGGATGAGGGGCACTGCAGAGGTGCCACATTACAGGAAGAATAGTACTGAGATATCACAGAGGATGAGCAGCACTATGGAGGTGCCACATTACAGGGAAGAGTAACACTAAAATTCCACAGTGGACGATTAGCACTACAGAAGTGCCAGACTTAAGTAGTACTAAGATGCCAGAGTGGGTGAGTGTCACAGAAGTGCCACATTAAAGAGAAGAATAGTACTGAGATGCCACAGATAATGAGCAGCACTACAGAGGTGCCACATTACAGGGAAGAGCAGTACTAAGATGCCACAGTGGGTGAGTAGCACTACAGAGGTTCCACATTACAGGGAAAATAGTACTGAGATGGCACAGAGGATGAGCAGCACTACAGAGGTGCTACATTACAGGGAAAATAGTACTGAGATGGCACAGTGGATGAGCAGCACTACAGAGATACCACATTACAGGGAAGAGCCGTACTAAGATGCCACAGTGGTTGAGTGGCACTACAGAGGTGTCACATTACAGGGAAAATAGCACTGTGATGGCACAGAGGATGAGTAGCACTACAGAGGTGCCACTTTACAGGGAAATAGTATTGAGATGGCACAGAAGATGAGTAGCACTACAGAGGTGCCACATTACAGGGAAAAGTAGCACTAAAATGCCATAGTGGCTAAGTAACACTACAGAAGTGCCACATTTTAGGGAAAAGTAGTACTTCCAGAGTGGATGAGGGGCACTACAGAGGAGCATTTGACTGATATGGTGGACACCACCATCAAAGTTGGCTAATATGGCACAGTTCATGGACATCCACACACACGAGCAATGAAGAGCCTCATAGCTGCCTCTCCAGATGATCTAAAGAGTGTCAGTAAAGAAAAGTGCCAAACTAGATTGTCATTGAAATGGGGAACAAAGGGAGAGATAGGAAAGTAGGAAATGGGAATATAGCAAGTAAAAGAAAAGATGCAGTGGTGACAATAAGGTATGACAGAGAAGCTTGGATGAATGTCAGTTTTTTGGTGTGGGGTAAATGGCTCCATTTTACTTGAGGAACAATATGGCAATCCTGTGTACATGGGTGGCCTTTTGGTCATCACTTGATGTGCATCACAGTACAGTGATTGAGTACTACCAAACTTCTGTAGTACAATGTTTTGTCACTATGGTTCCACACAACTGACATGCACCACAATACTGGTTGCATGTTTCAAAGAGCCACACCAAGCATGGCTTCATCAAGCGGGCTGTGTGGCACATTGCTTTCCAAATGCACTTCACAGCCAGTGGTGCTAAAGTGCCTCATTAACATAGCTACTGCTCTATGAGGCATGTTTTAGCACAGTGTGGGCACAATTTTCCATGAGAAGGCTTTCAAAGGAAAACCTGTAGAATACAGGACTTTACATAGTGACTCTCTGGAATTGGATAGGAAAAGAGTAAGTTAGGGCACTGACCAGATAATGTACCCTGGCAGTGAAGTCAACATCCATAGTGGATAGCAGTAACAGTGGAATAGATACAAAGGGGAATGTATGACTGGGGACACAACACAGTGTCACGGTACTGACAAGTCCAACCATGGCTGTGATGCAGACAGTAGGCAACAGACATCTTGGAAAGGACAGAACAACAGGGACATGTAGACCGTTTACATAGGAGTCAGCAAGGCAATAAATTTAAAGGGGATAACATGGTGTGCATACCATTACATGAGGCTAATGGGGAGATGCAGAAAGGGATGCAGGGAGCCCATGACCACAGTAGCAGAATGTGCTTAGGGGGTGTTATGCACAGCAGTACTTGGGCTAACTAACTTGCTGAAAATGTGGAGTAAGGAGACAGAGGCCACAGGAGGATGACATCTATAGATTGCTTGGCACACTCATTCACTGACATGTGTGACCCATAGATGTAGAGAGCTTACATGGGCCCCTGAGAGAGATGGCACATAGAAAAGTTTACAAACTGAGAGAGAGAGAGAGAGAGAGACAGACAGAGTGGTGTTACTGAAACCCCTCTACACATATAAGGCATGCATGCCCTGGGCAAGGATGACACAGACAAGATGTAGAGGGACTAATTGTTGCAGGAGACAGTGAATGATGTGGGCAGCCACAATATGTGTCTGCAACAGGTGCAATGAAAGGTAACTGATATGATACTCTGTCCAAATGACAAGGCCTGGGACATTGCCAAGTACATGTCCAGCACAGGGTGTGTATCAGTAACCTAGACAGGGCTCACAGTGATTAGGTAGTGCCTGCTGTCCCTTTTTCAGAAGTGGGAGCACCTAGGGATAGCCTGGACATGCAAGCTGGACTAGCAATGACCCACCCAAGTATTAGCAAGAGATCACCAAATTAGTACTACCCAGTGGTATAATGCACTGCATTTGTGAAAGGGCTGATTCAACAGGAGCCTTCTGCATCTCTGTCTGTTGAGGTACCTGTGGCCTGCAGCTGTCATAACCCACATGTCAGTGTATATATGTCTCTATATTTAATGTACTGGTGTCTACCATTATGTCTGTCATGGGAGGGTATACATATGTGTGAATTCTGCTGAAGGTAATGACTTCATACTTTTGCAGGTTCTACTGGTGGAGGGACAGCACATAACTGAGGATGGCAGGCCTCCTATGCTTAGTGTGCACATGGCACAACCCAATGACACAGTGACACTGTCTGCAATACTAGTTTTGGAGGCCGCGCCCATCACCAATATTACTAGCTTCTATGGAGGTAAAGCCTGACCCTACATCACCACTGTAGGATGGCCCTCTTGTGTGACCCTTTACTTAGGCTCTTCATAAATTCCTGTCCCATACAAACTCTAACATTCACACTGATTCGGAGAGGTGCATACCCACCACAGGGAAGATGTGGAGAGGGTGTGGCATTGGCATGACTTCAGATTAGTCCTTGATCTGGGTAAAAACACTCTGCATAAATCAACAGATGTGCAAGTCAATAATGCAGGCACAGACAGCGTCTACCAACAGCATTGTGGAAATCATGAGTGTGCTTTTTGGCTTGTGTGATGATGTATAATACCTGCACAATAACATGGACTATAAGGACAAGGCACAAATATTGCTGCTCAGGAGTCTGTCAGGAAATGTGGCCTGCATGAGTCCTTCACTGAGACACATGGCAACTGCTCCCTAGTCTGTCTCTGCTTTCCATGAGTGGGTCCAATGTCAGGTGGCTGGGGACATACAAGCCCTTCACACACTACACTGACTTCTCATGAGATATCTTCAGCATAAACTATGATCACACAACCTGCCACATGTGGTTGTCAGGGGTCCCACTGTTATGAGTGTTGATTTTGCAAGGGCTCAACACTTGGACCCCTTACCAGGATGCTCGCAAATGTTTCTGTAGATCCAAGACCATGTCTTAGTTATTACCTGCAAGCATAGACAGTGCCATGCCTACTCATGGCCATGTCCACATCATGGACCATGAAACACTGTAATATCCTGATATGGAACATTCAGTCAGGATGCACACACTCAGTCTCATATTTCTACACATTTCCTGTTAAAGAGCATGTCAAGATCTGAGACTGTAGGCCACCACAATGAACACCGTCAATGATCACGGCACAGCAGTTCTTCTCCACTAAAGATTGTGATCTCTGATTCCCAGTGGACTTCTAGTATAGTAAGGGGCTAGCAGAACCACCTCTCATGCCTCTACCCCATATGATAATGTTGCTGTCAGCGTCAATGTATCTCCCTAACTACCTGTACAAGTGTTGATGACTATGCCCTGACCCCATCTACATGGATTTGTATATTCCCAATATACAGCATAGCTAATCCATCCACCACTTTGCATAGCCTAGATGTGGTAAAGCATACATCATTCTATTCTGTGTTGACTTTTCCATAGCCGATAGGTGTGGACCAGATGATATTGCCTCTTCACCGGTACCACAATGTATTATGCCTATTTCTACTTAGCATGTGGCACTACTGGTACTTCATCCCAAGCCAAGCATCTACAACCTGCTCTTCCATTGCTGGTTTTATTGCTGTGCTGGGACCTGCTGGCAAGTTTCCTTGCTGCTGTAGCTGTTTTCACAGTACCATATTATGCAACTTGGTGCATAACATAAATTTTGATGCAGCTGTCCAATGCATATTATAGTACTCTGCCTGATGTGTCAAAGGAGTGGAAGTATCCCTTCAGGTATGTGAACACAAGTTCAACAACTTTACACACGTCTACACCAGCAGTGTAGTATGCCTTCTATGCCATGATCTGGGGGTTACAGATGGGGTCATTGTCCACAGTTCCAAACTTATTCAGGATTATCTGCAACACACAACAGTCACACCATTGTATGTGGCCTGCTTGCATGGAATGTGCATATACAGCCTTATAGATGCTGTCCATGTGTACAATTGCTGACATTATGATCCTAAGGTAAGCCCCCCCATGATTACATGGTATAGGTTTGGTATATGCCATATGTGTGTGTGACTCATGGGAACTGCCAGGGAGGCATATTTATAGATTATATATAAAACCCTTAGTATTACTAACCATCTGGTAGATGAAGGGGTGGAAGCCTTTCCTATTTATGTACTTTAGTCCATGTGGACCAGGGTGCGACAAAGGGAGATACTGCTAGCCCAGCTATCTGGAATTTTGTAAATATGTATATGTCATTTGTGAATATCAACATGATGTACATAAGATGCTTGTGTTACAAATGCATTAGAACTGTATGTCATGTGAATATCAAACTGCTTGAAGGTATTTGCAAAGCGCTGTTTAAAATGTAACCACAGTGTACCCTACTGGAAAAACCAGAAAGGTACATGTACTATTGCAACTATTTAGATGTATGTATTTTAACAGAGGAAACTTGGATATAGGAGGTTAACCTCAGTTTAATAAATTTTAGAAAAATAGCTGAAATTAAATTACTTTATAGGCTAGGCTTGAGACACAGAGTCTGTGCTGAGAGGCTTTCTGTATTGTCTTGGAAGTGTTTTATTGTTTTATGACTTCCAGCATTTGCCAAATATCTGAGAAAAAACCCTTGTATATGTATTTTTACAGGTAGATGCTAAATGCTACCATCAATGGTTATTTTGGGCTTGGGGACTAGAAGTCAGATGACAATAAATTATGTCATTCTGCAAGCTAGCCCAGCAGTAATATTTGAGCTATGACACAGCATTCTATATTCTGTCTTTCACCTGACAGCAACAACTAGTGAATATCCATTCACCACATCTGCCTTGCTCTGTAAGTAAGTTCCTCGGGAATAGTAACTCTCTTAGATATAGTCAGGAATATAGCAAAGCTTAGTTTAGATATTTTTCTTTATTTATTTGAGACTGTCCTGTAATGTTTTAAATATTATCTGTGATTTTGAACTCTGATGTCACTGTAAATATATATTTAGTATTATATTGTTCTTTTATTATGTATTATTAAACATATTTAAACATTTCATTGTGGCTGATTTGTCTAGAGATATTTAAGTTCTGAGAGTACTTGCATATGTATTTAGTGACACTGTGGGCCACTCCTAATAGCCTTGCTCTTGGTCAAACTACCAATTGTGTTAATGGTAACATTACACAGCAAGATTGGCCACCCTTTGTTAAAGCCCTGAAAGTAGCTGATAAGGAGCTGGCTGGTGGCAGTGATAACTACCTTATAGTCTGGGCAAAAGGGGGCATAGTTAGTAAACCTTTCCCAGGTGTGTGTGTATGTATAAATCAAACCTCAAAAAGTGTGTGTGTCAGCTACTTGCTCAGGGACATGAACCACTGGTTGGACAGAGAGGGTGCTGGAGGTACTGGCTTGGCCACTCATATGAGATCTCAACTCTCTAGCTGTGCCAGTGGGGAGTCTTATTGAGGATCTGGAGAAAGAATGAAAAAGCAGCCCTGGACTGACTGTGGTCTCTGTGTGCTCTTAAGGAAAGTTGCACTTGATGCAGAGAGTTGTATCTGGTAATACTGTGTGTGTACCTTGTCGTCCTCCCAATGTACATCCCCCACTGGTGCCAGTGGTGAGGATTGAGGCTCCTTGATTATGGGTCCAGTGGTGGGATGTCACTTTATTGGTTGCCAGTGGTGGGATCACCAGATCATTTACTGGGATTCAATGGTGTGGATATTGAACTCCTGTAGCCTGTAAACAGTGGTCACTAAAGTAGGTGTTTGTACTCTCAAGCAGCCACACAGTGAACATTCAGAGTTCCATATCACAATAGTTTTATTTCTTTCTTTTTTTTTTTTTTTTGTTAGCTTAGTTAGTCAGGGAGAGCAGGCAAGGGTGTTAGCAGAGGAGTATGGCAAGCTGAGAAGGAGCCAGTTGGCTGACATGTGCCAAGACAAAGGATTGTTGCATGCCAACCTGACTAAAGCAGAAATGGTTGCAGCCTTACTCACAGCTGCATCACAGACCAGCAACCAGGAAGACACCCAGACTGGCCTTGGGGATTTGATAGTTCTCAGAAAATGGACAGTTCAACTTTGCCTCAGAGGACTTAAAAATCCATCTGGAGTTAAAGAGACTTGAACTGGAGGCCAAACATTTGGAAAGAGTATCAGCAGAGAGACTGTGGTATTTGGAAGCTGAAGAAAAGGAGAAACAGAAATAAGTGGAATTAGAATCAGCAGGGAGACTGAGATGTCTGAAAGCCAAAGAAAATGAGAGACTGAGACTTTTGGAGGCTGAAGAAAATGAGAGGCAGAGGCAACATAAAAAAAGAGATGCTGACTCTTCACCAAAGTCATGGCGGTGATGGGGAAGGGAGTAACCAAATCCCAGAAGCAATAAAGGTCAGTAAATTTCTTCCACAATTTACAGAGGGTGATAATTTTGATAGTTTTATTCATATGTTTGAAAGGGTATGTAAACAGTATAATGCTGACCAACGGCTCTGGTATGATTCCTGACCCCCTTGCTCCATGTTAAAGCTGTAACTGCTATTTCTAAACTGTCTGATACTGATTGCTTAATTTATAATACTGTTATCAATTGTTTATTAGAGTGTTTTAAGTTAACACCTGAAGCTTATAGAAAAAAGTTTTGTGAGCATAGACGCAAGGTAGATAAAAGTGTGTGCGAATATATTGCTGAGTTAAGCACTTATTTTCATAGATGGGTGAGTGGGAGTCAGGTTACCACTTTTAAAGGGCTGGGAGACCTTTTGGTGAGGGAACAAGCCCTTAGCACTTTGCCTGAGGACATGTGAATCTGGTTAGCAGATAGAGAATGTAATACCGCAGATGAGTTGGGGTAAAAGGGAGACCTATACCTAGGCAGGGCACCACTGCACAGGAAAGGTATACACAGTGCTGCACATGGGTCTAAGGGAACCCATGATGGGCAGCCTAAACCACCACAACAGAGTCCACCAGTAGCAGGGGAAGCCACTAGTTCAGGTACACGGCTAGAATCTTGGGTTAAATGTTTTAAATACAACCAGTGGGGCCATGTAGCATATAGATGTCCACAGAGGCAAGATGGGGAAGAAAAGGTGGGAAAGCCAGTAAGTGGGAATGACAGAATGCCCACAGTAAGTTGTCTGGAGACAACAAGGGTACCAAAGTACTACAAGAGATTATACCCTATCTTAGTAAATGGGAAACGGGCCACTGCTAAGAGATAGACAGACTCTGACCTAACCATTGTGAAGTCTGCTGTGGTTAAAGAGGAGCATTACTTGCTTGGGCAGTCTACTCCAGTCAGAGTTTTAGGAGGTACCCCATTCCAAATACCTTTGGCTGGAGTTCACCTTGACTGGGAAGGTATAAAAGGAAGCAAGCAAGTAGGTGTGTTTGAGGATATTCCTGCAGATGTCCTGATAAGGAATGATTTTCATAGGTTCATAGGTTCATAGGTAGATACTAGGCTATCGGCCCAAAGGCCTATGTAAGCCTAGCCAACAAGGTTCCCTAGCTTTTGCCACCCAAGATGGTTATTTTCCTGTGCCCCCGATGAGCAGAGCCACAGAAGTGATCCCCGGGGTGAATTTCCTATTTCCCATCCACTCATCAAGATTTTTCTTGAAGAGTGCTAATGAGGGACTCTGCTTGTCATAGATAGGTAGCTTGTTCCAGAGTATGGGAAGTCTCTGGGATAGGAATCTATCCCTCCAGCATGTTCTGTTTATTGTGGTGACAAGGTTTAGATCCCTGGAGCATGTAGCTCAGAGAGATTGGGTTTTCTTTAGGTGTAGCATGTCCAACAGCTCTGGGATTGACATAGCTTTGTATGTTAGGCAGAGATCACGTCGGAGTAGGCGATATGCTATGGAGTAAAGCTGGAGTTTTTTGAGATGGTTAGCATAGGACATCTGAGTCCTGTAATCCTTTTTGTGAGGTATTTTGTGGCCTTTCCAGTTGTTGCAGATGTCTTGTGAGGTACATTCCAAAAGGAGCATTGTACTCAATAATGGGTCTAATGAGAGCCAAGTAGAGGGGAACAATGACCTCTTTTTCCTTGGATGAGAACCCTTTCGTGATGAGGTGTGCCACGTAGAAGGATTTCCTGACTACTGTGGCAATGTGATTATCAAAGGAGAGACTACTGTCCACCTGAGTCCCAAGGTCTCTTATCACACCTTCAGCGTTAAGTGGACTGCCGCCTATGGGGTAGTTCATGGGTACCGAGTTTTTACCAAAGGGGATGACAATACAATTTTTGGCATTGACTTTGAGGCCATGGCTCTGACACCAGGCATCAGTCTCAGTGAGGCTCTTCTGCAGGATGGCCACGTCATTCGGGGACTCATCTATGGCACCTAATTTGCAGTCATCTGTGAACTTCATCAGCCAGAGACCCTCTGTGTTAGCCTGTACTTCAGATGAGTAGATACCAAATAGGAGAGGACCCAAGACTGAACCCTGTGGTACTCTACTTGTCTCAGGTTTGAAGTTAGATTTCGAGTCTGCAACTTTTACAGTGTGGGGTCTGTCAGTGAGCCAGTTGGCAACCCATTTTGTGATGTATAGATTTATACCCAGTTTAGTGAGTTTATCTATAATACCAGAATGGGGGATGGTGTTGAAAGCCTTGGCGAGGTCAAGATAGGCTGCGTGAACTGCCTTACCCTGGTCTACGGCTTTTGTGATTGTTTCAAAGAAGTCAATCAGGTTCAGGAGGCATGATCTGCCCTTTACAAACCCGAACTGGGTGGGGTCCAGAGTTTGGAGGTTACCAATGTCTTTGTTTATGAGTTCCATGATCATACATTCCATGGCTTAGCAAACCAGGCTCATCAGCTTAATAGGGTGATAGTTCCCGGGTTCTGTGGTGGCTCCCCTTTGTGGAGTGGTATAACTGTTGCTGTGTGCCATTCAGTGGGTACAAAGCCTGATGTGAAACTGATTGAACATTGTGCTTAGGTGTGGGGGCAGTTCATTCTGTAGTTCATATACTTCGCAGCCTGGGATGTTGTCCAGTCACATGGATGCTGTGTTTTTAGCTTTGGAGAGCACAATTTTTACCTGCTCAGCTGTGATTTCAGGGGCACTGCATTCATCCCATATGGATATGGGCCCTTTTGTGGGTAAGTGGGGGTTAAGTTGGCACTGAACCTATCAGCCAGGATGTTGGTGATATCAGTTGGTTCTGTAATTTTCATGCCATTGTGCTGTAACTCAGAGCAGATCTGGGTGTTGCCACTGAGATTCTTGACATAGCTATAGAATGCTTTGTGGTTGTCTTTAGAGACAGTGCCAATCTTGTTTTCATAGCTGTCTTTGGAGGATTTTATGAGGGATCTCAGCTTCTTACTGAGGCTGACTAAGGAGCTCCTCCACTCATGGGATTTTACTCTCATTTGCAACAGGTTCTTCCTTCTGTTGTAGAGTTTGTTTATAGCAGGAAACCGCCAGATTGGCTTCATTTTTTTGGTGGATAGCGTCTTGGTTCTGCTAGGGATAGCATGATCCATGCACTCATGTAAGTGCATAGAAAGTGCATTTGTATAAGATTCAGCAGTTGTAAGTGTATTGTCCATCTGCATGGATGTCGTGAAGTTTGCCACTTCTGTCTTAAGAAGCATGAAGTTGGCTTTGGAGACATTTTTACAGTGGTTTCCCTGGTAGAGGGTGGGGGCGGGATGTGGATATCTATGGTGATTAACTTATGGTCGGATCTGACCAATGAAGAGTTGACTTCAGGTGTGGAACACTGATCACTCATGTTGGTAATGACTAGGTCTAGAATATTATTGCCCCTGGTGGGTGTGTGGATAAGTTGATCCAGGGCATTGGAGTTTATGAATTCTATAAAGCATTGAGCAAAGGAGTTGGTACATGAGAAGTTTTCCCAGTTAATAGTGGGGTAGTTGAAATCACCCATTATTAGAGTGTTTGGTTGAACCCTAATATTTTCCAGTATATCAAGAAAAGAGGAGTGGGAATCCTGGGGCATGGTAGGGGATCTGTAGCAAGCTACAATATGGATTGCAATTTTGCCCAGAGTTAGTTGCACTTGGATAATTTTGGATGCATTATGTTGGGCAACTAGCATGGAGGTGTAGATATCCTTAATGAATATGGACACACTTCCACCCTTGGTGTTCCGGTCCTGGTTAGATGGCTGAAAGGTATGGTATGAGTTATATCCCGGTAATGCAGGGGTGCTCTCTGGAGCCTTGAACCAGGTTTCAGTCACTGCACAGATATCGGTAATCTCCATTTTAAGGAGTGCCTTGAGTGACTGCATTTTGAGGTTTAGACTTCTAGCATCGAGTAGCATTACCCTGAGTTGTTGCTTGTCTGTATCTGTTACGGTGGTGGGTTTGTCGTTTGAACCTTGCCTAAAAAAGGCACTATAGGGGCGGCAAAAGCCTTAGCCAGTATCCGGAATCCCAGGGGCAACAGGTGCAGGCCATCTCTGGCAAAGCATCATGGCCTGTTGACCATGTCATCCCAGGCAGACAGATACTGGCTGCCCTTAGAATGACACCAGAAGCTTAGTCAATTGTTGAAGTCAATCATTTTGTCCTTGTACTGAGGTATCATTCTGGGTGAAGGTATGATGCTACTCAGGGCTAGGGACATACCTGCTGGATTTCAAGATCAGAGAGCTCCTCCATGTCTCTTTTTATGTAGTCCAGAGAGGTACGTCTCAGGTATTTCATACGGTCACACCAACATGGACAATGACTGAGTCATATTTGTACTTGTTGTGGAGTGACCTGATTATGTGGGTTATGTGGCAGATCCTGGCACCCGACAGGCAGCTAACAGTAACCTTCTCCTTGTCTATTCTGGTGAGTGGAACTTCAGTGTGCCTGATTATAGTGTCACCTATGACTAATGTGTTAGGCACTTTGATTTGCCTTATGGGCTGTGGTTGAGTGGCACACTGGGTCTGTGTGTTGTGTGTCATTTAGGTTGTGTTGAGGGTTGGAGATTGCTTGCATTTTTGTTTTGGAGGTATCTGTTGCTTGGGCAGATTCTTACTGAGAGCTTACGAGAATGTTTTTGTGTATCTATGTGTGGGTTTAGGTGGTATATGTATAGGGGGACTATGTGATGAGTGTGGTGTGGTGCAAGTGTTTACCTTCTCCTTTTGACTGAGAAGTTCAGTCTTGGGTTGAGAGAGCTTTGCCTCCAGTTTGGCAAGATAAATGCATCTCTCACAGGTTGTAGTGTTGGGTGGTAGGAGTAGAGGGTTGTCAGTGTACATGAGGTAATTGCTACATTGCCCCAAAATGCCCAGATTTATCAGGTAGACAGGAGAGAACACCGAGAGCTGACCCTTGGACATGCCTGGATAATCACTATTTTCCTCTAGACAAGTGAGTGAAGTAAGTACTAGAGCAGTTTTCCTCGAGGTAACTTTAGGAGGATAAGTACAAAACTGTTAACCACTAGGAAATGAGAAAGGTTGAGTGCTTCCATAATTTGTACCTTTAGTGCTTACAACAGATCTGAACCAGTGCTGAGCACGGAAAAGCAGATTCAAGTGCTAATATTAAGAAACTGGCTAGTTCTAAGGGGAAAAACTGAAGAGCAGACATTATTGTGCCAGGAATAGTTCAATCCTAGCTAAGCAGCGCTACATGATGCCCAAAACCGCGCAAACACAGGGCACAAACACAGGTTTTTAAACAGAAAGATGAAAGGGATAGAAATAGCCCAAAACGGCCAATAAAACTACAGCTTCTGAGCTGAAACCACTCCTCCAGTGACAAATAGGCTGTTCCAAAGCTCACCACTCTCACTGATAAACAGAGAAGCTTCCCTCTATCTTAGAAAGGTCTGGGCAACACAGGAACTTTACAAACAGCCCAGAATTCAGCAAACTCTGAAAACCACACGTTACTAGATCTAAAAAGGTGGGAAATGAGTAGAGGGATAGGACTTTTTTGTTTTTTTGTTTTTTTTTTAAGTAAAGAAAATAGGCTATCGTCTTGAGTGTGTAGCCCTTTACAGTTAAACAGATGAAAAACACTTAAAAAAAACTATACTTTGGTAATGCAGTACATTGTGTGCATGCAGTTACGGACAGTCAAGCTTGGAGATAAGGATGTGGGTCTGGAAGCCTGGGGGGGACCCAGATAGACCACACACACATGTAGCCAGGACTGGTGAGGTTGTTACTTCAGAGAGGGAGCTACCCTGTAGCAATGAGACTGAAGGTGAGCCACAGCTGCTTGTGGGTACTGCTGTCCCCTTGGACAGAGTGACTGCAAGGGCAAAGGTGAGAAGTAATACCCATGCTGACAGTGAGGCATCACTGTTAGAGGATACCAGACTTCCTGTGGAAGGGGAGCTGGGAAGGGTTACAAAGATAGCACTGAGACAGGATCAGCTCTCAGACCCTACATTACAAGGCTTGAGGGAGGTAGCTAGTGAGACACCTGATTCTCAAGTAAAGGAGGAATCTATATACTGGGACATAGGGTTACTGTATAGAGAGTGGACCCCTGAGGGAGGGCTAGAGGGGGAGAGAATACAGCAGTTGGTAGTGCACAGAGCCTACTGTCTGGCGCTTCTAGCTACAGCCCATGATATTCTCTTTGCAGGTCATAATAGGCATAACGCATACAAAGAGATATATTATGCAGAACTTTTATTGGCCTGGGATTTGCAGAAATGTAACAAGGTACTGCAGGATCTGTGAGCAGTGCCAAATGGTAGGCAAGGCAGGAGACAAGGTCAAAGTTTCTCTGGTGCCTTTGCCTGTGATTGAGGAGCCATTTCAGAGAGTAGCTATGGATATTGTGAGGCCTCTGAGTACCCCACGTTCCACAGGAAAAAAGTATATACTAGTGGTGGGTCTATATTAGAAGACGGTCAGTTTAAAATCATGAACACTCTAAAAAGCGAAAATGCCGGACCTCTAAATCATTATTGTGGGGGGCTGCACCCCCCACTAAATATATATTCCAACTCCGAGATCGCACTACATTGAGGAAAGGGCAAATATTCTGAGCTTTACTGTACTGCGATCTCAAAAAAAAAAAAAGAACTTCGAGGTCTGACATTTTCGATCTTTAGAGCATTCGCAATTTTAAACTTTCGATCTTCTAATATACACCCACTAATGGTAGTAGATTATGCTACCAGATCCCTGACGCAGTGGCTCTATCCTCCATTGAGGTAGAAAAAGTGGAAAATACTTTGCTAGAGATTTCAGCAGGGTAAGTTTCCCAAAAGAAATACTGACTCATAGAGGTGCCAATTTCATGTCAGACCTGCTGGCTTGTCTATATAAGCACTGTCAGTGAAACACCTAAAGACCCCCCCCCTACCATACCCAGACTAATGGTCTGGTGGAGAGGTTAAACTCTACACTAAATACCATGCTACGGGCATTTGCCGACCAGTTCAAGAGGGAGTAGGACAAATATTTGCTCCATCTGTTGTTTGCTTACAGAGAGGTGCCCTAGGAATCCAAATTTTTTTCACCCTTTGAGTGGCTGTATGGGCAAAGGGTGAGGGACTTCTAGATTTGATTTGAGATGAGTGGAAGGGTGAGTGTGAATCCCACAAGGAGTCTCTTGTGGCATATGTCTTAAACCTCAGGACAAGGCTCAGGGAACTCATGAGCTTGGCTGAGGAGAACCTGGCAGAACTGCAACAGCAGAAAAAGGTCTGGTATGACAGGAATGCTCGAGCTAGACAGTATGCTGTATGGCAGCGGGTTATAGTTCTCATTCCTGTTAGACACAACAAACTTCAGGCAGCTTGGGAGGGACCCTTCAAAGTGGTAAGCAAGGTTAGTGCTTTTAACTGCATGGTGAAACTGCTAAGCAGGAGGCAGGGGCACAAATTGTACCATGTTAACACCATAAAACCTTACCATGATAGAGAGGCCCTTCTGCTAAGTATTTGCAATAGAAGGCAGGAGGAGTCTGAGAGGGATCTATGGTTGCAGGGAGCCAGCCAAAAAAACACAAATTACTACGGTGGAGCCTAGGGTTGCAGGCATATGATATGACAGTGCAACATTGTACTGGGGTCAGCAGTGCCAAGGCAGCTGGTATCTCCAGACAGGGAATGGGGTAAGGTACTCTCAGACAGGCTCATTCCTCACAAGCAATGTTTCTCAAGGGTCACTTGAAAATATAGATATTGCCAGCCCAGCTATCTGGAATTTGTAAATATGTTTAAGATGCTTGTGTTACAAATGTATTAGAACTGTATATCATGTGTATATCAAACTGCTTGAAGGTATTTGCAAAGTGCTGTTTGAAGTGTAACAACAGTGTTCCTACTGGAAAAAAAAACAGAAATGTACATGCACTATTGTAACTGTTTAGATGTATGTATTTTAACAGTGGAAACTGGGTTACAGAAGGTTAACCTCATCCTAGTAAATTTTAGAAAAATAGCTGAAATTAAATTACTTTATAGGCTAGGCTGGAGACACAGATTCTGTGCTGAGAGGTTTTCTGTATTGTCTTGAAAGTGTTTTATTGTTTTATGACTTCCAGCATTTTCCAAAGATCTGAGGAAAAGCCCTTGTCTATGTATTTTTACAGGTAGATGCTAAATGCTACCAGCTGCCATCAATTGTTGTTTTGGGCCTGGGGACTAGAAGTCAGATGACAAGAAATGATGTAATTCTGCAAGCTAGCCCAGCAGTAATATTTGAGCTATTAGTTTGAGAGCTTTCTTAGAGAGACACAGCATTTTGTATTCTGTCTTTGACCTGACAACAACTAGAGAAGATCCATTCACCACATCCGCCTTGCTCTTTAAGTAGGTTTCTAGGGAATAGTAACTCTCTTAGATATAGTCAGGAATATAGCAAAGCTTATTTTAGATATTTTTCTTCATTTATTTAAGACTGTCCTGCAATGTTGTTTTAAATATTTCCTGTGATTTTGAACTCACATGTCACTGTAAAGATATATTTAGTATTACCTTGTTCTTTTATTATTATTAAATATATTTAAACATTTCATTGTGGCTGATCTGTCATGAGATATTTATGTTCTAAGAGTATTTGCATATTTATTTGTTGACACTGTGGGCCACTCCTAATAGCCTTACTCTTGGTCAAACTAACATTTGTATTAATAGCAACATTACACAGTTAGATTGGACACCCTTTAAGGGCCTTAAAGTAGCTGATAAGGAGCTGGCTGGTGGTAGTGGGAGGCATAGCTAATAAACCTGTGCCAGCTTTTCCCAAGTGTGTGTGTGTGTGTGTGTGTGTGTGTGTGTGTGTGTGTGTGTGTGTGTGTGTGTGTGTGTGAGTGTGTGTGTGTGTGTGTGTGTGTGTGTGTGTGTGCGTGTGTGTGTGTGTGTGTGTGTGTGTGTGTGTGTGTGTGTGTGTGTGTATAAATCAAAGTGTGTGTCTGTGTGTGTGTGTGTGTGTGTGTGTGTGTGTGTGTGTGTGTGTGTGTGTGTGTGTGTGTGTGTGTGAGCTACTTGGGCAGGGACACAATCCACTGGTTGGACAGAGAGGTTGCTGGAGGCTGTGGCCTGGCCACTCAGCTGAGATCTCAGCTTTATAGCTGTGCCAGTGAGCAGTCTTATTGGAGATCTGGAGAAAGAGGGAGAAACCGGCCCTGTACTGACTGTGGTCTCTGTGTGCTCTTAAGGGAAATTGCACTTGATGCAGAGAGCTGCATCTGGTAATACTGTGTGTGTGTACCTTGTCATTCCCTCAGTGTACATCCCCGACTGCTGCCAGTGGTGGAAGATTGAGTCTCCTTAATTACTGGTCCAGTGGTAGAGTGTCACACAGGGGGAGACAATGCATATGATTCCTCATTTCCATATCATTATGCAGTTATTTGCATTGTCTGCATACTGAAAATTTTTACCTGTTTTGCCGCCATGCTATCTGTGCCTCTAAACTGCTACAGCCTGCATACTGTGACTACCTACACTAATTTGTGCTGCACATTGTGCTAAATATGTATGCATCATAGCTTTATTATTTGAATGTCATAAGAAATTCCACTGCCTAACCTTATTCTAATCTAACTAACTAGCTCACTAACTGGAGAGAACATGTCCTTTTCCACGGGAACATTTTCTTTTTCTACAAGCATACTTACAGTCTGGCACTCCCACTACATTCTTAGATCTCTCACCCACAAATTTCCCAAAGCTACAGACCCCCTCATAACAAACTTTTCTGCAGTGACCACTGCTTCTCAATCCTTGCCTCAAAACTTTGGGAATCCATTCTCTGCCCCCCTGAAAAATAGCAAATCACATCCAACTTTCCAACAACATCTTAAAATGCACCTATTAGAAACTGACAAAAGGAAATATGTCCAGGCAGCGTCCCCATGCAGCTATTCATGCTGCTTCATATATCCTGTTTTTATAATTCAGTCTGAGCCCATGTTTTACATATAAATACATTCTAACTCTTCATTCAATTTCAATCCTTTACCTCCCTCATAAAAGACTGCAATTCCTGTTTGCATGCAAGAAATGAATTCATTATGTATTTTGCAGACTACGTATTTGCTGATGCCTTATAATGCCTGACACTGAAAATTGAAATCTATTCTTAAAATATTCACTAAATGTTTGCATGTATGTACAGCAGTAAAAATACAATTGTTTTACATTATTTTATGTTTCTTTATACTATTATTGTTTATTTTTAGAGTACATACCCCCAGACTGAGTCTAAACAACATTCATGTGGATCAGTGCTCTACCTTATTTAATACATTTTAACTAACTAGACCATTTTGGTTGCTTTCTTCCACACATTGACATTTTTTCACTGTGACATCATCTCTCCAGCATCCTTTGCCAATAATCTTAGCGAATGTTATTATGCCCCCAGTTTGAAACATTACCCCCAAGTCCATTTGCAACCTCAGCTCTCCACTATGTGTATCCTAGCTACTTCACCCTCTGTTCTACAGTTGATCCTTCTCCCATCCTTCATGTACCCTTCCCACAGACCCAGTCCATTGCTCTGTCTCTTTCACCATCTGTCCTTTTCATGTAGTTGAGTGCCCTTGCCCTATTTCCCTTCTGCAAACCCCTACATGTCTGCCACTCCTTCTTCACATTTCATTGCACATTGTTCCAGCTGTTCCACCTTGGAAAGGTAAACAAGTAATGTGACACCACAGCAAAGAAGGGTGGCAGAAGTGGGATTCATGAAGAAAGGAATAATAATGGAAAACAGATAATATTTCTCTGTAAAAGCAGTCTGGTATGTTTTGTGAAGTTCTGGAGATGCTATATTTTGTAATAACATAGGTAAGCTGGTGACAGTTCAAATGAGAGTAGCATTAATGATAAATGTGCACACTCCATTCCAGGTGTTGTATAAACAGAGAGACTTAAAGACTTTAGACTGTAAGTCTCTGAGAAAGACCCTGACTTGTACATTTTTCAGGAAAGAAAGCAAAAGAAATATACTGATAAACTCCAGCTGGGTGCCATCTTTCAAAAAATGATGTCTGAGAACAAGTGACTTGTTTTTTTTTTTTTTTTTTTTTTTTTTTAGTTAGCTCTGTTCTTCTTCCTGGTGGGTATAGCTACCTCTCTGCAGATATTAACATGCTTGTATAAGGTTTCTGTTAACAATTCTGTGTAGGCAGCAGTGTTCTCAGGGTTTATGGGTGCTTAAAATGTTGCCATGTTATCACTTAATAGTAGGACTTTATCCTTATAGTAGTTCCTGAACATTCCAAGGTTAGCTGGGGTTCCAGATTTTATTTTTACTTCAAAGGAGACCATTTTGTGGTCTGACCTTACCAGAGAAGACATTGCACTAGGGGATGGGTAGCACTCTCCCATATTAGTGAGGACCAGATGCAGTATATTTGGACCCCTGTTTGGTGCATTGACAATCTGGTCTAGGGAAGCTGTGTGCCTACACGTTTGGTGTTGTATATAATTCCCAGTTAATTACAGGGTAATTAAAGACACCCATGAATATAGTATTGGAGTGGATGGTGTTTCCATTGAGTTTAAATGAATATTATGGGTTTCCTGGGTCATAGAGGGGGACCTATAGCTTGCAAGGAAGTGGTATAGGATTTTGCCTATTGTGATTTGAATGTGGAGAAGCTCAAGTGCATTGTTCTGTTTGACCAGCCCTGAGGTATATTTATTTTTGAAGTAAATCAAGACACCCTTACTTTTAGTCTTTGTCTATGTAGCAGTTAGTTTAAATGTGTGGAAGGCATTATAACCTTGCATTGCCAGTGTGCTCTCTGCGACTTTAAACCATGTCTCAGAGAGCACAGCGGCAATGCAAGGCAGTGTGGTCTCTGCGACTTTAAACCATATCTCAGGGAGCACACTGGCAGTGCAAGGCAGTGTGCTTTCTGTGGCATTAAACTATGTCTCTGTGACTACACAGATGTCAGCATTCTCTAGGGTGAGGAGAACATGCAGGGAGTGGAGTTTTTTGTTTAGACTTCTAACATTGAGCAGTAACATCTTTATGCATATCTCAAAGCTGGTGTTAAATGTGAAGGTTTTCTCCCTGGGCCTCTGCAGATAAAAGGCTTTATCCTAATCAGACTTTCCTGGTAAACAAAGAGAAATAAATAAATAAATAAATAAATAAATAAATAAATAAATGTTTTTAATTTACAGATTTGCACAATTCAGAATGAAGAAGTCAAATCAAAGCTGTAGCAAGAATGGGGTTAGGGCAAAGGGTTGACTGCTCCTGACACAGTGGAACAGTAGCAGAAATCATTTAAACAGGCATAGTGTTGCAGCTGGACAAATGTGAGTCTGTGTAAGGGCAAGGAGCTATCATAGTTATTTGCTACAGTTTAACAGAAGGTGCTTGTAAAAGTGTTGCATAATTATGCATGCATGATAGCTCCTTGCTGATCCAAAGTCTATTTTTACCAGCTGTGTTCTGGGGAGAGGGCACCCAAAAGGGAGTTATTTTTGCAAAGGTAGGACTTTTTTTAGCTCCTCTGCTTTGGTCTGGGGATTTACAAAGGGAACGTTGTTCAGGGTGCCAAATAGCCTTCCTACAGCTCTGATAAAAGTCTAGTGTTGTTAGTGTAACATTGAGTGACTGAGGCATATTTAGAAGAAAATCCTGGCACATATTTGTCATTATAACTCACTGAACAAGAAAGACATGCAGCTTTCTTTGATTCTAATGCAACACTTAAACCAATAGCAATGGCTGTTCCTCTAAGAACTGGCAGAGAAGACCTACAAGGCTGCATGAAAGAAGATTTTAAATAATGGGAGTGGATGATGTGGTCTTTTTCTTTTTCCCCATCTAATTTTTTATGTATTTTCTGGACCTGAACAACCTGTGACCCCTCAAACCTGCTGTTGAACTAAGGTGCAACTGTCACCAAAGCATTGTATGAGGGAAAGTCAGTACATGCAGCTTACCTTGACTTGGCCAAAGCCTTTGACACAATCCTGAACTTGGGCACCATTGAAAAGCTAACATAACTTCGCATAAATCCCTGTCTCATCAGGTGAGTGGCCAACTGGCTCACCGATAGGACGCACAAGGTCAAAATAGGTGCCTCCATCTCCAACAGCAGACCTGTCACTAGTGGTGTTCCCCAGGGATCTGTCCTGGGACTCCTACTGTTTGGCATCTACTTCTCAGAGGTCCAGGCAAAGACAAAAGGCCTGTGGCTGACCAAGTTTGCAGACAACTGTAAGTTGGGCGCTGTCATTGACTCCCCAAATTATGTTAACATACTACAAGAGGGTCTCACAGTAACAAATGACTGGTGCCAAAGTTATGGCCTTAAATTAAACACAGAAAAAGTATTATCATACCATTCAGCAAAAACACGGCCCCTACTGATTACCACATCAACAGCAACCCCCTCAGCACACAAGCTGTGGTGAGAAACCTGGGCACATAGGTTGACAACAATCTCACATTCGACATATCTTGTAGCAGCAGTGATCAGAAAAGCCTTTTACTTGGTTCATCTCATAAGTAAAGGGATTGCATCCAGAAAAAAGGAGGTTATTACCTCTCTGTACTCCTCCCTCATTAGGCCAATAATTGAGTACAACGCCCCATTTGGTATGTACCTCTCTAAACACCTGCACCAACTGGAAAGGCCACAGAATTACCTCACAAAGAGAATCCATGGCCTCCAACACCTGTCCTATGTGGACAGGCTCAAATCACTATCACTCTACTTGGTATCATACAGATTGCTTAGAGGTGATCTGTGTCTTGCCTACAAAGCAATCTCAAACCTTGCTCTACTAGAGATGCTCCATATCCGTAAGTCTAACTCCCCTAGCATTACCTGATCGAAAGGCCTAAATCTAATATGTGACATTAACAAAATCTGCTGGAGAGACAGGTTTGTCTCCCAGAGGCTGCCCCTTCTCTGGAATAGACAGTGCATACACGTCAAGCAAAGTACGTCGCTGATCCTCTTCAAGCGCTGCCTTGATGAGTGGATGGGAAACCACAAATTTGTCCCAGGGGTTCCACCTGTGTCCCTCATTGACAGGGGCGACAGGTGCTGATTGAGGTTTATTTTTTGGGGATAAACTCTTGCATAGGCTTGTAAGGACCCCTGGGCCATTAGCCTAGTAATCTCCTATGATCCTATGATCCTAAGACATTCCTATCTGTTCACAAATAGTGAGTCATTTTTCATTATATTTAATTTTTTCACATGCCACTGAAGAGAAAACTGTCACGGAATCTCAGTCAGCTCTTGACTCCTCTGCAGTCAGTATGACTTAGTGCTTTTTAAAAACTCTTTGTTGCTACTTCAGAATTATTCATTATATGAGAATTGTAAGCACTTATTGAGCTAGGAAGTTACCCTATCACCTCAAAACCTATTTTTAATGACAACATGCACAAACCTACAGCATTCATTATTTGTACTACATGAACTTAGCTGTGGTTGCTAAGAAAACATAACCGGAGTCTGCCAGACTAAGGGCTAAGAAACCTCAACAACTATTCCACACAGAAACAACCCTGTGATTACCTTGCATGCCCATAGCAAGCACATATAACTCTAAAAGTCACAATATTGCAGGATCCAAGCCTTTAAGGCCATTGAGATAGCATCCATCCACAGTAATGCTTGTGAAATTTAGCTGCCTTTTTAGACTAAGGATTAAGGATATAAAGGGGCTTTTAGACTCTTTGTCCTGACAAATATGCTTATGACCAGCTAGTACCACACATGAAATTGAATGATCTTAGGAGTACTATCAGAAGGACATATAGAATGATTGATTTTACCATTCATGTGTCTCATGCAGGAAAGATACTTGTTTAATGTGGTATTTTGCCACCATAGAGCAGGATGCAAAGTTTCAAAGACAAGAGAATAGGATTTATTATTTAGTAAATGGCCATATAGCCAGTGTCATTTGAAGGGCGTCCAGTATGTATCATCATAATCATCATAAAATATGATGGCTGACAAGTCTTTGCCAAGAAGGGGTCTGCACCTCTGTTATGATGGCTTTTGCATTCTAGCTGAATCTTTGTAAGTAACACATTGATTTTTAGGCAGAATCTTTCTACTAGACAATTCAGCCAAGAAATTCTAATCTGAATTGCATTAAGGTGGCTCTACTCAATGCCAGGAGTCATAACAAAGGCCTTTTTGTAACTAAAATGCATTTATATATGTGTACTTACAGAGCTGACTTTAAAACAATGAGAGAACACCGTCTATACCTGGGTTTAGCTCCCATCATGTCTTGAAACCTACTGGAATATCAGAATTTGTCAAGGATATCATCACCTCATGGACCCTTAATTTTAACTCTTAGATGTCAAAATCACCCTAAACAAATTACTTACTATTTTATAGCTATCTGTAGAACACCATCTATGTCCAGCACTGACCACGAAAGCTGTCTTAACACCTTAGTTGAAATTCCCATTATTCCCAGTACCTGAACCATCATCAAGCTGGATTTGCCAAAGGCAGTCCTTGCCTCCTTAACCTCTTTAATTCCTTCAATAAGCCACCAAAGAAGTGGATAGCACTTATGTAATACATAGGTTCATAGGACAGCATATACCTGGCTAACGCCTTTGGCTTTATTCCCATGCATATATTATTAAAGACTTTTAAATTAAAATTTTCTGAACACAAATCTATATGTTGTACAAGGAACAACTAACTAGCTAATAAACTATTGTGGTTAGAGCTGCAGGCGACATGTCTGCAAGCAAAAGTGTTGCCAGTAATGTACCACAGGACTCACGATTTTGCCCTTTCATATCAGCCTTCTATTTCTCAGATCTTCAGGCCAGCATGACTGCATATTGTGTGTTGTTGTTCATTTCTCCTCTCACTCACAATTACTCCATCAAGGTTCAGACTATACTAAAAACTGTTCCACTGACAACAGCCTTAAGCTAAATGTGAAAAAAAATGTGATGAATTTCATTTTGTAAAAAAAGAACATTTCCACATCATACTCTATGGTGACATACCTTCCAGCCAGACAATGTTGTAAGGGATTTGTAAACTTGTGCTGAAATGTCCTTATATTTTGGACATAGTTTATTCAAGTACTTTGCAAATCCTTCTGTCTGGCTCAACTAATTTCAAAAATGCATTTCTCTTGATCCAAAGTATTACTTCCCCTTTAATCAACACTTAACAGACCAGTTATTAAATATAATGCTCCTTTTGGCAAACATTTTCACAACATATCAGCCAAGTTTAGAGACATCACAGACTGCTTACTAAAAAGATCAATGGCTTCAAGACCCTTAATTACCCAGACAGACTGGCAGTCTTCTCCCTGGACTTGGTCTTTTAGAGATTCCACCACAGTGATCTGTGTCTAGTCCTTTGAGCCATTAAAGACCGAACTCTGCTTGCTTCCTGTTCCTTTGCAGAGCAAATAGCTCCATAAATACCTGGTTATAGGACATAAACCCTTATCAACAACTAAGACATGTGAACATGATCAATTCATATCATAGCATATCCCTCAGTGATGGAACAAATTATCATTACTGATCAAGCAATGCATATCCCTCACCTCCTTCAAGGAAACCCTAGATAATTGGATGGCAGTCTCAAAATTCTCCCTCCACAAAGATGGAAGGAATTTTTCATAAATGATTCACTGGCAAGGCTTGCAGTGGCCTGTAGACTGACTGCCTAGTACTTGCTTATGAACCCATGATTCTTTAATGTCACACCATGAATAAAGTCTGCAAACGTCGTAAAAGACACACAAACTACTGTGTATTCTGGAAACTTCCTTTTACAGTGCTACTGTTAGACAACAGAAGATTTATCTCTAGACATAAAGAATGCATAAAGTTAGCTGTAACAAAAATATTAGTTACCAGAACAGTAAAAAAAACACAACTATCATATAATTTATGCAAGGAAAGGAATTCCATAAAATAAATAAATAAGCGTAGACTGAATGAGACCATCCTCACCTAAGTATTATGTATTTCATGATGATGTCTACATAAGTACTATTGGATGTGTCTGCTGATAAATTTTCCTTTGAGTTCTAATTGTACATTATTGATAATTTCAAAGGTAAAGCTTACAGAAAGAGATATCTCTTAAGCAGTTTAATATTTCCTCTACACATGTATGAAATCAGGGTGGTCTCAATGTCATCTTCACAGAGTTCCTACATTACACATTGCATGTGTGGTTCCTTAATGTAAAGGAGATCTGTCCTCCCCTCCCTCTCAGCTGCTATGATTTAGGCATATTATCATTTTTTTTATCTCAGATTCTGCCTTATCTGATTTTCTTTTAATTCACATCATAAAAATATACTTGTTGAAGGTTATATACAATATTAAATAAGTGAAATCAGCCAATGCAAATATTCCTTATCACTAGCTACATGTGGTCTAGCACCTAAAGACATTCTTTTTCAAAAATAAAAAAAGTGCTCATCTTGTGGGGTCTCTGCTATGATTTTTAATATTCAGAAGCTGATAGGTATGGGTCTGAAATGCAAGCTTAATGTTTCATGGGTATTGTCGTAGCGTACAAGGTGCTTTGAATTTGACACCACTGTCAGCAAATCAACATCTTCTGAGGGCCACACAAAGGCAACTCATTCATTACCAGTGCTGTCAGATCAGTAGATGAGAATGTTTGACTGGCTACAGAATTATTTCTACAGATAATATTCAAGTTAGAAATAGGGTTGGAATAAACAAAGGAATTTAAGGCAATCCACTCATAATTAACTCATCACTGTTATCATGTTTTCCTGCTGAATTGTTCACACAGCCTAAGAGGAAGACACATGCTGAAAGCTTCGAAAGTACCACTTTTGTCAGTTTCAAAAAAATAGTTGTAACTGGGGATGTTTAAATGAGAGTCCATGAACTGTTGACATTTAATCCATGAAAATTTAATTCGAGCTGCTGAAGTGAGTAATAACTGGCTGTAGTTCTCCCTCTCCCCAAATGCATATGAACACACGACACATGCAAGTATGCAGTGTCAGACACACACACACACACACACACACACACACACACACACACACACACACACACACACACACACACACACACACAGATTTGCACATGGACACACACACACACACACACACACACACACACACACACACACACACACACACACACACACACACACACACACATGCCTACTTATGCCTGCGCACTGCAACCCTTTGTGTTTTCCACATATGCTCTTAAATAATTTTTGCAGGACCATAATCCATTTTCCTCCATTAATCTTCTGGAATTAATTCCATAATTATACACATTTGCTTCCTTTCTGCCATAACATGCGGAGTGCATTTACTGCCTTTTGATGTGTTAATGTTATAAGTACAGCTAGAATGTGAGGAGGGTATCCCATCGCCATGCACTGACCTTCATAACAAGAGCTTTCTGACTAATCATAGAACTTGCATAGTACAGTCTGTAAGACAGCACTAAGGTCTCCCAATAGGTTTGGATGAAGTGCACCTTCTGATTAAATATTTTAATACTGCAACTGAATTATATACTAATAATAAAGGTTACATATTATATGAAATAAAAAAAAAATATTTGCTTTGTAATGTTCATGCTTAATGTCTGCAAAATTATTGTTGAAGCTTAATTTATGTTTGTCATTATTGATTTTGAATTTAAAATATACATGTATTTTCACATTACTGCTGTATTGTAAAAAAATCTTTATAAAACTATCAAATTACATTCTTGTTGGGTAATTAGTTTATTGCATACCTGAAAGAAGGATGTGATTTCCTAACTCTAATGACTTGAAAATGAGCTGAGAGCCCACAAGGAGAAAACTTTATAAGCATGAAAAACGTGCCCCACAGTAGGATCGCAAGAAGGAAAGTGGTGTATCACCATCATTAAGGCACTGGATAGTATAATAACTTACATGTGAAAGAAAGCAGTTATCACCAATTAGAAGTGTAGAGTATCCTGAGAACTGGCACATCATGCATCAAACAAAATTAGTTGATTATTGTCATTTTTTAGTGAAAGAACCTATTATTGATGTGCATACCTCTCAACCTCTTAGAGCAAAAAATCTGGACAAAGCCTAAAATGATGGGGGGTGGGGGGGGGGGGTAGGGACAGACTTTAAATATTGCCCTTACAAGTTGATAGAATAACAGGTTTTGCATTAGCATGAATTTTTCAAAGGATGCGGAGTCTTAAACTCAAATGTTTGTCATTATTTAATGACTTCAATCCTCAGCTATTTGCCGGAGAGGGACAGATTTTAGGAGGAACACACTAAAAATATGGGGCAAAAATCTGGACATTCTGCAAAAACCTGTACAACTGAGAAATATGTTGATATGTAGTATTTGAATTTCTGTCCAGTCATTGATTTAATTAATGTCTCACAGCAGGTTTATGCAACAGCCACACAACAAAATCCTGCAAAGTGAGCTGAATAGGCAGAGTTTCGTCTTGAAATGTTGTCAAGAGCATTCTGATTCTCTCAAAAAAAGTACAAACTTTGATACAAAAAAATCATAAATAGAACATCCCACAAATGTGTGTAAGGCTGGTGGTAGCTCTAACATAAGGAATTATGGCTGGCCATCCACGGAATGAACTGTTTTAGAATAGTACAGTGCTGTGGAATACATAAACAATAATGAAGGTGTTTGCAATACTGGGAATGTGGGGATGTAATAATCAAAAATAGATAAACATATACACAAATAAAAAACAAATAAAGAACCATGTCCAAAGCACAAGGAAGAGGGTTTATTCGGAAAACATAACACAGATCATATGACCACTTATTTAGCGCTTTCACCTTTACACATGGCATCATCAGAGTAAATGAAAATCAAACACTCCATACATTAAATATACAGCCAATCACATCAACATCCAATAGAAAACAATAAAATATACATTAATTTAAATAAATAAATGGATGAATGTAAACATTGAAATTGTTCACGCACAATAACATGAAAGCCGTGTTGTCCAAACTAATGTTGTGAAGGATATCTTATCTAACATGTACTTGTATTCAAACATTCACATAAACGTGCACATAAAGAATAAAAAAGTTAAAAAGTAACAATGTAACCCACTGCTTGCTCTATATTCTGTTAGCCCTATCTTTCAAAACAGGTTTTAGAGAAATATATTCATTCAAACCCAGTGGGGTTGTAGCATCCAAGATCAAGCATGTCTCCCACACAGAAGACTCTTTAGCTGAGAATCGAACAGGACGTCCTACTGTGAGGTGACAATGCTACCGCAGCACTACCACCGCAGTCTAAACAAACAAACAACTAAATAATCTTCTAAAATATGGTAACTAAAAATATATACAATACAAAGATAATCCTGCCACCAATACTTATCTTCATTCAGATAACTGCAGAGTATTCAAAAGTAAAAGGGGATAGTTATCAATAAAATGACTCTTCCTTGTACAGTAAAACCATAAAAAAGTTATCATCTGCAACTGGAGGTAAATTATTTGAGCTGCCCCTGTTAAGTATATGTCAAGATAATGCAAAAGGAAGCATGAAAACTACATTTGTATTCTGGCATGACTTTGGATGTTGACAGCCTTATATTTGTCATTCCTAATGGAGAAGAACATGAAAAAATGCCACTGTATTAGTGGCACCAGGCGTGGTGTTAAAATCCACAAAAGCAGGGGCATTTATGCCAGTGTTCAGTTTATTTTTTCATGTGACCTCTAAATTCTCTTTATGTACTCTCTTCCTCTCTGTTTCACTCACCCCCCCCCCACCTTACACTCACATAACTGTCTCCTCCTGGCATTACTTATTCTAGAACTTCTAATTTTCCTTAAATGTATTGCTATAATTTCAAATTACAATTCGTCTTATGCTTGTGTCAGTCACTACTAACTTTGCTTGTCCCAATCCACCAGTGTCACTCTCCTTTCCCACTCTCCTATGATCCCTGCCTAATTTCCCTTACTTTCTGATCCTGTCCTTTCACCCCTTTCTTGTTCATCTACCTTCACTATTCATCACTTTCATGAACTACTGCTTTTCTTATATTAATAAATTCTGGTCACCCCCTCATGTAGCTTATTGTTAAATAACTGCCTTATGACTATCAGTGCCAGCTTCCTGTACCATGTATTTGCTCATCTTAGTATATTACACTACTATTATATTACACTTGTCAAGTGGTAGAAAGAGCCAATAATCATATCAAATCTTCCATTTAGGTGCACTCAAGTTTCTCTTTCCTCTCCTTATTTCCTCTTCATTTGTCCCATGCCCTTTTGAATACCTCCATGAATTATTTCTATAACCCACATTTTGGTAGTCTAGTTCATGAGTCCAAAACCCTCTCCTGGAAGAAGTACTTTCACAAATCCAGAGAATAGTTGGTTCCTATAATCTGCACTGTGTGCCTCCTTCTCTCCATTCTTTACTTCCTGTTTGGGGCTGGCGATTGGCACATTCCTGATATAAACCTTTTCACCCATATGCACTCAAACCTACCCCATCTATTCCAGTCTCAAATGAGAAGGACTGTAGCTCCTCTAGCTGTAGTCATGCCCTTTCCCCATTATCCCATACACCTCTGTGATGGCTTTCATCTGGTCTCCTTTCAGCAGCCTGATACCCCATCCTTGTATGGTCTTCAGTACTCAAGGTGTGGCCACAACAGTGCCGAGTAACCCAGAAGCTTTATCTGTTTGATTCTCAAGTGCATCTCCATAAGAATACATACTAGCATTCCATTTGTTGATGCCACTGTCCTCATCTTTGCTCAGATCAACATTACTTCATCATTTTCTTGCTATTTTTCCACTGGTTCTGTTCTCCTCAGCTGATGCTCTACATCAGGATTGTTATGGTTCAGATGCAGGATTAAGAGTTTCTATGTACTGAACTTCAGCTTTCAAGCCACTTACACAGCTGGTTTTAAACCCATCCTTGGTTTCTTTATCCCCACCCTCCACTGATGCCTGTGAATTATGTCACCAATAAAGAGTTTAGCTATATCCACTGCCCTCTAACATATGTCTGAAAAAAAAAACACAGTGACAAGTGTTGGATGTAAGACCTATAGCTGTCAAAGTGTATTACTTTTCTTATTCATTGTTTTCTTCCCATAACCCATTGTGTCCTACCACCTAACCATGTAGAAACAAAGTTCCTTAGTTCTGCACCAACTCCTCCAGCAGCCTTTTGCATGGCGAATGAGTTAAATGTCAAACTGGAGTCCTGACAAACCACCACTACCTGCAATATCTTGTCAGGTTCTTCTACAATCTAGTTATAAAACTGAATCAGGTTTGTCAGATAGCACCTTCTGTAAAAAAACTGTTGATCGTTATTCTGGAGCTTGCTCTCCTCTATGAGCTGTTTTTAATTTTTCTGGCTGTAGCTGTATATATATATATATATATATATATATATATATATATATATATATATATATATGCGTGTGTGTGTGTGTGTGTGTGTGTGTGTGTGTGTGTGTGTGTATATATATATATATATATATATATATATATATATATATATATGGTTTACTATCAAAACATGGAACATCACTTGCATGAAATTGGGATGGTCGAATGCGAGTTTTATAGTTTCTGTAATGCTGATCCAGAAATGTCCAAATCTACATTAGTGAATGGTAGTGTGCATTCACTAATATGGGATCAATGTTTTGATAATAGATCATATGATGGTGGGATCGGGAAATTTACCCTTTTTCCCACTGTAGTGCAATTTTGCAGTTGGAATATATAATATGCAGGGGTGTGAGGGGTGCAGGGGGGGCTTGTCCCCCTGCAAAACTGGAAAAACTTGTGCTGTAGATGGATAATTCCTATGGCAGCTTCAGTACAAGTGCCTGAGGGTCTGACATCATCTCCTGACATTTTGAATAAGTTCAGATGAGGACATCAAGGTGAGGATTTCTGACATTCTGTAAAAGTGACATTACCAAATTCGAAATGTCAGTTATGGCAATTGAATAGATTTTGGTGTGAGATTCAACAGTGTTATAGAAACCTGTATCTATCTATATCTATATATCTATCTATATTCTACATATCTATCAATATATATATATATATATATATATATATATATATATATATATATATATATATATATATATATCTTTATTCTACAAAAGTATGTTTCATCGAACGGCAAAAGAATGAGCTGAATTAACCGAAAGCTCAGTTTAATTGAAATTCACATTACAGAAAGCCGATTGAACGAACAGTAACCAAATGAGTTATAGTGCTCATATAGCTTTAAATGAGAAAGGGAAGTGATTGTATCCGTACTAACGTACCAGCAGTAGTTATGGTGGATACGTGCAGGAGCACTCCTGGAGTGCTGGATGAAATATATCGAACTACGAAATCCCAAGGAAGAGGTCAGATATTAATCATTGAGGTGTATGAGTATCACTTGGAAAAGATAGCAAAAATTAAAAACATTGGTGCTGCAAATATAAAGTTTCCCAGTTTTTTAATTTCTCCAAGTCTTTTGGGTTTCTAATACAATGATGGGAATGGACCCCATTCCTAAGTCAAAGTACGATTAAAGTTCATGAAATTAGTATTGTTTCAATCTTTGATGTCAGCCAAAAGTGCTCTTCTGAGCACCCGCAATGTGCCCAGTAATGACTCCTTCTGCAATTCGTATGGCGTTATGTGGATTGGTAGCATATCTAAATACGATTGTAGATTCTTTTTTATAAGACCCATTGCTCCTACTACTATTGGAACTGTCTGAGTGTCTTTCTTCCACATTGCCCTTGTTTCTGCCTGCAGATCCTGATACTTTATGACTTTGTGTCTCTCTCTGAATGCAAGACACTGTAGTCACTGGGTGTGGCAATTTCAATGATCAATGCTACTCTTGTCTTCTTTTCTTTAACCACTATATCTGGTTTTCTAGCATCTATCTTTTGAATTGTTGATAATGGATGGTCCCATGTGATATAAACTTCATCATTTTCTGTGATGCTTTGTGGCTCATGTTTCCAGTGTTTTTCAGCCACTTCAATACTACAATGTTTGCACAATCCCCAGTGAAACAATCTTGCCACATTATTATGCCTTTCAGTATACAGTCCTTCTGCCATTAGTATGTCACAGCCTGCAACAAGGTGTGCAACTGTTTCCAATTTGGTTTTACAAAACCTACATTTATCTGCTTCTCCCACATGTTCAATGGACTTTGTAAACCAATATGTACATAACTGCTGCCAATATTAACCTTTTATTTCTTGGTTTGAATTTCTCAGTTAGGTAGAGGCAAACTAAAACAATGAGTGAGAAGGTCATACAGAAAAAGCAATCTATAAAAAGTAAATGAAATCTCCTGCCAAGCTGGAAGTTCCATTGAGTGACCTCTTAAACCTCTTGAAGCAGAGGGCCATTGGATATATGCAAATGACCCTTATGAACATGAGGTGCTTCAGCTAATTAGCAATTCTGAATGCCCATGACTTGTTTCGTGATTTTATTGGACAATTTCAGGCCAATAAAGACAAACCCCACTAGCTGTGGATATGCATATTTCGGACTTGTTATGACCTCATCAGCACAGCACAAGCAGAGTGTTTGACTAAGCATAAGAAACACAGGGCTGTTATACCCAGCTGATGTCCATTATCATTACGGTGACTGCAAAATATCCCAAATAACAAACTAAATCAATGAGAAAGAAGGTCACACAGAAAAAACAATCTGAAAAAACTAAATGAAAGCTCCAGCCAAGCTGGTACTTCCAAAGAAGGACCTCTGAAACCTCTTGAATCAGAGGCCAATGGGATATATGCAAATGACCCTTACAAACACCAGGTGCTTCAGCTAATTGGCAATTCTGAATGCCCATGACTTGTTTCGTCATTTTAATGGACAATTTCAGGCCAATAAAAACAAACCCCATTAGATGTTGATATGCATAGTTCGGCCTTATTATGACCTCATCAGCACAGCACAAGCAGAGTGTTTGACTAAGCATAAGAAACACAGGGCTGTTATACCCAGCTGATGTCCATTATCATTAAGGTGTCTGCAAAATATCCCAAATAAACTAAAACAATGAGAGAGAAGGTCACACAGAAAAAAAACTATCTTTAAAAACTAAATGAAAACTCAAGTCAAGCTGGAACTTCCAATGAGGGACCTCTCAAATCTCTAGAATCAGAGGCTCATGGGATATATGCAAATGACCCCTATGGACACCAGGTGTTACAGCTAATTGGCAATTCTGAATGCCCATGACTTGTTTCATCGTTTTAATGGACAATTTCAGGCCAATAAAGACAAACCCCACTAGCTGCAGATATGCATATTTCAGCCTTGTTATGACCTCATCAGCACAGCACAAGCAGAGTGCTTGACTAAGCATAAGAAACACAGAGCTGTTATAACCAGCTGATGTCCATTATCATTAGGTTGATTGCAAAATATCCCAAATAAAAAACTAAAACAATGAGTGAGAAGGTCACACAGAAAAAAACAATCTGTAAAAACTGAATAAAAACTCCAGCCAAGCTGGAACTTCCAATGAATGACCTCTCAAATCTCTTGAATCAGAGGCCCAGGAGATATATGCAAATAACCCTCATGAACAACAGGTGTTTCAACTAATTGGTAATTCTGAATGCCAATGACTTGTTTCATCATTTTAATGGACAATTTCAGGCCAATAAAGCCAAGGCCCACTAGCTGTGGATATACATAGTTTGGCCTTGTTATGACCTCATCAGCACAGCACAAGTAGTGTTTGGCTAAACAAAAGAAACACAGGGCTGTTATACCCAGCTGATGTCCATTATCATTAAGGTGACTGCAAAATATCCCAAATAACAAACTAAACAATGAGTGAGAATGTCACACAGAAAAACCAATCTGTAACAACTAAATGAAAACTCCAGCCAAGCTGGAACTTCCAATGAGTGACCTCTCAGACCTCTTGAATCAGAGGCCCATGGGATATATGCAAATTACCCTTATGAACACCAGGTGTTTCAGCTAATTGGCAATTCTGAATGCCCTTGACCTGTTTCGTCATTTTAATGGACAATTTCAGGCCAATAAATCCAAACCCCACTAGCTGTGGATATGCATATTTCAGCCTTGTTATGACCTCATCAGCACAGTTGCATAGAGGCAGGGATGTAACAGCAAGTGTAACACGAGGGGAAGAATTAGTAAAGTCAGTTACTCATAACCATTCAAAAAACACTGACAAGGTGGAGAAGTATGGTGTTTGTCATCATTTAAGACAGAGAGCTTCACTATCAAGAGATTCTCCTTGCATCATTGTAGGTGATGCTGTAGCATCATCCTCACTGGATTTTGCCCCCTACCTTGCCCAGAAGAAGATTTATGTTGCAACAGTTAAGAAGGATTAGAGTTAAGCAAAGAGCTGATCCACTAACCTCTACTTTAATGTTAGCACAAATTTGTAATGATGATTTCCAATTAAAGGAAGGAATATTTATTCAGAAAACATTATGTGACGCGAGTCATGACAACATAGTGGTAATGCTTACCACTTCACACAATTTGTGTGATTTAAGCAAGTGTGATATCTGGCTAATGGATGGCATGTACTTTGTTAGAGGAACTGAATATTGGCAGTTATACACAATTAATTCAGTGGTGAAGTACAGTGCATATACTAAATGTGTACCACTGGTATTTTGGTTAATGAGTAAAAAGTCCATTTGTTGTTATAATTTCATGTGGCAGTGTCATTTTGAGTTATTTAGTAAAGAGGGTTTAGAATGTGAAGTGTCATACATTCTATGTGGCTTTGAGATAGCTGGTGTCAAAAGTATTAAATTGAATATAAATAACATGACAGGCAAGGGATGTTTTTTTTTTCATTTTGGAAGGAACATTTGGCATAAGGTTCAATTTCTTGGCTTGGGCTTTATGTACAACTCTGACATGCGTTTTCAGTTAGCTGTGAAAAAGCTGGCAGCATTAGCTTTTTTAGAAGAAACAGATGTTATTCCAATGTTTGTGAGTCTAAAGGATAGTTTTCTGACTGAAGGGAGAGACCTTGTCAAGTATTTTGCAGAATGGTATTTGTATGGGAAACTTCGGCCATTTAGTACCCGTTCTACAGCTTGTATGAGGTATCCGATGATGTTTCCCGTACACTTTTGAAATGTTTCTATCTTAACTGAGCTATTTTTGCTAAGAACACAAAATGTTGTGGAAGCTTGGCATTGAAGATTTAAATGCATTACCAGAAAGTATATCTGTGATTTGTATACTGCGTTAACAGCTATAGTGAGAGAGCAGAACCGAGTGGATGAGATTAGACACAGAATGTCTGCAGCATGCCCTGCTTCCCCTAAGAAGAGACCATTAATTCGGAGACAGCAGGACTTTCAAACTATATTTGATAACAAAGATGAATATGATACTGTGAATTATGTGAGAGCAATCACTACGCTTTTGAAGATGTGAGCAGACATACTTGTATATGTATGTGACTTCATTGTTATTGGTATTTATTTTTGTTGTCATTGTGGATTACTACACTAAAGTGCAAATGTCATTGGTGGATTGTATCTATTTGATTTTTGAGCATTGGGAGACTTGGGTGTGTGTGTGTATATATATATATATATATATATATATATATATATATATATATATATATTCATCTGCATTTTATTCGGTGATGTGTGCTTCGTGTATATGTGTTTTCATTACAGTTAGCTTTTGGTTGATTCAACTTGTTCTTTTGTCATTGATGAAATGTACTTTCGTAGAATGAAAGTAGATGTGTGTGTGTGTGTGTGTGTGTGTGTGTGTGTGTGTGTGTGTGTGTGTGTGTGTGTGTGTGTGTATTATTAGTGATGAAGAAAAAATATTTGACATAGGGGTTTGAAATTCATCCCAACGTCTCTTCCCAGAATGTATGAGATAGAGGAGAAGTATTTAACTTTGTTTACAATTTACATTTAATAGATTTCTTTGGAAATCAGACAAAAAGTTTAGAAGCAGATGTGAACAATGTAAGGTCTATAGATGCTGCAAGTAATGAAGAGAGTTTTTTTTCCTTGTAATTATGACTTAGAATGCAATGCTCATAGTAATTTTGATACTAGTGATGTTTCTTATAAAAGCAAATGTATGACTCCTTTTAAGTGTGACAAAATTGAAATGTTTCATCATATGTTAAATTATGCAATAGAGCAAGAGTGCAAAAAGTTTTTTTAGAAGCGAAATTCAATATAATGTCACACAAAAAGAATGGGTGACCTGAAAAAATTTAAGGGAAAGAAAGGAACTCATATTTAAGCCTGCAGATAAGGGGGGATAACTAGTAATAATGCATTGCAAACAATATGCAAATATGTGTTTACATCATCTAGAAAATTATAAAATCTATAAAAAAATAAATTTTTTTAACTTATCAGGAGGTGGTCAAGAACTATGTAGAATTAATACATAAAGGGGTTAGACTAAATTATTTCAGCCATGATGATGCTAAAAATAAGTTCTTGAATAAAAGCAGTGAGTTGTCAAAGTTTTTTTGTGTGCCTAAAATACATAAAAGCATGGTTAATCCTCCAGGTCGTCCATTGTTATCTGCCTGCAATTATGTAACCCATAATTTGGGAAATTTTTTGCATCAATTTTTGTTAAAAAAGGTGATACAATTACATATATCAAAGACTATTGTGATAAAGTAAAGAAAATAACATGGCAAAAGAACATGTTTTTATAGCGATAGATGTAGTCAGCCTATAAACTAGCATTAAACATAGTGATGGCATAGAAGCTATAGAATTTTTTTTCTGGAGAAGAGCCCCAGTACACAGTATATCACAGAACTGACATTGTTCTGTTTGGAAAATAATATATTTGAATTTGATGGTTCTCTATATCATCAGAAGTGTGGGACTGCTATGGGGGTAGCTTTTTGCCCCCACATATGCTAACTTATTCATGGGTCTCTATGAAAATGTATATGTGTATAGGAATGACTTTTTTAGAAAACATGTTCATTTTTATAGATACATTGATGATTTGATCTTTGTTTGCAAGGGGGTGCTATGCAGAAGTGGAAAGGTCTGTTCAAGAACTGCAAGTGAACAGGTTTGAGATCAAGTTTGATGGGTTACAAAAAGGAAAGACAGTAAATTATCTGGATATTACAAAAGAAGGGCAAGGAGATGGCAAACTAAAATAAAATATAACTAAATAATAAATATAAATAATTTAATATTATTTGAATAAAAGCATATTATTATTATATAAATATAATAATACTAATATAAATAAAACTAAAATATTTAGAAAAATGGGACAACCAAGCTTTATGTTGCATGGAACTAGTTGTCACCCCCCCCATACAATTTCTTCCATTCCTTATGGGAAAATGGTTAGGTTTAAACGTTTATGTAGTGACAGGAAGGAATGTGAGAAGGAAGTTCAAAATGCTGCTAATGTGTTCATAGAAAGGGGCTATGAGCCAGAGAAAGTATGGTTGGGGTATAATAAAGTAATGAATAAAAAAGTGAATAAAGAACAGAACATAATAATGTAGAAAAAGAATGCGGAAGAAAAAGAAAGTGAGTTATATTTTGTGTCTAAATATACACAATTTTCTAATATTTTAGAGAAAATAGTTAGGTATTATTGGTCTTATATACAGAAAGAAAAATCCTGCCTAAAAATGTCAAACTTTGTTTTTCATATAAAAGAAGCAGGAGTCTTAAAGACATGTTAGTACATGGAAAATTTGAGAGACTAAAAAATATAGGAAATAATATAGTGAGATATGAAACTTTTCCATGTGACAATTGCAAAGTATGCAAACATATAGTGGATAGTTTTGAAAGTATTAATGGAAAAATTTTGACGGAAGAGGCAGCTTCACTTGCAATAGTAAAAAGATTATATATAGTTTAAAATGTTCTTGTGGATTATTTTATATTGGGGAAAGCAAGATAAGTTTTGCTGTAAGATTAAAAGAGTATATAAGGGACATCAAGAAGCAAAGATTTCAGAGTCCTGTATCTATGCACTTTAAGGAGCACCATAATGGAGACCCACATAGATTACAGGCAACTGTTTTGGAACAAGTGAATACTAGGTTTAGTAGTGATGAAAAAATTAAATAACACTTAAGAAGAAAGGAAGCAATATTTATTTTAAAATATGATATAATGTTTCCAAGAGGTTAGAATAGGGAATTCTCTTGGAAGCATTTAATATACGAAGGTTAAAAAAAAGAATATTAAAAGTTAACCTTTTTAGTTGACTTTTTCAGTGAATTCTTAATTGGATGATTATTTAATTGATTAATTAATTGATTAAATTCATGTATTTAAGTGTATGCTTACTATCAGAAAGATGTACTCTGAAAAAGCTTTTTTGAAAGCCGAGGCACCAGAGAAGTGTCATTTGATCTTAATGTTATTAGAGTTTGAAGTTTTGCTGTTAACTTTTACTGCAGAAGATATTTTTTTTATTTTAATAAATCAGTCTGTGTACTAAACTGAGTGAATTCATCTAGCCTGGAACTTGTGGTGTGAGGTCTGGTTTGTTTAACAGTGTGGTGCTGATAAATATATATATATATATATATATATATATATATATATATATATATATATATATATATATACACATATATATGTCTGCATTTTATTTGGTGATGTGTGCTTCGTGTATACGTGTTTTTATTAGTTGTACTTTCGTAGAATGAAAGTAGATCCATATATATATATATATATATATATATATGTGTGTGTGTGTGATTCCTATTAGAATCATGAAAGTTTAAAAAATTGAATGGCTAAAAAGCCGAATATTTAGTTACTCGAAATCGGTTTTCCCCCACGCTAATTACACATACCAACTCTGAGATCACACTACAGTGAGGAAAGGGCAACATTTCTGATCTTCACTGTACTGCGACCTCAGAAAACTGATCTTAAGTAGCTGAAAAAATGTTTCAGTCATTTGATTTTTTAAACTTTCATGGTTATAATCGGGACCCTATATATATATATATATATATATATATATATATATATATATATACTTATATATATATATACATATGTGTGTGTGTTTGTGTGTGTGTGTGTGTGTGTGTGTGTGTGTGTGTGTGTGTGTGTGTGTGTGTGTGTGTGTGTGTGTGTGTGTGTGTGTGTGTGTGTGTGTGTGTGTGTGTGTGTGTGTGTGTGTGTGTGTGTGTGTGTGTGTGTGTGTGTGTGTGCAGATATATCGATATATCTATATAGCTATATCCATACACACAGGTAGTATGTGTGTATGCATGTATATATATATATATATATATATATATATATATATATATATATATATATATATATATATGGATATATAATTTCATATTTCTGTCTCTCATTCAAAGGCCTCTTCTCACCCACTCATATATTCCTTTACAATAGAAGGCACCACATTCCCCCCAGAACCCCTGACAACAAGTAGCCAGATTGCTTCCAATATAAAAAAGCAGTCCCTTCATTCAATATTTCACATATTTGCAGCCCAGTAACTGCTAGCTATCCATGTTACCTAACTACCCCAAATGTAGAAATACACTCTTCCTAACACCACGCACTTCTGTCTTCTTTCAAAAGAAACACATTCAACTAAGCCTCCACTCATCTGTAGTGCTCCTCTGCAAATACTTATGTCAAAACTACTTGAAATCCTAGCTATTTACATTTATCCTTTCTCATATCCATCATTGCAGTTAAAACACACACTATACAAACCTTCCTTTAGTTGTCAGCACTAACATATAAGCTTTATCATATAAAAAGAAATCCTGATCTATTGAGGCATCCATTGTGTACACAGTTTTAAAAACATCATTTGAATGATTGTTTTCGTCATAATTGTGAATTTCTAGCTCCTGGATTAATTTATTGAATTTCCTACAGCTAACCAAACTGGATAAGAAAATGAACATCTTAGATAAACTTAAGAAATTTTGTGAGAAAAAACAAGTAAACAATTACTTTCCTAGAGGAATTATGTTTGAAAATAGAAAAAGTTCCTTTCAGAAGTAAATTTTGTTCAAAGAAATTTTGCAAGCAAACAGAATGTCTTTAAACTACGATGCAGCAAAACAGAGTTACAATAAAAGGAAAAGTAGATTTCTTTATCTGGCATAGTTGGCAGATTAAAAGAGGAGGAGGTACAAACTGAGTTACTCTTAAAATAAAAGTGCCGGCTATGCCAGGAGAAGTAGGGCAGTGGATGTGTAACATATGCCAGCATAGCTAGCTGGAGTTTTGAAAATAATTATATGTCATTTGTATATCAAACTGATTTGTACAGTTGCTTGTGTTGAAAATGTATTTGTAAATCTGCTTGTGTTAAAAATGTATCAACAGTCGGTCCTACTGGACAGAAAAGAAATACACCTGTATGTCAGGCTGTATTGTAACTGTTGAAATGAATATATTGTAAAAGAGGATACTGGAAGAGAAGAGGCTAGTATCAGTCCAGCTAACTTTGAAGAATACTCTGAAATTAAATTACCTGGTTTAGGCCATAAAGATTGTACCTTACAGTCCTCACTGCAGCCAGAGAAAAAGTTTTGTAAAAACCAGGACTAGGAATCCTACTGTATTGTCCTTAGGGGTGAACTAATTGCTACCTTGGAAGGGTGGAAGTTTTTGAAATGGTTTTATAGCTTCCAGATGGTATAACATATCTTAGCAAAGCTATGTGTGTTTTATGACACATATGTGCTAGATTCTTGTTAAGTTTATAGAAGAGATTAGTTAAGTATTGTATTTTCTGTATCTGTGTGAACCTTTCTATTTTAATTTTTGAATATTTCCTGTGACTGAAACTCTGGTGTTTATTGCAAATATATATGTGTGTGTGTGTGTGTGTGTGTGTGTGTGTGTGTGTGTGTGTGTGTGTGTGTGTGTGTGTGTGTTTGTAGTGTTTTCATGTTCTTTTATTATTTATTATTAAAAATATTTAAACTTTTCATTGTGGCTGGTCTTTTAAAGAATATTTTAACCTTTGCGAGTACTTGTATTTATTTGGTGACACTGTGGCTGCTCCTGAAAGCCTCTGCATTGGACAAACGCTATCATTTGTATTAGTATTAATTTCACTCAGTATAATTGGGTACCCTTGTAAGAGCTTTAGAGTAGCAGGCTTTGGAGAGTTCTGGTGGCAGTATCTACCTTACAGTCTGTGAAGAGGGTGCATAACTTTTAAATCTCTGCCAGCCTTTCCCAGGTGTGTGTGTGTGTGTGTGTGTGTGTGTGTGTGTGTGTGTGTGTGTGTGTGTGAAAATCAAACATTTGAGAGTATGTGTGTCAGCTACTTGGAGCAGGGACACAGCACTAGTTTCTCAGAGACAGTGCTAGAAGACCTTGCTTGGAACACTCGGCTGAGGACTCAGCTCTACATCTGGGATCAGTGTGAAGTCTTTTTTCAGTGAATTCTTAATTGGATGATTATTTAATTGATTAATTAATTGATTAAATTCATGTATTTAAGTGTATGCTTACTATCAGAAAGATGTACTCTGAAAAAGCTTTTTTGAAAGCCGAGGCACCAGAGAAGTGTCATTTGATCTTAATGTTATTAGAGTTTGAAGTTTTGCTGTTAACTTTTACTGCAGAAGATATTTTTTTTATTTTAATAAATCAGTCTGTGTACTAAACTGAGTGAATTCATCTAGCCTGGAACTTGTGGTGTGAGGTCTGGTTTGTTTTACAGTGTGGTGCTGATAAATATATCTATATATATATATATATATATATATATATATATATATATATATATATATATATACATATATATGTCTGCATTTTATTTGGTGATGTGTGCTTCGTGTATACGTGTTTTTATTAGTTGTACTTTCGTAGAATGAAAGTAGATCCATATATATATATATATATATATATATATATATATATGTGTGTGTGTGTGATTCCTATTAGAATCATGAAAGTTTAAAAAATCGAATGGCTAAAAAGCCGAATATTTAGTTACTCGAAATCGGTTTTCCCCCACGCTAATTACACATACCAACTCTGAGATCACACTACAGTGAGGAAAGGGCAACATTTCTGATCTTCACTGTACTGCGACCTCAGAAAACTGATCTTAAGTAGCTGAAAAAATGTTTCAGTCATTTGATTTTTTAAACTTTCATGGTTATAATCGGGACCCTATATATATATATATATATATATATATATATATATATATATATATATATACATATGTGTGTGTGTTTGTGTGTGTGTGTGTGTGTGTGTGTGTGTGTGTGTGTGTGTGTGTGTGTGTGTGTGTGTGTGTGTGTGTGTGTGCAGATATATCGATATATCTATATAGCTATATCCATACACACAGGTAGTATGTGTGTATGCATGTATATATATATATATATATATATATATATATATATATATATATATATATATATATATATAAATGGATATATAATTTCATATTTCTGTCTCTCATTCAAAGGCCTCTTCTCACCCACTCATATATTCCTTTACAATAGAAGGCACCACATTCCCCCCAGAACCCCTGACAACAAGTAGCCAGATTGCTTCCAATATAAAAAAGCAGTCCCTTCATTCAATATTTCACATATTTGCAGCCCAGTAACTGCTAGCTATCCATGTTACCTAACTACCCCAAATGTAGAAATACACTCTTCCTGACACCACGCACTTCTGTCTTCTTTCAAAAGAAACACATTCAACTAAGCCTCCACTCATCTGTAGTGCTCCTCTGCAAATACTTATGTAAAAACTACTTGAAATCCTAGCTATTTACATTTATCCTTTCTCATATCCATCATTGCAGTTAAAACACACACTATACAAACCTTCCTTTAGTTGTCAGCACTAACATATAAGCTTTATCATATAAAAAGAAATCCTGATCTATTGAGGCATCCATTGTGTACACAGTTTTAAAAACATCATTTGAATGATTGTTTTCGTCATAATTGTGAATTTCTAGCTCCTGGATTAATTTATTGAATTTCCTACAGCTAACCAAACTGGATAAGAAAATGAACATCTTAGATAAACTTAAGAAATTTTGTGAGAAAAAACAAGTAAACAATTACTTTCCTAGAGGAATTATGTTTGAAAATAGAAAAAGTTCCTTTCAGAAGTAAATTTTGTTCAAAGAAATTTTGCAAGCAAACAGAATGTCTTTAAACTACGATGCAGCAAAACAGAGTTACAATAAAAGGAAAAGTAGATTTCTTTATCTGGCATAGTTGGCAGATTAAAAGAGGAGGAGGTACAAACTGAGTTACTCTTAAAATAAAAGTGCCGGCTATGCCAGGAGAAGTAGGGCAGTGGATGTGTAACATATGCCAGCATAGCTAGCTGGAGTTTTGAAAATAATTATATGTCATTTGTATATCAAACTGATTTGTACAGTTGCTTGTGTTGAAAATGTATTTGTAAATCTGCTTGTGTTAAAATGTATCAACAGTCGGTCCTACTGGACAGAAAAGAAATACACCTGTATGTCAGGCTGTATTGTAACTGTTGAAATGAATATATTGTAAAAGAGGATACTGGAAGAGAAGAGGCTAGTATCAGTCCAGCTAACTTTGAAGAATACTCTGAAATTAAATTACCTGGTTTAGGCCATAAAGATTGTACCTTACAGTCCTCACTGCAGCCAGAGAAAAAGTTTTGTAAAAACCAGGACTAGGAATCCTACTGTATTGTCCTTAGGGGTGAACTAATTGCTACCTTGGAAGGGTGGAAGTTTTTGAAATGGTTTTATAGCTTCCAGATGGTATAACATATCTTAGCAAAGCTATGTGTGTTTTATGACACATATGTGCTAGATTCTTGTTAAGTTTATAGAAGAGATTAGTTAAGTATTGTATTTTCTGTATCTGTGTGAACCTTTCTATTTTAATTTTTGAATATTTCCTGTGACTGAAACTCTGGTGTTTATTGCAAATATATGTGTGTGTGTGTGTGTGTGTGTGTGTGTGTGTGTGTGTGTGTGTGTGTGTGTGTGTGTGTGTGTGTTTGTAGTGTTTTCATGTTCTTTTATTATTTATTATTAAAAATATTTAAACTTTTCATTGTGGCTGGTCTTTTAAAGAATATTTTAACCTTTGCGAGTACTTGTATTTATTTGGTGACACTGTGGCTGCTCCTGAAAGCCTCTGCATTGGACAAACGCTATCATTTGTATTAGTATTAATTTCACTCAGTATAATTGGGTACCCTTGTAAGAGCTTTAGAGTAGCAGGCTTTGGAGAGTTCTGGTGGCAGTATCTACCTTACAGTCTGTGAAGAGGGTGCATAACTTTTAAATCTCTGCCAGCCTTTCCCAGGTGTGTGTGTGTGTGTGTGTGTGTGTGTGTGTGTGTGTGTGTGTGTGTGTGTGTGTGTGTGTGTGAAAATCAAACATTTGAGAGTATGTGTGTCAGCTACTTGGAGCAGGGACACAGCACTAGTTTCTCAGAGACAGTGCTAGAAGACCTTGCTTGGAACACTCGGCTGAGGACTCAGCTCTACATCTGGGATCAGTGTGAAGTCTTATTTGGGGCCTGGTGAGAGAGAGAGGGAAACCCCTTCTCATGATGGTTGCATGTTCCCTGTGTGTTCTTAAGGGAAATTGTGCTTGGTGCAGAGAACTGCATATGGAAGTACTTTGTATATCTATTTTTTTTGTTCCAAGTTAACATCCCTCACTTGTGTCAGTGGTGAGGATTGAGGGTCCTTGATGACTGGCCCAGTGCAGGGATGTCACATATTGATGAGCAGTAGTGTGGATATTAATTGAACTTCTGCACCTTGTAGGCAGTTGTCACTGAAGGTGTGTGTAGTCTCAGCAGCCACAGGGTAAACATATACAGTTTCATTTTCACAACAGTTTCATTTATTTTTTGTTAGTTTAGTTTAGTCAGGGTAGGCAGGCAAAGATGTCAGCAGAGGATTATGACAAGCTGACAAAGAACCAAGGTGTGTGAAGCCAAAGAACTGGTGCATGCCAATCTGACTAAAGAGGACATTATTTAAGCCTTAGTCACAGCTGTAGCCCTGACCAACAACCAGAAGGAGAACTAGTCTGGTGATGGGGACTTGCTGCCCTTAGAAAAAGGACAATTCACCTTTTCTTCAGAGGACTTAAAAAATCCATCTGGAGTTAAAGAGACTTGAACTGGAGGCCAAATGTTTGGAATTAGAATCAGCGGACAGACTGAGACAGACAAAACAGATGGAATTAGAATTGGCAAAGAGACTGCAGAATTTGGAGGCTGAAGAAAATGAAAGACTGTGGCATTTGGAGGCTGAAGAAAATGAGAAGCAGTGTCAACATGACAGGGAGATGGTGACTCTTCATCCGGGTCATGGAGGTAATGGGGAAGGGAATAAGTGAACCCCAGAAGCAATAATAGTCAGTAAATTTCTTCTATAGTTTACAGAGGGCGATAATTTTGATAGTTTTATTCATATATTTGAAAGAGGATGTAAACAGTATAATGTTGACCAAGGGCTCTGTGTACGGTTCCTAACCCCCTTTCTCCATAGTAAAGCTGTAACTGCTGTTTCTAAATTGTCTGATACTGATTGTTTAAACTTTGATAATGTTAAACAATGTTTATGGAATGTTTTAAGTTAACACCTGAAGCTTACAGAAAAAAATATTTGTGAGCATAGACGCAAGGCAGATGAAAGTGTATGTGATTATATTGCTGAGTTAAGCACTTATTTTCATAGGTGGGTGAGTGGGTGTCAGGTCACCATTTTTGAAAGGCTGGCAGACATTTTGATGAGGGAACAAGCCCTTAGCATTTTGCCTGAGGACATAATAATCTGGTCTGGTTGGCAGGCAGGGAGTGTAACTCTGTAGATGAGCTGGGGAAAAAAGGGGATCTCTACTTAACAAGCAGGGCCATCACTGCACAAGAAGAGGTTACCTAGTGCTGTATATAGATATAAGGGATCCCATGTTGGGTAGCCAAAACCATCCTGACAGAGTCCACCAGTAACAGGGGAAGCCACTAGTTCAGGTACATGGCCAGGAACAAGGGTTAGGTGTTTTAAATGTAACAAGTGGGGCCATGTAACATACAAAGAAATGTCCATGGAAGCAAGCTGGGGAACAAAAGGTGGGGGAGCTAGCAAGTGGGAATGACCGTATACTAGTGGAAAGTTGTCTGGAGACAACAGGGGTACCAGACTATTGCCTGAGTTTATAGCTATCTTAGTGGATGGAAAGCAGACACAGCCTCTGACATAACCATTGTGAAGCCTGCAGTAGTTAAACAGAAGCAGTACTTGCTTGGGCAGTTCACTTCAGCCAGAGGTTTAGAAGGGATCCCATTCCAAATACCTTTGGCCAGGGTTCACCTTGAATGGGAGGGTGTAGAAGCAAGCAAGCAAGTAGGTGTGGTCAAGAATATCCCTGCAGATGTCTTGATAGGGAATGATTTTGATAATGCAGTACCTTGTGTGCATGCAGTTACACACAGTCAGGCTTGGAGAAAGGCATGTGGGTCTGGTAGCCTGGGAGAAACCCAGACAGACACCACAACTGAAGCTGGGACTGGTGATGTGGCTATTTCAGGAAGGGAGCTAGCCTGTAGCAGTGAGCTTGATGGTGAGCCACAGCTGCTGGTAGGTACTGATGTTCCCCTGGACAGGGTGACTGCAAGGGCAGAAGTAAGTGGTAGTACCTAGGTGGATAGTGAGGCACTGCTGTCAGAGGATACCAGATTTCCTATGGAAGGGGAGCTGGAAAGGGTCACAAAGGCAGAGTTGAGGCAGGCTCAGCTCTCAGACCCTACACTAAGAGGCTTGAGGGAGGTAGCTAGAGAGGCACCTTATCCTTACAGAAAAGGGGGTTCTATATAGTTGAACAAATGGTTACTGTATAGAGAGTGGACCTCTGAGGGAAGTCCACAGGGTGAGGTAGTACAGCAGTCAGTAGTACCTAGAGTCTACCATCTGGCACTTCTAGTCATAGCCCATGACATTCATTTTGCAGGTCATATGGGCATAAAGTGTACCAAGATACATATTATGTAGAACTTTTATTGGCCTGGGGTTGTAAAGGATGTAGCAGTGTACTGCAGGACTTTTGAGCAGTGCCAAAAAATAGGCAAGCCAGGAGACAAGGTCAAATCTGCTTTGATGCCTTTGCCTGTGTTTGAGGAGTCATTTCATAGGGTAGCTATAGATATTGTGGGGCCTCTGAGTACCCCAAGTTCCACAAGGAAGAAATATATCCTGGTGGTGGCTCTGTCCTCCACCGAGGCAGAGAAAGTGGCAAATGCTTTGTTAGAGATTTACAGCAGAATAGGTTTCCTGAGGGAAATACTGACTGACAGAGGTGCCACTTTCATGTCAGACCTGCTGGCTTGTCTGTGGGAGCACTGTGGGGTGAAGCACCTAAAGACCACCACCTACCACCCCCAGACTAATGGTCTTGTAGAGAGATTAAACTCTACACTAAAGACCATGCTAAGGGCATTTGCCTCATCTGTTGTTTACATACACAGAGGTACCCCAGGAATCCACAGGTTCTTCACCCTTTGAGTTGTTGTGTGGACATAGGGTATGGAGGGCCTTTACATTTGATTTGTGATGAATGGGAGGGTGAGTGTGAATCCCACAAGGAGTCTGTTGTGGCATATGTCCTAAACCTCAGGACAAGGCTTAAGGAGCTCATGGGCTTGCTCCAGGAGAGCCTGGCAGGAGCCCAGCAGCAGAAAAAGGTCTGGTATGATAGGAATGTTCAAGCCTGAGAGTCTGCTGTTGGACAGCAGGTTATGGTGCTCATTCCTGACAGATACAATAAGTTGCAGGTAGCTTGGTATGGACCCTTCAAAGTAGTAAGGAAGGTCAGTGATGTTAACTACATGGTAGAACTGCTAGACACTAGGCTGCGACACACATCATACCATGTTAACATGATTAAGTCTTACCATGAAAGGTAGGCTCTTATGCCGAGTATTTGCAGTGGGTGGCAGGAGTCTGTGGGGTATCTATGGCTACATTGAGCCAGCCAGCAAAATGCCAAGTTATTAAGTTGGAGCCTAGGGTTGCAGATATATGACATTACAAGGGAGCACAGTAGTGAGGTCAGTAATGTCAGTGGAGATGAGATCTCAGGACAGGGTATGGGTTGATGTGTTCCCCAGACTGGCTCATGTCCCTCAAGCCACATTTCTCAAGGGTCACTTGAAAAACTAGCTTGAGTCTTGAAACAAGGGAGAGATGTGATGATGTGTAGTGCCAGCTATGCCAGGAGAAGTAGGGTAGTGGATGTGTAACATATACCAGCATAGCTAGCTGGAGTTTTGTATAGAATCATATGTCATTTGTATATCAAACTGATTTTAAACAGGTGTTTATGTTGAACATGTATTTGTAAAGCTGCTTGTGTTAAAAATGTACCAACAGTGGGTCCTACTGGACAAAAAAGAAATACACCTATATGTCAGACTGTATTGTAACTGTTGAAATGAATATATTGTAGCAGAGGATGTTAATATTACTCCAGCTAACTTTGAAAAATAGTCTGAAATTAAATTATCTGGTTTAGGCTATAAAGATTGTATCTTACAGTTCTGATTGCAGGCAGAGACAAAATATCTGTGAAAACCAGGACTAGAAATCCTACTGTATTGTCCTTAGGGGGTGAACTAATTGCTACCCTGGAAGGGTGGACATTTTTTAAATGGTTTTATAGCTTCCAGATGCTATAACACATCTTAGCAAAGCTCTATGTGTGTGCATTATGACACATATGTGCTAGATTCTGGTTCAATTTCTAGTAAAGGGGATAGTATGGGTACCAGAGTCAGATGACCAGATGTATTTGATGTCATTCTGTAATCCAGCACTGAAATGATGTTTTAATATCATATGAGACAGATGTTTCAAGGCACTCTGTTTTGGAACTGACAAGACCACTCACACACTTCATCTTGCCTTTCTTTATTAAGTAAGTAGTGGACAGTAATTCTTTAGATCAATCAGAAAAATATAGTGAGATTAGTTCAGCACTGTTTTTTTTCTGTCTCTGTGTGAACCTTTCCATCTGTGTTATTTTGCATGTTTCTTGTGATTGAAACTATGGTGTTTATTGTAAATAGGTACTTAGTATTTTTATGTTTTTTATTATTTATTATAGATATATTTAAACTTTTCATTGTTGCTGGTCTTTTAGAGAATATTTTAACCTTTGAGAGTACTTATATTTATCTGGTGACACTGTGGCCACTCTTAAAAGCCATGCTGCATTGGTCAAACACTACCATTTGTATTAGTATTAATTTCACTAAGTATAATTTGGTACCCTTGTAAGAGCCTTAGAATAGCTGGCTTTGGAGTGTTCTGGTGGCAGTATCTACCTTATAGTCTAGGTAGAGGGGGAATAGATGGTGAATCTGTGCCAGCCTTTCCCAGGGGTGTGTGTGTGCGTGTGTGTGTGTGTGTGTGTGTGTGTGTGTGTGTGTGTGTGTGTGTGTGTGTGTGTGTGTGTGTGTGTGTAAATCAAATCTCCAAGAGTGTATGTGTCAGCTACTTGGAAAAGAGACACATAGCATTGGTTTCACAGAGAGGCTGGTGAAGGACTTGGTTTGGAGCACTTGGCTGAGGACTCAACTCTACAGCTGTGGTCAGGGTGAAGTCTTATTTGGGGCCTGGTGAGAGAGAAGGAAAACCAGCCTCAGGATGAGAGTGTGTTCCCTGTGTACTTTTAAGGGAAATTACGTTTAGTATAAAGAGCTGCTTCTGGAAATACCGTGTGCATCTACTTTTTTTTGTTCCAAGAGAACATCCATCACTGGTTTCAGTGGTGAGGATTGAGGCTCCTTGATTACTGTCCCAGAGGAGGGATGTTACAACTTATAAGTCATAATTACCTGAAATCCTAGCTATTTATGTTTATCCTTTCTCATATCCATCATTGCAGATAAAAACACACCCTTTACAAACCTTTATTTAGTTGTCAGCACTAACATATTAGTTTTATCACATAAAAATAAATCTTGAAACATTGAGAGATCCATTATGGCTGCTAACAAGCATTTCCCTTTAGATGCTCAGTAGATTTTTATAAAATTAGACAGGAAAGTTAAATACCGCTCTAGTAAAAGTAGATGTACATAATTTTAAAAACATTGTTTGAATGATTTTTTTATTATAATTGTGAATTTCCAGCTCCTGGATTAATTTATTGACTTTCGTCCAACTAACCAAATTGGATCAACATAAGAAAGCGAGCATTTTAGATATACTTAACAAGAAATGTTTGTGAGGAAAAAAACAAGTATGTTTGAAAATCAACAAAGTTCCATACAGACATTAATTTTGTTCAAAGAAATTTTTCAAATAAACTGAACATCTTTACATCAAGATACAGCAAAACAGAGTTAAAATAAAGGAAAAGTAGATTTCTTTATGTGGCATAGTTGGCAGATTATAAGAGGAGGATGCACAGACTGAGTTATTCTTAAAATAAAATACATGTTTGTTCAATAAACTACAGGACTTAGAAAATAGTGAAAGGAAGAACAATATGAAAACATTTTGAGCACAAGGAAAGAGGGAGGGTAACAACAAGGTATATCCAGCTGATTTCCATAATATTAAGCCCGCAGGTCTGACTTTCTATCACTTTTAAACCCCCTAAAAAAAGGAACTCTTCCAAAATCTATTACTATAAAACTTTTTGTTTTGAATTTTATAAGACTAATTTCTTTTACACATTTCTAGTGAAAGTTAATGTGTAATATGAAATAGTAGTTTATTCAGTTAATAATAAGGTTCAGTAACATATTTCTCAACCTCTTAGTGTAAGAACTCTGGACAAAGCTAAAAATAATGGGGGTGGGGTGGGACAAAAACCCAGAACGAGGAACAGAATTTTAATGTTGCTCTTATAAACTTAGAAATTTGCTTGAATAACAGGCTAAAAACTATTTTCTTATTCACATGCATTTTCTGAAAGATATTAAGTCTGAAACTTAAATGTCTATCATTACTTATTTACTTCATTCCCCAACGATTTGCCAGAAAACTACAAATCACTATGGGTAGATAAAAGTGAATACACCAAAGATTAGAATCCCCAAACTACATTTGCAGATGGTATTTCACTAAAAAACATTTTTTATGTGTTTTTGCAGGTGGCACTGTCCATGCACAACATGGTGAGGAGAAAGCCTCCAACTCCCCCAAACCTATAAATATAACTTCACAGTCTCACCAACTCGAAGAAGGGGGAAATTCCCCTAAAAGGGAATCACTTACATCACAACTCCATAACAGTGATTTCCTATGGAGGAACTCTGATCGCCAGAGAGTAGATACCTGGGCAGTTGAAGTTCAAGAGTTCAAACTTCATCCTCCAGTAGATAACCCCCAAAAATATAAGGCAAAAATCTGGTCCTTCACTGAAATTCTGGGTAGTTGAAAGGTATGTTTGATACTACTCCTGAAGTATAAAGATGGATTTAAAACATGTTTTCATAATACTCTCTGGCTTGTACCTGATCAAACACTTAAAACAGCTTGAGGACCACAGAAGGTCCTCACAAAAAGAATGCAGGGAGTAAACAAGGAGTCCGATGTGGATCGTGTCATAGCCCTTTTCCTGTACTTGGTCTCTTACATACGACACTTTTTGTCTGGAAAATGGAAGAAATAATGGAATGTACATCTGCATAGCAGCACTGAGAATATTCATTACTCACCTATTTTGACATTAATTTTGAAATGCTCTGGTGCAAAGTTAGAATAAGTGTCATTAAATGACTTCTAATAATTATATCCATATCTATATCTGTATATGTGTGTGTGTGTGTGTCTGTGTGTGTGTGTGTGTGTGTGTGTGTGTGTGTGTGCGTGCGTGCGTGCGTGTGTGTGTGTGTGTGTGTGTGTGTGTGTGTGTGTGTGTGTGTGTGGTAATAATTAATTCATTATTTTATTTGAATTTCTTAATTGTGTAGGTAGGCTGCTTCAAAGATTCATTTCAGCCATGACCCAGGCCATAGGCAAAACATATAGAGTACAATGAAAGATTACATCCTTGAATACAATAACAAGTACAATGCAAGTAATACAGTTGCAAAGAAATTACCATCAATACAATCTAAGTTCACAAGTTTTGAAAGTGGCACCATTCCAAGCCCCACCTCAAGCTGAAAGTGGTAACCACGCCAAGCTTAGACTAAAGCTCTGTACAATTACTTGCATAAGTATATAAACTCAGCTGTACTAGATAGAATCAAAGCCAGAGGCCCAAGTAAAATCAAGCTGCCATGGTGGACTTCCAGCATCAACACACTCTACAATAAATGCAATAATTTGCTGCTTAAGTAAACAAAAGCAAGGACCCAACAATGGAAAAGCACCCTCCTCAGCCTTAACAGATAAATAAGACAACTTGTCAAATCCTCCAAGAGCTCCTTTAAGAGAAACCTAGCAAGTATTGCCAAGGATAACCATAAGGCCTTTTACAGCTATGTATGTAACCTAAAGGGTAAGACCCAAGCATGTGCAGAACTGGTGTCCAATGGTATCACATGGTATCACACGCACTGACCCCACAGAGATGGTGAACCTGCTAGCAGATAGGTTTGGTGAAAATTTCACTCCCTTATCCCCTCCTAACTCATAACAAACCCTCGTCCAACTCCCCCCACCTTACATATCTGAAGATGGTGTCCTCAAAGCCCTGCCCAAGGCAATGAACACGGCCTCTATGGGACCAGATAATATCCCAGGCTGTCTTCTAAACAAGCTAAAACATGAACTAGCCTCACCACTATATACCCTTTTCAATCATAGCCTAACCACAGGCTTTGTTTCTGTGGAATGGAGAACAGCCACAGTTATTCCCCTCCACAAAGGTGGCCTAACAAAGACTCAGGGAATTACAGACCCATAAGCCTGACCAGCCTCAACTGTAAGGCCATGGAGCATATCATTATGGACCTCATAAAGACAGACATACTGTACGTGACCTCCAAACCCTGGAGCCTACCCAATTCAGCAATGTGAAGGGCAGATCTGTGCACATAGCATAACTCGACTTGGCAAAAGCTTTTAACACAATCCCACATTCAGGCATTGCCAATAAACTTAACAAACTGAATGTAAACCCCTTCATTGTAAGATGGGTTGCCAACTGGCTCACAAACCACACAAATACTATCAAAGTCGATGACTCCACATCTACCAGCAGACCTGTTACCAGCGGGGTGGCACAGAGGTCAGTTTGATATATACTTCTCAGAAGTTCAGGTAAATACTAAAGGGTTCTGGCTGACCAAGTTTGCAGATGACTGCAAACTAGGTGCAATCATTGAATCCCCAAATGATGTTAGTATACTCCAGGATGGTCTCACACAGACCAGCTACTGGTGTATTAGTCATGGTCACAAAATGAATGCAAAGAAATGCACCATCATTCCCTTTGGCTCAAACAATGTCCCTTCATTCTCGATATGGCTCTATTATATGACAACCTGGATCCATGGTGGGTCAAAATAAAAAAAATAATAAAAGTCCATTTAATCCTTCACAGGTGTTGGCCCTGCAATACAGCAAAGACATGCATTCTTTGGAAAGTTCCACCAAAGCACACTGGAGTACTGTTTTTGGATGCCTCAGGTTAACCAACCAGCTGGGGCAACAACCTAGATTTGTTTTTAAAAATAACAAAAATTGTAAAACCATCCTAGAAGCAGGGAGAAGTTATGACAATATTTGTAGCAACGGTTTGGGCATGAAGCAGTGCAGAACCTGCAAACAGTGTAGATTTATTTTTGAAGGCAGTAGTTTTTCTGTAGAAGGTTTTCCTAGATTGATTACAGTCAAGGGCAGATTTGACTGCAATACTAAGGGTGTTTTATATATAGCCTTCTGTCTATTTTGTCCAGCATTCTATGTAGGAAAGACTGTTGGACCTTTGTGGACAAGAATCTAACAGCATGTGTATGCAGTCGGTATAGCCAACTCTTGTAACGTTCTTTATAAGCATTCTTTGGTGTGCAAGGATTTTAAGAAATTTGGCTTTACCATTTTAGAGAAGGTGAAATGCCCAGAAAGGGGTGGTGATTGGGAAACCTTTGTTGAGAAGAGGGAGCTTCATTGTCAACATTTATTAAATGCCACTGCCCTACTGGGTATTAATGACTTAATATCTGTCAAGCCTAGTTTGAAAATTAAGTCAGACTGCCTGTCATAGGACTTCTATAATCAAATGTATGTGGTTTTCTTCTTGAAAATATTTGCTGGCATTCAGAGATATCAGCTAATGCCATATAAACTACCTATAGCAAGTAGGTCAAATGCAAGTGATCACAGTAAAAGCAGTTCAGAGATAGTTTAGGCTGCAATGAGGACAACTTCATTGCTGGTTAATTTGCATGTCTCTGAATTGACCTTGCTTACTGTCACTGTTAAAAAAAGCACTTTGCAGTGGTAATTACCACTTGCTGTCCATGCATCACATTGACACAGACACCAGACTGATTCACTCTTACACATACATATAGGCATTAATACACTCACACATGCACTCTCACAGAACATCCCAACAGCCACATGCATATTCACTCACCATCACACCCTTCCCCATGTAAATAAACTCATAGACACTCATCCATTCAACTTCCACACACAGACAGAAACACACACATAGACACACACACACACACACACACACACACACACACACACACACACACACACACACACACACACACACACACACACACACTATGCCACACACATTCATCCTGCACCACTACATCTGCTGAAGTTCAGTAAACGTACTCACATTGTGAGCTCTCCCATTGTCTTGTCATCTGTGCAGGTCACTTACCACAGGCAATTTTGGGGCAGCATGACTAATTAGCTTTAACCACTCTTCAAGACTGCCTTATAATCTTGCAGCGTGGCCAGCAGGACTGCTGTCCATAGTGATTAGCTATATATGCTTTCATCTTTTTATGACTCTTCGTGAGACAAGGTGGATGTTTTCTTTTTTTTGACTGGGGATGCAATCAGAATGTAAGACTTGCCTTTACAACCGCTACATACAGAATATGATTTTAATCATTACAAAGAAAGGGATATGGAAGTTTGGAAAAGTTATAGCTTGCTTATAACAAGTAGTTTGCTTCTTGCAAATGATGAAGAGGAGGACAATGGTCATCTCTTTACGTACAGATTATTGCAATTAGCAGCACTGACATAAATTCCTCAAATATAGTACATCTCTTATTCTTGTGTTAGGGGGAAGTTGGTGTTAATAGTTCATTTGGCAATACTTATGAAATCAATGTACAGATACTCTATGTTTTACTTTGCCTTCCTACTTCATGGATATATGAATGTACATAGTGAATACATTCATACATTTTGATTCTTTGAACATAGATGTCATAGTATCATTTTTTAGAGTCATGATTTTTATAAAATAACCCAAACTCTATTTTACAGGGGTAACGTCATAATGAAAGTATAATTAGTTACTGTTAAATTCAGTATACAAGTTGCTTTACAGAAACATTGTTAGAAGATAGCAAGTGCTTTCTCTGTCCTGTAGACTGGCTTATCTAGAAAGTGTGTGTCTAATGTAATATACGACCAATAACAAAGTTGTTTATATGTTTAAATATTCGATTATAAAATGCTTTACAAATTAAACAAGGAAAAGAAATCGGTTAGCTGTTCTGTTACATATGCCCTTTTCCCAAATGTAGTGCAATCTTGGAGTTAGTGTCTTTAGTTGGGGGAGTGTGGTGGGCACAGACCCCCACACTGGGGGATGTGGTGGGCGAAGCCCCCCACTTAAAAGTGTTTATTTTAATGTGGTGTGCATTGTTGGCCTACTGATTTCTTTCTGTTGGAAGGAAATTGGTGGAGTTTCAATGAAGTGCAGCTTCGACAGTTAGGTGTCTATGAAAGGCAAGTCAACATTTTGGTTGTTCGACTTTATAATATAGACCCTATAAATAAATAAATATATATATATATATATATATATATATATATAAAACATATATATATATATATATATATATATATATATATATATATATATATATAAAATATATATATATATATATATATATATATATATATATATATACATATATATATATATATATATATATATATATATATATATATATATATATATATATATATACATATATGGGTCTACTTCAAAAGTTCGACTTTCATATTACCAAGACCATATGATTGTACTTTTGAAAGTTCGAACATCTAATAAAAAAGTAAAAAAAAAAAAAGAAAAAAAATTACCTGAATGGTTTTAGCAGAGGGGAAAGTCCCCTGCATCCCCCACACCCCCTGTTATTTATATATACTAACTCTGAGATCGCACTACAGTGCGGAAAAGGGAAATCTTCCTGTTCCGCACTGTATGGAGATCTCCGTTAAGAACTTTCGAACTTTCAAAAATTTGATCATATGGTCTCGGTCATATGAAAGTATAGCCAAACAACCCACTTATGCTATGGTGATGAGTTCAATAAGAAGGCCAAATTATGCATATTCACAACTAGTGGGGTTTGGCTTTATTGGCCCGAATGTATCTAAAAGACTTAAAAATTAAAAAGTCATGGCATTTTGAAGCCATTTAGCTGAAGCACTTAATAATTTGCAAGTATCCCATGGGCCTCTATTTCATGAGGTTTAAGATAAACACAGTGAAAAATTGTAGCTTGGCTATGCTTTTCTTGCAGTTTTTACTGAATGGTTTGCCTGTGTGGCCTTTTTACTCTTTGGTTTATATATATATATATATATACCTACAGTTATATCTATAGATCTCTCTCTCTCTCTCTCTCTCTCTCTCTCTCTCTATATATATATATATATATATAGATATATACGGTTCTACTTCAAAATATCTAATGCCCATAACATCAAATCTGAAAACACTGAGACCATAACATCGAAAATCCAAAACACTGAAAACTCACAACATCGAAAACTCAGAACACTGAAACTTTCCATCACAAGATCATAAACTATAAAACACATATAAATAACACCCCCTCCACCTATAACAACACCAAACTAACAATCACACTTTTTACTATGTTTCAACTCCGAGATTGCACTACAGTCAAAAAAAGTAAAATTCTTAACCCCACTGTATCGCGATCACCATACAGAATATACACATAATGTCTAAATCATTTACCTGTATGGCTTAAAACATGTACAAATTGGCAAAATAAACACTATATAAATAGTATAAATTTCTACACTATATAAATAATAACTATATAAATAAAAACTACAACATCTTATAGTGATACTACAAGACTAACAGATTAAATTATAACATTTACATGTTTGATGATACACTACTCGATGTTATACATTTTCAATGTCATGAAATTCAATGGCGGCCATGTGGTGCAGTGGTTAGCATTGTCGCCTCACAGCAAGAGGTTCTCCGGTTCGATCCTCGGCTGGGGTGCCTTCTATGTGAAGTCTGCATGTCCTCCCTGTGGTCACGTGGGTTTTCTCCGGGTGCTTCGGTTTCCTCCCACATCCCAAAGACATGCTGTAGGTAGATTGGACACTCCAAAATTGGCCCTAGGTGTGAGTGTGAGCATGTGTGTGTGCCTTCTGTGGAAGGTTGGGTGCCGGGCTGGCAACTCGACACCGTAAAACTCCACTGCCAATCATGAGTGGACAGGTGACCCCTAACCAGGAAAAGCCAAAAGAAGAAGAATGTTATGAAATTCAGTGTTTTGGGTTTTTGATGCTATGATCTCAGTGTTTTGAGTTTTGATGTTACGAGAATTAGATGTTTTGAATATATATATATTGTATATGTATGGGTCCCCTTTAGAAACCTGAAATTCCACTTACCGAAACTCAAAAGACAGAAATGAAAATCCCAACGTCCAGGAAGATTGACTGTCTGGAACACTGACAAATCACTAATGGTAAGTAACTACTTGGCCAGCATGCTGACCTTTGCCCCTTACCTCCATGGTAGTGCAATCTCAGAGTTGGTATGTTTAGTTAGGGGGGTGTGGATGGCGAAGCCCTCCACATGGGTGGGTGTTTTTGTGCTTCGGTGTTAGAGTGTTTGCGGACTGGGTGATCGGTTACATATCATTAGTGTTTTGTCAGTGTTTCAGGTGGCCGGTCTTCCTGGATGTCGGGTTTTTCATCTCGGTCTTTTGGATTTCGGGTAAGTGGGATGAAAAGGAATCCATATATGTATATGTGTGTGTGTGTATATATATATATATATATATATATATATATATATATATATATATATATACACATACATACATATACATGTATGCATGTATATACAGGGTTTACTATTAAATCTTGCTGCTCTAAAGGTCAAGTGCTCATATCACCGCAACATTTTCTCGGCAGTCGACATGCTGAATACTGATATGCACAAACATAACAGCAAAGGCCGAAACTCCCTACTGCTCTTGACACAGGAACAAGTGCTAACATAGATCTGGAAGGAAGGCAAGTTTGGACAGTTGGAATGCCAGAATTTGACATTCTGACTGTTGACATGTGGGATTTGCACAACTGGACTTGACCATTGGAGCATCAAGTTTTTTATGATAAATCTACATATATCTATATATATATATATATATATATATATATATATACATATATATATATATATATATATATATATATATACAGAGAGAGAGATAGTTAGAGATATCGAAATAGATATGTATATGTTTCCTAAACAGAAAAAGCTAGCCCACTTGACTGGCCCAATATTGTTGCAAGTCTGTATACAACATGTACACTACCTGAATGCAAAACGTTTTAGTGCATGTATATTTCTCAATGTTTTTTTAGACAGACTATAGTGCAGGATAGAAGACAGAAAGGAATGATGAAAAGATTCTGGGCTAATGCTTTGGAATATCCAGATATTCAGGCAATCTGTTATAGTCCTTATTCTGCAAACCCATTACCTCACTAATAGGTCCAAGAAAGCCATTAATGTAATCATCCCTCAGTGGAAACAGGAGAATATCCAGCATTTGAGGAACTCCTGAAACTGAATGTGAAGAGTCAGTTGAAAAAGCTGAGGTAAGTGAAGAAGCCCACTGGACATAGATGCGCAACCAAAGATGCAACAGGATGTAATAAACACACAGATGCACTAAAAGGGAAATAACAGAGTATAAGAAAACACAAAGCAATGTGCAGGGATATGACAGGGATTGAAAGATCTCTGCAGTATTCAGAAACAAAGTACATGTCAGATAAAGCTTTAACAGTTAAATATACCCATTGCAGATGGTAGAGAAACTGTTGATATAAATGTTGAAATCACCAGGAAAGCATACGGATAAGCATATGAATTTATGTTGTAGGTATGAATGATGGATCTGTGAAAAGTGAGACAGAGTCGCATTGACCCTGACTGAATGATTTTAGTCTGAGCAATAAAACAGAGCAATTACAACAAAAAATAATGTAGCTCACATTACTATACTTTTATGATGTTGTTTAAATGTCTGAAAAAAGAAATATAACACAAAAATGATATTGTTCATTTGACAAGCCTACTTTTCTTTAATACCGTGGAATTGCTCTACCTGCGGTCCGCTGTTGGGGGTTGTATATTTCACGTGAAGAATGCACTGCTGTCTGGCTTGTTAAGAGCTAGCAGGGACTCCTAGCCATTATTTTTGGCCTGCATGAAATGCAACTGATTGGCATATGCTTCTAATTCTGTAAGGACACATGACAGGCCATTGAATTTCATCTGGTATCATTTATCTTAATACAAGCAGGCACTCTTAGCCTTCTATCCAGAGGGCACGCAGTAGGATTAAGATAGTCAATAAAGCAGCTCAAAACAGTTTTCTTGCCAAGACAAAAGGCAGTCTAGGCATAAAGTGACAGCTGACATTCTAGGATTTCCTACCGAGAGCACTGCACGTGCCGCTTCTTGAAGCTAAAGGTCACGGCATGTCACAAGGCACAGAATGCAGAACAAATAAGCACAGCGAGTCTCTCCATGATCAAGTCATGAACCTAGTGAATTTAGGAGGTATTACTATTATGTATTCTATTAACCTGCTCTCCTTAGTGATCAACAAAGCAAATCCTTCTCATTGTTTCCCATTCTGATGCCTTGCAAGTTTTCAATAGTGCTTATGGCCATTTTGTAACCTTGCCAGTAATAACCTACCCTGCTGAAATACAAAATCTTTAAAAAAGCATGGCGTCCATGAAAGCATGATTTTGCTTTTATAAATAACAGACAAATTAACACATTAGCTACTGGCTGATACGATTTTTCTCAAAGCTCACTTAGTCTTCTGTTTTCAATTTATAATGTCACTGAGAGTTCTGTTTGCTACTCTGGGCTAATTTGTTTTTATCTCTACTGCTGTATGTCTTGTTATATCTCATACATTCTTATGTTCTGTATCTATTTTACCCCATCATCTGCTCTAAAAAAATGTTCTATAATCTGCTATGCTTTCTATTAAGTAATGCTACCTGCCATTTCCTCTGAGGCTCCCTCCAACCGCTTATTTCACATTGTGACTTTGAACTGAAGAATATTTTGCTTCAAAAAGTATTGTTTGTAGCTATCAAGATGCTCCATGCCCTCATCATATTTGTCCCTTCCTTTTTCTTTTTTTCACCTTCAGTATTATTTTTTCTGGCTTACCCCAGTGCCCCCATTCATCACCGTGTTTATCAGCATCCTCTATAGCCCCCCAGACCATCTCCTTTCAAAGGCTGGGACCAAAGTAGAGCCTAAGGATATCATGTGGGCTCATGCTGTTGGCTGCTTACATCAGGGGATTTTATCACTGATGACCTTCTTGTTGATTTCCTACCCTTCCCTTCCCTGCATTTACCTGTTTACATCTGAGCTTTACTGCCTCTGTGGACCACACCTCCCAACAGGGAATGTCTAGACACATAATCCCTCTGGGATAGGTATGCCCATCCCTCCTCCCAGCCAGTTCCTCAGAAGCCCCTGCTGCTACTTGAACCTTGGCTGCATGGCCATAGCTAGGGTTTTATCCTTTTACTTTATGGCACTGGCTCATCATTCCTTTTATCTTCAAGGTAGATGTTAGTATCTTATGCCTTCCTTTATAGTTGATTGTAGCCATTTGTGTTATATTCTTTTTAGAATAAGACTGCCTAATCTAGGCATCTATCCAGTGTTAGTGTTAACTAAAGAGCCAGAGCCTTCCACACCTAAAGTTTTAGATGTTTTGGGCTTGAATAATTGTGTGCCAATTAAAAAAGATGCAGTTATTTGTAGTGTATCCAGAGTCAAAAATGCACATGTGCACACGCAAAGACACACACAGGTACATTCACACATGCACATATACTTACACACACACACACACACACACACACACACACACACACACACACACACACACACACACACACACACACACACACACACACACGCATGCATGCACACACGCATGCATGCACACACACACACACACACACACACACACACACACACACACACACACACACACACACACACACACACACACACATAATTTCCACAGCTTTCTAGGTATGTTGTGTGCATACATATATTCTTATGTGTAAGCGTGTGCACATCAATATGTCTATATCTGCATTTATGGGTTTGTTTGAGGGTGCAAGTGTATATGTTTGTGTGTTTGTGTAGATCTGTGTGATAAATATGTGTGTGAATGTGTGTGTACATGTGTCTGGGCACACATGAATGTTTGATAAAATAATCTCTGTTAGTCTGGATGCTCTGTGGTGTAGAAGTCTAAAGCCCTGACTTGGCATTAGGTTACCGTGATTCATTTAGTGGTTTGTGTGCAGGTGGAATAAGCTAGTGAAGATGGCAGTGAGCAACAGATAGGAGTTCACTAATCCTAGGGAAGGGAGGTATGAGCCAGGACCTGGCTGCTACATGGTGGAGGTCAGGTGATACAGCAGCATATATGGGCCAGGCTATAAACAGCATGTACTCTGCAGCTGGGAAAGTGTCCTACAGATGGAAACACATCCATTTATGGGCACAGTACTGCAGGTATCCTTCGCAAATGATCCATTGAGGGACTAGAGATAAGGCAGGAAAAAATCACTGATCTAACATCCTGTAGTGGATCTGGCAGTAAGTACACAGGACTAAGGCTATGAATTCTTAAATAACTGCTTCCTGTTGTCCAGGATTCATTCATTCAATTGCCATTTCCTACTGCATGAATCTAAGCAACCCAAATAATCAGGCAGTGATCCCAGGATGGGTCTGAACAAAGTTCAGATGGATCAGGGTTCTACACAGGTTAATAAGTACAAACAAATGAGTAAGTAAGTCACTAACCTCCTTATTTTACCCCCCTGTATGTCTGGCCACATAAGACGGAGTGATCAAACAAGACAGTTTTTAAAAGGAGGGGCCCGCATGGGGTGATGCAGGGAGCTGACTAGCTGCACAGAAGGAACATGTGTGGGTTAAGTAGTACTAGTGGAGCTGAATCATCACTTTTGAGAATAACAAAAATGAAGATAGTGCTCTAAATAACTATATAAATAAATATATAACCCTTAGCCTACGTGGCAGGTGGGGTGTGCTACTTATGCTGTTGCAGACAACCTAGGTGGCAGGTAGACTGTGTTATGTAACCTATACTCGCAGCTTGTGTGACAGGTACATTGCGCTACTTAACCTGTGCAGACAGCCTAGGTGGCAGGTAGGCTGCTGTCCTTCTCATCTTGCCATTTTAACCCTTAGCCTAGATGGCAGGTAGGCTGTGCCACTTAACCTATGCACACAGCCTGTGTGGCAGGTAGGCTGTGCCACTTAACCTATGCACACAGCCTGTGTGGCAGGTAGGCTGAGCTACTTAACCTATGCACACAGCCTATGTGGCAGATAGGCTGTGCTACTTAACCCGTGCAGACAGCCTAGGTGGCAGGAAAACAATAGTCCTTCTCTCATTTGGACATTTTAACCCCTAGCCTAGGTGGCAGGTAGGCTGTGCCACTTAACTTGTGCACATAGTCTGTGTGGCAGATAGCCTGAGGTCCTTTTCTCATCTGACCATTTTAACTTTTAGCCTAGGTGGCAGGCTGCATTTACATGTTTAACTCATAGCCTAGGTTGCAGATATAGGCCGCACTTTCAGTTCATTTTCTGACACATCCTTTGTAGATAATAAAGTATATTATCTTCTTCTTCTGTCTGGACCTTCTACTTTTTAATTGAGTGGAATGCACTGCATTTACAGAATTGGCAGGATTTAGGCTGGTATGTTTCTTTTACCCACCTTTCATGCTTCTCTTACTGGGATGGAAAACAGATTGTTTCATTACTTATTGTTATAGACTCCTATTGGCCATTTCTCTCCATTTTATTTTTTATTTATTTTATTTTATTTTATTTTACATTTGTTGACCGGGAGGATCCGACTGGATACATGTCCATTTTCAGCGGAGGCCCGGGGAGAAAAGCTCCAAACATAGGTAACAAAAACAATTTGAATAACAGTGAAGTATATTTTACATTCAAAGTTAGAACATATGTTGTTCTTTATAATTTATTTAAAAAAGGGAGAGGATTTGGGATAGTAGGGAGAAATAGGAGAGTCAGGTGTAATGACTATTAGTATAGCCGAAGGTTAAACTTCATTCATAGTATAGCCGAAGGTTAAAATTTTAAAACCTTTCTTACCCTCCAGGCACCCTGCTATATTATTTATTACACCTCTGATATTTCCACATCCACCCCCTTTTTTGTCTTTTCAAGTTAAAATACGAAGTATTGTGCAGACTCATCATGTCTATTGTTAATCTCTCAACACTTTCCTTAGCATGCTGTCATACTATGTTGTCTGTCACACTAGCCTTCAGTCTATTCATTAGAAACACTTTGCCCCTTCTCAACCATGCCAGGAAACCTCCAGCAATTTTCAGGCCCATTACTGGCAAATTAGAATGCACAATTTACTGAGTGACACCTGCAATAAACTCATTTATGCTACTAGGAAATAATTTCTATTGCAATCCATACTCCTATTGTGGTAATCAATACCCATTCCAAAAATTAAGGATCTTCTCTCAAACTCCATAATCTCCTACTAAAATTTATACATTCAGGAAATATTCATTCAAACCCAGGACCTCCTCAATTCAGCCCTCAATTACAGAACCTAATCAACTATCACATCAGAAATAAAGACCTTAAAATTGCTTTCCTAATGCATGTAGTTTTATAATAAATGGACCAGTCCTGAAGCATGGCCTGTATCAGAAAATCTCCTTATTCTTGCTATATCAGAAATCTGGCTGAATGATTATTGCTGCCCCTCTACTTTTATACAGGACAGCTACTATTCATATAATGACAAATGACCAGGTCCTAGCTATGGTGGTAGTGCTTTAGTCCCAGTCAAAAGGAATACCTCGGGTACACTTGTGGATTGCAGTAATTCTCATACTGTAGATAACAAGAGTACTAAATGAGTACTGACTCTCTCACATCACATTAAGTGGCCATACTTACTTGTGGATTACTGTAGTTTGCATCCCCCCAATCTCCTCTGTCTCTATTCTATATACAACTGTATAACATATGTTCCCTACAGACATATATAAGAACACAGTTATTCTTGGTGATTTCAGTATCAGTGCTACTATGAAAGACTCTCTGCCTCTGAACAACGTTTCAGCAATTTAGTCTGGTCCAAATAATACAAGCTCCTACTTGAACCAATACAAGAACTGGCTCTAGCTCTGCACTTGACCTAATAATAACCAACACACAAAATAGGTGCCTTCCCACTGAAATACTATCTAGTGGTCTGGGTGAGCACTCACCCATTACATCCATTTAGTCATACAGAACATATAAATAAACTCCTCAAATAATTGAAGGAAGCTCTTTCCCTAATAATATGTTACCAAATCTTAACCCCTACTCAGTGCTATAATATGAATTCTCTCTTATGCCATAAACAAACCAAAAAAAAGTCCAATCTTTCCGTGGTGTAGAAAAGAGTATTTAATAATTCCACAAACAGGCAAGATAAGCGCTTTTGTCTTGAGCACAAGACTTCATCAGATGCCATATTAAAAAAACAACTCCTATATATATCACAACCAGTTAGTTAATTAAAACACTTCATGAACTGAATAATTGCACGATAAGTTAATTAAGTAAAATTGTTTTTTTTTTGTTAAAAAACATACTAGTTCACTACTAAAATACAACATATAAAACAAACCTTTTCCTAAGTCCTCACAAAAATGAAATGTGCGTATATCAATGTGGATTATAATGAACAAGAAATGTATGTAATAGTTTATACTTGTGAAGCTTTCAAAAATAATAATGGTTTTATGGAAATATATTCATTAAGTCCTGGGTAGATGCTGGATTTAAGCCTAAGCTGCCACCTCAGCTCTCTATTCAATAAAATATTTCTAATGTCCCCTCCCCTGGAATTGTTCCTAACAATATCTAAAATACTTATTATTTTTGAAAGCTTCACAAGTATAAACTATTACATACATTTCTTGTTTATTATAATCCACATTGATATACACACATTTTATTTTTGTGAGGACTTAGAAAAAGGTTTCTTTTATATGTTGTATTTTAGTAGTGAACTAGTATGTTTTTTAACAAAAAAACAATTTTACTTAATTAACTTATCATGCAATTATTCAATTCATGAAGTGTTTTAATTAACTAATTGGTTGTGATATCTTTATATAGGAGTTGTTTTTTGAATATGGCATCTGATGAAGTCTTGTGCTCAAAAAGAAAGCGCTTATCTTGCCTGTTTGTAGAATTATTAAATACTCTTTTCTACACCATGGAAAGATTGGACTTTGTTTTTTTTTGGTTTGTTTTTGGTTGGAAATATACTTTTGGAATTTTTTGAGTAGTCTCTCTTATGCCATGTCAGAACCCATCTCTCTTTTAGAATTCCTCAACACAAGACTGACCACAATTCAAGATACACTGTACCCTCTTACAGAAAGAAGGTTTAGGTTATAGTGTTGCCCATGGCTTTCAGGGGATGGTAAAAGCAAAATTAAAGGCAGAGATTCCGCCTGGAAGAACAGGAAAAGGAACTCCAACAATACAGAGATACACCAAACTTTTCTGAGTTTAAGGAAAGAAACAAGAATTGTAACAAATGCCACAAAAACCCTCTTACATTAGACAGAAAGAGGAAGCTAAATGGTCTAGACCAATTCAGTTTTGGAAAGAAATAAAATGCTTAACAGGGACATTAAATAACTCTTCAGCTATCAAGAATGAAACCTTAATATTGAATCATTCCACATTTGCAAATAATTATACTTACTTTTTGCGGTTTATCATAACTGACATGATTAAAGCCTTTCCAACAATTTACTCCTTCACCAACAAATAATAAGAACCTTCATCCCCTGACCCATACCCTCTAGCCTCTTATGCAGCAACCTTTCACTTCTCTGAAATTTCAGTAAAACAGACCAAGCCCCTACTTCTCAAACTCAGTAATTCAATATCTAAATCTAGCAATCTTCCTTCCTAAGGAACCTTCCTAAGGCTTGTAGCTGAAAAATCACTAACCCCCTTATTCATATCTTTAACTTTTCTTCTCTCACCTCAAGCACTGTCCCACCTGTATTCAAGCAAGCAGTTATAATCCATCTACCTAAAGTCACTTCTCCTAATAGGTTGAAGGATTATAGACCTTATTTCTATCATGCGCCCTATTATCAAAATATTTGAAAAGGTTTTATATAAGGACCTATTAAGCATCTTAACAGCTATGGCCTGTTTTGTGATGTCCAGCATGGCTTTCACAATGCCTTCAGTACATTTACTGCACTGATAATGGTCACTGATACTATTTACTGCAATCTGATTGAGGGACTTAATACTGCAGGTCTCTTTGTTGACTTGGCAAGGGCTTTTGAAATGTTCCGCCACACCCTTCTTCTCAGTAAACATAAAAGACTCAGATTTGGAGATAACACTATCAGCTGGTTTTGCAGCTATATAAAAGACAGAACCTTCCAAGTTCATAGCAATGTCACATACTCTACTGCTGATAACTTAATGCAGGTATACTGCAAGGGTCTGTGCTAGGACCTTTTCTCTTTAATGTCTTTATTAATAATCTTTCCCAAGAATTACCAAATCTTACATTAATAATGTATTCAGATGAAGTGCTGCTCTTGCAGTTCAGTACTAGCCACTCTGACCTGCAAACCAACTTACAGGAGAATTTCACTCAGTTATGCACCTGGTCCACTACTAAAATACTATTAATTAACCCCATGGAAATCAATATCACAGTCTTTGCATCAGCCGAGAAATTATCCGCTATTCATCCTAGTCTCTAAACAGATCCTAATGGAAAAAGAATATATAATATCACTGAACAGAGGTACCTAGGCCTAATACCTGATCTTACCCTTTCTTTTCCTTTACCCCCCCCCCCACACACACACATTTTTTAATTAATAAAGTCCTTTCTCAATTAAAATTGTGCTACAAGGTTAGTCACTTCCTACCACCTGCTGCTTGCAGGGCCTTTGCTAAAATATTTTAATACACAAACTTGAATATGGCCTTCCTTTTCTGTTTATACATTCAGCCCACAATACTCACAGAATACATGCTGAGAATAAAATTTGCAGATTCAGTTCATTAGCAGACCCCAGATACACCATTGCAGTTTGCTAAAATATTCCAAATGGCTTTCAGTGCCTCATTAAAAAAAAGTATTTAAATTTACAAGGAGCTAAAACACAGTCACTGCCTCCCTTTAAGCCTTTAAGAGTGAAACCACCTTTACAGGACAACCCTTATGTACTCAGAAGTACACAAGACAACAGTTTCACTCTAGTATGCCCTCCTTTTAAATCTGCTGTAGGTGAGACAGTCTATTCTAGTCTTGGGCCTGCTACCTGGATCCACCTATGTCAGACATAAAAAATCTAGAAACCATTAAAAGTTTCAAAGATGCACTTAACGAGCATCTATTTACTGAATCAACCTGCAACTGCTACCATGAAAATAGGTAACCTATCATCCCATATCTCGAACACTAGAATACACACACACACACACACACACACACACACATATATATATATATATATATATATATATATATATATATATATATATATATATATATGTGTAAATATTTCTAATGCATATTGGAGTTTATGTATTATATGTATGATTGCGCTGTAGTTTATACAGATCTTAGTATGTATTTTGTATACATCTTTGTTTAATGCACTCTGACTGGATCTTTTAATGGAACTCGATCTGCAGTCAGTCTTGCTATGTTCTGAATTTTTTATGCATTCATTTTGTATATAATATTATTGATTGAAAGACCATGCTGTATTTTCTGCTCTTTGAGCCTGGTTTGTGGGCTGATCAGTACATGTACCTGGTGAATAAATAATAGTAAATAAATCTATAATAACCGAGAGGCCATCCAGTTTGTCACTTTCCCTTTTTAGCCCTATCCATACCTCTCAACCTCTTAGAGTAAGAAATCTGGACAAAGCCATGAAAAATGTGGTACAAAAAGGACAATTTTTAAATATTGCTCTTACAAACTTAGAAAGTTGATAGAATAACAGGTTTTGCATTTGCATGAATTTTCTGAAGGGTATGAAGTCTAAAACTCAAATGTCTGTCATTAGTTTCTAACTTCAATCTTTAATGATTTGCCACTAATTTGCCAGAAAGCCACAATTTTGTGAAAAACGGCAAAAATGTGTACAGTTGTGAGGTATGGCCCTATCTTCACGTAAATTTGCATCTATTCCTTCTACTTCCACTTGCTGCTGTGGTCCTCCCATTGAAGTCCCTGCACTCTTAAACAACTGCATTCCTTGCCATCACCACAGCTGGAAAACATTTGTCAGAAGAGAACTAGTTTTGAAGATGTGTTAAATTATAGCTAAATATCTTCTGGATACACGCTCACCTCACTGTTCTTGATCATATTCTTTTCTGTAAATTCTTAGATGTGCTGCACTCCTGCATATTTTATGGCTTCAAGGGGAATGAAAGTTTTTGTGAAATCCCAGCCTCTGCTCTTCTACATAATAACGTATATTTTTGGCCATGTCAGACTCTCCTTATATGATGTTTGCTTCAGCCTCTGAGCCATCTTGGTTGTGTTTTGGCAGATGTCTTCATGTTGTCCCTATGAAGAAGGTACACCTTGTAAATGTGTACATGGTGTTTAAGTGTCCCTTCCACTAACCTGTACAGTGGTATCACCTCAGCATTTTATTGGTGATACCTCAAACTGCACACTTGTGGTGTCCTGCTACCCAGCTCACAGCATGACACTTCAATTAGCTGCTTCTGTGTTGTTTATATGTATCTATATCGACTGATCGATGAACAACATTGTCTTTGACATAGATCCATTTATATAATCCTTTCTCTATTCTCATTTGCTTTGTAGCGACTATCAAGTCTCGTGTTATGTAAAACTCACCTGACTTTAGTGGACTTCTGTCTCAAATACATGCTACTGCTTTTCTTACTTAATCCTGTCACTAAGCTCTAGACCATTACTTCAGTTAAAACAGATGGATCGTTATTTTGTCATCCCTTTGAGATTCTCATGCTGTTGGAAACGTTAGCTGAACCTATGAACCTATAAGTATGTTAAGTCACAACTTTCCTTTTAACACAACCCATAATAATGCTACAGAAAATACTAGGCCACAATACCTTTGTTGAACCATCTAGATATACCCCCATCAAACTTCCTCTGCCTTTGTTTCTTTGCTTGTAGGTGACAAATCAAATATATGTTTTAACCTAGTCCACAGTAGGTCTGTCTCTCATATAAAGTATAGGATGATCCTGCTGCTGGCTAAAACAGTTACTGATATACTCTGTTCCATATCCACTGATAGTATATCTGCTGAAGTTGCAAGCTATAAATTACTTATGCTCCTTAAACCTGGTTCAATTCCCACGACCACCACCTGTGGAATCTATATATATCCCTGACTTAGTCACTAACCTTCCAGTTGTACTAACTTAGTTTTGCAAACAGAAACGTACATCTAAACTGGCCTTATGTAGCTATAAAACAAGAACAACATAAAAAATTAGATTATGGACAAAATGTACAATGATACCCTGTTGGGGAATGAACATTCTCCAAGACAGTATTAATGTACAGCTATTGTCCCTTAAAAAAAAGTCTGCCATTTTGAGGTATGGTCTAAAAAAAGCTACCACTTAGTTAAAAAAGTCTGCAAGTTTAAAGCATGGAATGAAAAAAGCAGCAACCATCTTCTTTATACTCACCAAACATGGCTTTGCTTTTTCAGCAAACATAAAATAATAACAAAAAGTAAATGAAAAATAAATAAATAAACCCAGTTAACAAAAGTAACTGCTACAGCAGTTGCAAGGGCATGCCATTTTACTTTCCCTTTACTAAGTTTTGTGTGCGTGTGTGTGTGTGTGTGTGTGTGTGTGTGTGTGTGTGTGTGTGTGTGTGTGTGTGTGTGTGTTTCTCTGTGTATGTGAGTGAGTTTGTCTGTCAGTGCCTCTCTGCAAGTGTAGACATTAAATATTTGCATAACATATTTAGGATGTAAAATACTTCCTCCAACAACAATTACATATCTTACGGCAACTTTGAAACATTAGGTGGCAGAACTAAAAAAAAGTATACACTAATTAAAAACAAATATGAAACAGTTTAACAAGTGCAATAATACGAATAAGAATGTGACTCTGTGTGTGTGTGTGTGTGTGTGTGTGTGTGTGTGTGTGTGTGTGTGTGTGTGTGTGTGTGTGTGCGTGCAAACATAGGCAGATGTGTGTGCATGTCTGTAGAGGTAAGAATGTGACTGTGTGTGTGTGTGTGTGTGTGTGTGTGTGTGTGTGTGTGTGTGTGCACGTGGATGCACGTATTCATGCATGTGTCCATCTTTCTTTGTAGGCACACTATACAGGAGTTAGGTAGTGGATAATGACTCTATATGTGTATCTGTGTTTGAACATGTCTGTTAGTGTGTGGGTATTTCTGAGATAGTGAGTGTGTGGGGGCTTGTTTGTGGATGTTTGCTTGTGCATGTGTGTGTGTGTGTGTGTGTGTGTGTGTGTGTGTGTGTGTGTGTGTGTGTGTGTGCATGCATGTGTGTGTGTGTGTGTGTGTGTGTGTGTGTGTGTGTGTGTGTGTGTGCATGCGCGTGGATGCACGTATTCATGCATGTGTCCATCTTTCTTTGTAGGCACAATATATAGGAGTTAGTTAGTGGATAATGACTCTGTATGTGTGTTATCTATGTTTGAACATGTCTGTTGGTGTGTGGGTATTTCTGAGATAGTGAGTGTGTGTGGGGGCTTGTTTGTGGATGTTTGCTTGTGTGTGTCTGTGTGTGTGTGTGTGTGTGTGTGTGTGTGTGTGTGTGTGTGTGTGCATGCTGACACGATCACAGTGCATTGGCTGACAGAGAGAAGATTAGCACTGCCAAAAATGACAGGACAGTGTTCAATTCAGAGACATGACAATAAGCCCTAACAAGGTGTTTCTCTCCATCAGACTAATTGACCAACTGTCACTAGCTGATTAGTGCAGGTAGACAGAATCTCTCTTAATCTTAATCTGCATGTATTTAAGTGAGTACACCATATATGTGCATGTATATAAGGGAGTACAACATATATGTGTGTGTATATTACTGTGTGCAAATACCTGAAAATATTAGTGTATGTGTGCATGCATACATGTATGTGTGTTTTTGCACTGGAAGCGTGGACATATATATTAATCATCTAATCCTGATAGGACACTGAAGCCCCTGTGTCAAATCGCTTTATCTAAGGAACCTTTTTTTAACACCTTTCTTGAACAATGACATGAGTAATCATACATTTATGAAAAACAAAACAAACGACTGTAAACATTTTTCATTAGCTTGATGCATTATACACGTGCATTTTCTTGTTTTAAAAGTTATCAAACTATATAACATTAGGTAAATTGCTGAAGCCCCACCTTCCACTAAATTTCAGTCCTCATCCTCTTTTTGAACATTACTGCAAGTATTACTCCAACAAATGTGTTCCTTCCCTTTTTTTAAGATCGCAATTCATATATCGGTTTTTCAGTATTCAATACTTCAGTAATAGTAGGTTAAGATTTTGATTTCCATTTTTTAGTAATTGTTTTTTTTTTTTTTGCAGGCAATAGCATTATACTTAACATAATCTTACTATTTCTAGGCAATTCAGCTCTCATATCCTAGCTCAAAAGAATTATTTCCTTAGAAGCAATCATTTTTTCCCCCAACATTTCTGACAAAGTACTCTGTAGAGAATTTTTAAAGTACTCCAACTTGTTACATTCCCAAAAAAACATGTTCCCAATTACCTCTCTCTTTCTTGTTAGACCTCCAGCAATCAATATCTACCTGCAGAACAAATGTTTGAAGTCTGCTTAGGGAATAAAAATACATATGTAAACGCTTGCATGCAAGAATTCACAATTTTCTGGACTTTGTTGCATACTTGGGAGACATATAGATGTCTTCCCACTGACACTTTCTATATTGCCTTCCTAGTCTCTCTTCCAAACCTTTTCTAACCTCCTCTGATTGATTCTTATAGTTATCATGAATTATTTTATATGCCCTACTAATTATCCCTTTTTTAACAGCAGATTTCTGCTCTAGTCTCAACAAAAAAGTAAACCAGAACGGGTCTTTCATTTATCACTCCCCAATTCCTTAATCTTTGCCTATACTCTACTAACAATCCCAGGTGTGGAAAGCAGTCTCTAATCTACAGACCAAACTTCCATCTTGGCCTTATTCCTCTCTGTTACATTTCCTCCATAGTTATTTACTCCCATTAGTTAGGTTTCTTTTCCAATTTTCTCCAATAAAATTCAGCCTCCACTTGTCTAATGTCTGTTCTACTTGTAGGCATCCCAAATGGAAAAATCTCCTTTCTCCAGTCCCATGTTAGCTTAGTTCTCAGAATATTTTCTTCTACTTCATAAATACTATATTTTGCATCATTGTTATCTCCTTAACAACTTGCACCCCAGATTTTACTGTCTCCTTATTTCTTGAACTCTTCCCACTGTTTTATCACTATGCCTTTCCACTTTGATTTGTAACCTTCTGTTGGTGGTAGGTATATGAGCCTTAACAGCATAGCTGTAAAGTATCCCTTCAAACCAAACTGATTCTATTATGGCAGTAAAGGATATATGGAAGGAGACTATACAAGAGGTAAACCAAATATTGAGGTGTTTGTAGCGCTTGAGTATGGCTATGAACGTTAAGATACAAGCAGAAAAAAATATAGTCTATTTTATTTTCTATACAACTTTGACATATTTTTATTAACCAGAGGAGAAGTTGTGGACCATAATTAATAAAGAGTTTAAGAAATGTATTTGGAAGGGAGGCGAAGTGGGCAAAAGGGAAGTGGGGTAAGTTGTTTCTCTCCATAGAACAAGGTGATTTAAGATTACCTAGGGGATCTTGTCCCACTGACATACCCATTTTAAATATTCCCCTCACACACAATGCAACATTTAATCAGTGATACCGTCTGAGACTCTTTTGGAAAACTTATTTGCAATTCATGAATTTCACAGCTTTCTCCACAGCACAGGCACTGGACATGTAGGAACATTTATTAAAACTTGCACCAGTGAATGAATTAATTTGTTTATAAGACAAAGTGATTCCAGGATGAAGTAGCATTCTCTCATCTCAGCCTTTAACCTGTGCATACCAAAACTCTCCTTGGCTGTAACCTGTCCCTGTTTATGAAAGTTTCCCTCTACTGTACCCCAAACTGCTTCCCCTGTTGTTTATTTTGTTTGCTATTTTAGTTATTATATTTGTTAACGAGGTAAGTGAACTGGGACAAATACACATTTCAGTCACAACCTGGGCTATGAAGACAAATAAATCTCTTTACAGAAATTCAAGTTTACAAGTACGGTTCTATATTAGGAAGTCGAATGCTGAAAAGAGCAAACGCTCTTGCATTGACCCCTAATAACCAAAACCACAGAATATCGAATGGCCGGAACAGAGATTTTTTTCTCGGGGAAGAAAATCACTGGGCCATTGCCCAACTTTGCTGTTTCCTCCAATGTGGTGTGATCTTGGAGTTGATAAATTTAAGTGTGGGGGGGGGGGCGAAGCCTCCCACTTCATGTCGTGCTTGGATATGGTTTTTTTTTTTTTTTTTTTTTTTTTGGACCAGCAATTTTTTTCCCTGGAAAAAAAATCGCTGTTCCGTACGTTTGAGTTTCTGTGCTTTCTGGTATTTTGTGTTGATTTGAGAGTGTTCACTCTTTTCAAACTTCGGGTTTTTGATATAGACTCTACAAGCACAGTTATGCAAACATATAGATTATATACATGATTAACAAGCAAAGTTACACATACAGTAAGTACATGCATGGTTAGTATGCACATTTGCATCAAAATATTATGATTCAGCATGAGTCAAAGTACTCAAGCAAAATGCAATTCTTTTACTCTACATTTCATGGCCTGAACTGTAGTTTGTAATATTGGTATGTACTTTACTGGCATGTTCATGGCACAAGGTAAAGCCTGTATGTACAAACATAAGTGATATAAGGTGTTATTACAACTTGTGTGTTTGGAAAAATGCAACACTCAAAGAATCTGGGCATAGTGAAGTATATTTATAGCATATATGTACAGAGATATTCACCAAATAGAGGGGCTATCATTTTTAAAGCTACGTCTAGTTGCTTCCAGAAAACTCCTGTTAAAGCTGAAGGAAATGTTGCAGAAAGTGATAGCCCTTCATAAAATAGTTAAACAAATATACAATAAGCAGTAGAATTAATAAATTAATTGCAAAGCAACAGAATAAGATGAAAGTGATGATATTTTTTCAAAAGTATGTATATATTTTTACTGTGCTAGGTTGTCTGCAAGGGGGGATACTACACCGAAATGTCTCCTTTTACAGTTTCAGTAATCTACGAAATTAGGAGAGTACCAGCAGGCCACTGGGACACAACAGAGAAAGAGCTTGGAAAAGTTGAGAATCTTTTTGTTATTGTTAAAACAAACACATACCGAATGGGTTAGCGGTACTGTTAAAGCTGTCAATCATGGTGACCTAAGAATCTGCATAGGCTAAAGATCTGAACAGAGTGAATCAAGAAGAGCATTCATCATTGTCAAAAGCTGAAACAAAAGTAGATGTCAGCAGTGTCCAAATAATGATACTACAACCCTACCACTGGAGGATGTGATCGCTGGTATTTAGCAAATGGACATACTGAAATGCTACTGACTTAACTTCTCTTACTCCCACATTCTCATTATAGTGTTGTGGTCAACTGTCGCTGCGCCTCCCAAATGTGAAAGTGATCATCTACCTGTTCACCCCCTGAACCAGATTGGGTATGTTGATGTCTGATGCACAGTGTGACCAGACCATGCACTGCTCTGCAAAGCTGGAGTGTTTGTGCATGCATTATATTATTGTATTCTGTCTTTGTCATGACCCATTGTTATGGAACAGATACTACCTCTTTGTCATGGCTGCAATGTGTTGTACGTGCTACTACCTCAGCGATGGCTCTGTTGCTGCTTTGCCATCCCCTATGTCTTCAACTTGCCCTACCTCTGCTGCAGCATTGTATATGGCAGCTCCTGCTGTGGTATTATTTGACTAAACTGCCTGTTTTTGCAAGGCCATGTTGTGTAGCATAGTACACAGTGCAAATACTTTGCTGCACATCACAGGACTATACTGTAGTGCCCCATTGGATATGTCTAAACAATGCAATTCACTCTCCAGAAGTATGAGCCTATGTTCAATAATGCTTGTGGATTCAGTTTTAGCTGAGTTGTATGTTATTTTCTTCTTGGTGTATGGGTTGCAAAGATGAGTCATCATCTATGGCTCATGGGTATACCTGGCATTACCTGCAACATACAAGACGCACATTGTATGTGGCCTGCTGCCAGCATTGTAGCTGTCTGCACTGCTCATTCTGTCTGCAGTGTGTGCGCACCTACCGATCAGTTGACCCTATGGGAAGTACCTCTCTGGAACCATTGATATAGGTTGGATGTATTTCAAATGTGTGAATCATGTGAACTGCTTGGATGGCACATGAACGTATTATGGCTAATGCCTGAGACTTAAAGACTATTTGGCAATTCAGGAAGTGATAGCTCTTCCTATTTATGTATCTCTGAGTGTCTGGACCAGGCAGGGCCTTAATAGCAGTCTATGGTGTCTGGGACATCAGGGAACTGTACAGTGTCATAGATTGCAAACATGTTGCTGGTTCACTCATCTGATAGACTTGGGAACCAGATATGCTTCTCGCATGTTGCTGAATAATCTCAAGGGATAATTAAGCATCTACAAGGCAGAAGCCTCCAATAAACTTAATCACTCCATAGGTTACTGAAAGGTACCTGTATCTAGAATGGTCAACACCATACATACCTTAGTGTTCAGAAAAATAGGCATACAATGCATAAAACTCAGTTCTGCTTATAGGTGACACAGTTCAACTAGGTATCATAGTGTATTCCTACCTACTATAAAGCAATCAGTTATCTATTGAACTTTCCGAAGTTGATATGTGAGCTGCTGCCTGCATTGTCTTCATTGGGTAGTGCAGTCTTGATACACATCATTGCCAGAACTGGATATTATGACAGCTACCAACTCATACACATACGGTTGAGCTATTGCTGCTGTTATATCTAACATGGCACCCACCCTTCATGTACTTTAGAAATCAGGGTTTGCAAAATGGATCGGAGCTCGTGAACAGTACTACCATTTTATATTTCTCTGAATCAGTCTGCCTTCTTAGCATGCTAAATCTGCACAGTTTTTATTGCTCATTTGCATGGGCTTTCTCATTTACATGTCATGCTGCGTATTGCACAGCCTAGACCATAGCACTTTTATTCAGATTTGGGTGTCTTTGACTCACTCACAACTTCCACATGACTACTTCCCGTGCTATTTTTTGCTGTATATTGTGCTACATCTTTATAGATCACAGCAGTAATCTTTCACTGCTGCAGTTAGTGGACATCTAAACCTTAAAAAAATGTCAAAACTTGCTATTCATCAAAGTGGCAGAATGGGGTTGATATGCTGACATGATTATATTTGACTGTTAGTGCACCTTCTTCCATAGGTTCATAGGTAAGTACTATGCTAGTTACTCGTGTGGGACATTTTAAGCCTATTTTTCATTTTTGTGCTTAAATTAATCTATCCCATTTGGTTAGAGACTGTCCTTACCAATCCCACGATTGATAATTATATATTACCCCTAATGAAAATAACTGGAATCATACCATAGATAATGGGAGGGGACCCTGCATGGCTGCCTCTGTCCATTAGTAGTACAGGGGGTCAGTTCTGGGGTAAATTTTCTGTTTCCCAGGCATAGATCCAAGTTGCATTTGAATCTGGACAGGGATGAATTTTGTTTTATGTACTGTAGATGGGCAGCCTGTTCCAGAGCAGCATTATCTTCTATGATCATAGGATCGTAGGATCATAGGAAGTTACTAGGCTAATGGCCCTGGGGCCCTTACAAGCCTAGCCAAGAGTTTATCCCCAAAAAAGAAACCTCAGTCAGCACCTGTCACCCCTGTCAATGAGGGACAAAGGTGGAACCCCTACAACAAATTTCTGGTTTCTCATCCACTCATCAAGGTTGTGCTTGAAGAGGGTCAGTGAGGTACTCTGTTTGACATCTATGGAAAGTCTATTCCAGAGACAGGGCAGCCTCTGAGAGACAAACCTGTCACTCCAGCAGGTTTTGTTGATGTCGCATATTAGATTTAGGCCTATCGAGCAGGTAATGTGGGAGGAGTTAGACTTATGGATATAGGGCATCTCTAGTAGGGCAGGGTCTGATATTGCCTTGCAGGTGAAACACAGATCACCTCTGAACAATCTGTATGATACCAAGTAAAGTGATAGTGACTTGAGCCTGTCCACATAGGACAGGTATTGGATGCTATGGATTCTCTTTGTGAGGTATTTATGTGGTCTTTCTAGTTGGTGCAGGTGTTTGGAGAGGTACATACCAAATGGGGCATTATACTCAATTATGGGTCTAATGAGGGAGGAGTACAGAGAGGTAATGACCTCCTTTTTTCTGGATTCTGTTGGGTATGGCTGAGTCCATGCAGTTGTACAGGTGCTTGTATCCTGCACTGGCGTACTGTTTAGCATAGTTGTCTGCATCCTCTGAGGGGGACAGTGGTGTGAAGCTGCTGATACCTTCCCTTAGGAGGGCGTAGTCAGCTTTTGAGAAATTTTTTAGCCTGGTTATGGCTGGAGAGGGGTTGGGTGGGATAGAAACTTTGAATGAGACAGACTGATGATCTTATCTCACCAGGGAAGAACATACTATGGGAGTGGTGCAGAGGTCACCCATGTTGGTGAGACCAAGTCCAGTTTGTTATCTCCCCTTGTGGGAGATATAAATATTGCTCTCCTGATTTTGTAGAAGAGGTTTAGATGCCTAGACTGAGTATTTTTGATGCCATTTGACTTTCTGATGTGCAGTAAGTCCATCAGTATTGGGTCAGAGGATGTCTGCTATGCCAGACAAAAGTCATCTCTTAGCAGTCTATAGGATATAGAGTTTAGTGACAGGGCTTTGAGTTAGTCTGTGTAGGACATGTTGTTTAGGTCTTGTATCCTTTTAATAAGGTATCACTGTGGACATTCCAATTGTTGCAGGTGTCTGGATAGATACATACCAAAGGGGACATTATATTCAATGATTGGCCTATAAAGAGGACAATGACATCCCCTGATCTAGACACAATCCCTTTGTTTATAGATTGTTCAGAATAGAAGGACTTGCATTTTACAATAATGGAGACATCTTGGTCAAAAGTGAGGTCACTGCCCACATAAGTTCCAAAATCCTGAACTCAGTCAACTCTTAGAGGTGTATTGTTAATGTGGCAGTTGCCTGGGATAGGTGACTTCCCAAAGGATACAATAATGCATTTTTGTCATTTAGTTTCAGTCCATGATTTTGGCATCAGTTATTTATTTGGGACAAACCTTCCTGCAGGATGGCTATGCCATTTGGGGATTCAATGACTGCTGCTAGCTTGCAGCCATCTGCAGCCATCTAAAAACTTAATTAGCCAGAGGCCTCTTGTATTGGATTTGACTTCAGAAAAGTAGATGCCAAACAGAAGAGGCCCCACTACAGAGTCCTGGGGTACTCCACTGTTGAATGGTCTCTTTGTGGAGGTAACTTCCCCTATTTTCATTTAATGCATCCTATCTTTGAGCCAATTGGAAATTCAGCAGGTGACAGGGATTTATTCTCAGTTTATTTAGCTTTTCTACTATGCCTGAGAGGTGAATTGGGTCAAACGCTTTGGCCAGGTCGAGGTATGTGGTGTGTACCATTTTGTCTGCCTCTGTTACCTGGCCTTTCCAAAAAAATCCACCAGGTTGAGTAAGCATGACTTGTTCTTGATAATTCCAAAATGAGGTGGGTCCAGTTCTTGGAGGTTACCTATGTCCTGATTAATTCCATGATAAGTCTTTCCATAGCTTTGCATATGAGGCTGGTCAGTAGTTCCATGGTAAGTCTTTCCATGGCTTTGCATATGAGGCTGGTCAGACTTATGGGTCTGTAATTGCCTGGGTCTGTGGAAGGTCCTCACTTATGCAGTGGAATGATTGTAGCTATTTTCCATTTACTTCATACAAAACCTGTATGGAGACTAAAACTGAGCAGCGTTATTAGAGGCATAGCTAAATCATGTTTCATGCTATTTATGATACATCCAAGGATATTGTCAGGACACATCAATGCAGTATTTTTAGCTTTTGATAGCACTTTTAGGACTTGGTCTTGTGTGGAGGCGAGCCAGTTTGAGGTATATCTTGAGGGACAGATGGAAGGGAGAGAGGGTTAAAGTTTATTATGTCTTTAGCCTCAGTGAAGGTAACATCATTTGCAATCAGCTCAGTGCATTGCTGCATTGTGCTTTTGAAATTACAAACATAACTAAAAATGTCTTGTGATTGTCTTTGGCTTAGGGAGCTATTTTAGCTTCAAACTTGGTTTGGTGTATTTTATTAAGCTCCTGAGTTGTTTGTTTATTTCTGTGATAAGGGTTCTAAAGGAATTAATTTTCTTACTTTTGGTCAAAATTGTTGTTGTTGTCTTTCGGCTTTAGGGGTTAGGGGTCACCACAGCGGAACTCCGGTCTGCTAATGATTGGCAGTAGATTTTGACGAATACCGAGGTGCCAGCTTGACGTTCAACCTTCAACGAAGGCACGCCCATTTACGCATGTCTTTCGAACGCCCACCCAACTGCGGGGAGGACATGCAGACTCCACACAGAAGGCACTCCCCACACTCCAGCTGAGAATCGAACAGGAGAACCTCTTGCTGTGAGGCAACAATGCTACCACTGCACCACCGCGGAAGTACTTTTGGTCAAAATTATTTTATTTTCCTTTTATTATAAAGCTTGTTGGTACTATGGTTCCATCATGTGGGTTGGGTTTGTTTCTGGGGTTTGCACTGTACTTGTTCCTATAGGGAACAGCTGGATGTATGCAGCTGTTTACATGCTGATATAGTGTTAATATATGCTTCTATATATTCAGTGGAGATAAATGGGTTTTGTGAGGATTTGAAGGCTTTCCAATGTATCACTTAGGACTAGGCAGTTTTTAAAGTGATTTCTAAATGTACCCTGGATGGAAGGGATCTCTTGCTTCAATTTTATTTCAAAGAAGATTGCTTTATGGTCAGACCTAACAAGTGATGAAGATGCATAAGGGATGGTGCAAGACACCCCCCATATAGTAAGGGCAAGAACCAAGATGTTATTCAGCCTACCTCTAACACAGCCCCACCCCCTCCATTTCACTTCCAACCTGTCCCTACAACATATATTCTTTCCCTTATCCAAAAACTTAAACCCTGCTCTCCTTCAGCAGACCAAATACCTGCTGAATATCTGCAGAAATCAGCCAAATCCATCGCCTATCCCATTTCCAGTCTGATTAACAGAACCATTAGTGAAGGACACATCCCAAGCATCTGGAAAGTCTCCCATATTATCTCCCTTCATAAAGGAGGAAACTCTACTGAATTCTCCAACTACCGTTCCATAGCCCTACTTTCACCTTTGGCAAAACTAATGGAAAAATGCATCCATAAGCAACTGCTAGACCACCTAATCCAAAATAACTTACTTTCCAGCTGTCAACATGGTTTCAGACCTTCCCACAGCACTACTACTGCCCTCCTTTCCTTTACTGACTGTATTAACAAAAACAGAAACTCCAATATGCTTTCCTCTGCACTATTTATCGATCTGTCCAAGGCATTTGATATGGTTAATCACCAAATACTTATTAATATCCTCAAATCCCTGTCACTAGATGCACTCACTATTAAATGGTTCTAATCCTGTTTAGATAGCAGACAACAGGCAGTACTTTGGCACAACACTCTATCTACCCACCTGTCCATTAACATTGGCGTCCCTCAAGGGTCCATATTAGGGCCTCTTCTTTTCTCCATATTTATTAATGACCTTCATCTAGTAATACCCCAAGCTACATGCATTCAATACGCTGATGATTCTACACTTATATGCACAGCCACATCCACTTCCAAACTTCACTCCCTTACCCAACAGGTATTTAATGCAGTAGAACAATGGTTTACACAGCATTGCCTTCTCTTGAACCCCCCAAAAACGAAACTCCTCCTTTTCAATCCTACTCGTAAGTCCACCCCAACAGATTTTTCAGTTACATCTATTAATGGTACTCCCATATCACCTGACCCAACTACCAAACTACTTGGTATCACCATAGACAACAATCTTAACTTTGACATCCATATCAACAATACTATAAAAACCGTTAATAAAAAACTAGGCTCTCTCTACAGAGTCAAACCCTTCCTTTCACCAACAGTCAGAATAACTGTTGCTTATACCCATCTAATCTCTACACTCTTCTATGCCTCACCCATATTTACTAATTTATCTAAAAATAACCTCACCAAACTGGAAATCTCCTACAATAACATTGCCAGGTTTGCTACTGGCAACCCATTCAGTACCCACCACTGCTATAATCTTAAGCAGCTAGGATGGCTAGAAATTCAGAATCTGCTTAAATTCCACCAACTAACCATTGCCCATAAGACTCTTTACCAACCTTCCAGTACTCCTATACTAACTACCCTCATCATTCCCTATAATAATCTGAAATCTTTGTGCTCATCACACAAACTTCTTGTAAACACCTCTAAATCTAATAACAGGGCTAGGGATTCTCTTTTCAGTAATACTGTTGGAAAATCCTGGAACCTTCTCCCCAGTGAACTTTCCTCAGTTTCCTTTACATCTCTTTTCAAAAACAGACTGAAACTTTTCCTGAGAACACACTGGCTATGCCCCTGTACCAAACCCGACTAATCATTTTTCTACTCATAACAGGCACTGCCTACCCACTACTGCCCAATAACTAGTTCTACTTTCCTTACTTGCCACATTACCTTTTTCCTTACCCCTCTTTTCATCCCCTGAGCTTACTCATAGTGTGACAACTCTTTATTAATATAATTACACAATATGCCTCTTTTATTGTTACTTTCTGTATTCTACCTGTAATTTGCACTGTACCTTCCTATTGTACTGCAAAGTATTCTGCCCTCTCTGTAATTTACATTGTACCTGCCTTTGGCAGTATTTCTGTCCTCTTTGATAATTTCTGTGTTAACTTCAAACTTCAAATGTTCTTTGTAAATATAAATGTATTTATTTTTCTTATCCCAGACCTTATCTGCCCAGACTATAGTATATAATATACCTGAATTTTTGTATTGTACCTGAATTTTGAAATGGGAGGTATTTAGACCTCTATGATAATTTCTGTATTAACATGTAACATAATTGTATGTAAAAATGTTTTAGTTATTTTTCTGCAAGGAGCTTATCTCCCCGGGCCTCTACTGAAAATGGACATGTATCCAGTTAGACTAGCCCAGTCAACAAATGTAAAATAAATAAATAAATAGTGACTACTCTGAATAATTGATCCTGGGCATTTGTATTGACAAAGTCCAGGAATCTCTGTGCCTGTGCACTAGTGGTGGTGTAGGTTTCCTGGCCTATACCTGGATAGTTTAGATCACCTAGCAAAATGGTATTGGGTTTAATACTGAGTGATCCTAGTTCTTGCAGATAGGGATTGTGGCTTTCTTATGTCATAGAAGGAGTTCTGTAGGTAGATAATATATGGTACTGGACCTTTCTGATGGTTATTTGGACATACAGAAGCTCTAGTGCAACATGCTGCTTTACCAGCTGGTCTAAAAATGTGGAAGGCATTATGGCACAGTCGGAGTACTCTTCACTATTTTAACCCATGTCTCAGTCTCAGTCAGTACACAGCCATCAATGTCCTTCAGAATGAGGAGGGCTTGTAAGGGGTGTAGTTTCTTGTTTAGGCTCCTAGCGTTGGTCCGTAACATCTTCATATTTTCCTTTGCTTGTTTCATTATGCTGGTAGGTTAATCAGGTTGGCATTTCCTAAAATGGCACTATGGGGATGCCAATAACTGAAACCTAAGAGAGGACAGATGTAGGCCATCCTCGGTGAAGCACCTTGGTCACTCGATGATATCCTTCTGGGCTGATAAATATTGAACCCCCTTTGAATGACACCAAAACCTAAGCCAATTATTGAAGTCAGTTAGTTTTTTGCTTATATCATGACATCATCCTTGGAGAAGGTAGAATGTTTGCTTGAACACATAATCTGTTCCATCACGTCTCTCTTCATATAGTTTGTGGAGGTACACCTCAAATTGTTGACACCGAACTGTAACAAAGTCATATTTGTACTTTTCTACAAAGTCGTCTGTATCTCCATAAGATTACATCAAAGAAACAGTCCATTTCCTGTGGTTTTGTCTGTCCATTTTTTTCCAGTCGTGGTACTGCAATTTTCTGCATTCTTTGATTGTCTGTTACAAGAATATCAATATATTCTTTTCAGTGTCTCTTTTTGATTTTTTGTTCTTAATGAGTTCTTAAACTGCATTTAAAAGTTGGGCTTATAAGAATTGCTAATACACCTGTATTTGTTCAGCTACTCAGAAACATACTTCCTGGTATCACATTCCCTTAGTCTCTGACTGAGGTATGAATTTCTTTATATGTGAATAAGTGATCCAGTATAACAACTTGATTTGACATTCTTCCCAGGAAGCTGTGCATATAGTCATGTGCTCCTAAACTGACTTTTGCTGGATTGTTGCTGTATCAGTAATCAATTACTTAATGAGTTTGTAATGCAGGAAATATCTTAGATATAGATAAAAAGAGAAATTTAGGGGAGAGATTAATTTCTAAACTAATTGTTGTCTCCATGTTGGAACCAATGCTGTGACAAATGTCAAATAGAAATAGTGAAATATTTCACACTAAGTCAAAATCGTGAGAAGACAGACTCTAAAATCCGGAGATGAGAAGCATTTACTCTTTTCTTTTAACGTGACGTTCCTGGAGCCTGCTTAAGGGGATGGAAAAGCAATTTATGATGACAGAAATGAAAACTTAATATCTGTCCAGAGTTCTCCTTTAAGGGTGCCACCAGAATCTTCCCAGGCAAAGTCAAACATAGCTCCCAACCTCTTGGTGCAAGAAATCTAGACAAAGCCAAAAATAATGGGAGGACAAAGGCCCAAAATAGGGACTTATTTTAAATATTGTTCCTATAAACTTGCAAAGTTGCTAGAATGACAGATTTTATATTATTATATATTTTCTGAAAGATACAAAGTCTGAAATTCAAATGTGTATCATTATTTAGTATTATTTATTGACGTCAATCCTCAATGATTTACCAGAAAACAACAAATTTTTTGAGGATCAGACCAAAACATAAGAGGCAACAATCTGGAAATTCTGCAAAAATCTAGACAGTTGAGAGGTATAAAGTGAGAATACAATAAACATTCAGTAAACAACAACAACAACAAAAATAGTAAATACAACAGAAAACATGTTTATTTGTATATGAAGCCAAATCCAATTTTTTATTATTAAAAATCAAACAGTTTTAAAAGATGAAAAATGTATAACTTTCAGTTGCTATTTTTATCTGACATGATCTGCTACATTAATGAAACTATGCAAGTTGTTTGTAAATCTGTTTTTATATTAATGAAAGTACAACATTTTACTGTAGTTTCATATCTAACCTTATGAAAAACATTGGACAAGGACAATTAGCTTCTTCACTATATAACTACTCAGGTGATACCACACTGTTGCACCTGTATGGAATGTTAACAGACTATAAAACACTGGCATATTTTTGTAACTCCACAATGACTGCTTCCACTACTGTACTTCGTACTGAAAGAACAAGCTCTGGTATGGACACAACATGCCATGCACATTTTAGCTTTTTTAGTTTTTGAAATAATAACAAAAATATGGACATTTATATTTTTTCATAACCAAACATGGAGTAGTTGATATCTCAACTGTGCTTTCTGTATGACACTGCCTGGATATTATTTGTTCTTTGTGACATATGATATATGGATATTATTTATTCTTTATGATATATGTGCGCCAAAGTGGGACATGAGGGTGTGGCCAGCATGACACTGGCCGCACCCTCTACCATAACATCACCACAGGAGTGATGAAGGAGATACTGTTATGGGTACAACAGCTGGTTGGCTGCTAGAATGGTGAGCTGGCTGGTTGGCTGCTGGAGTGGCTAGCTAGCTAGCTGGCTGGGTGGCTGGTTGCTAGAGTGGCTGGGTGGCTGGTTGCTAGAGTGGCTGGCTGGCTGCTGGAGTAGCTAGCTGGCTGGGTGGCTGGCTGCTAGAGTGGCTAGCTTGCTGGCTGGCTGCTGGAGTGGCTAGCTAGCTGGCTGGCTGGCTGCTGCAGTGGCTAGCTGGCTGGCTGCTGCAGCTGTGAGCTAGCTGGCTGGTTGCTGCAGTGGCTAGCTGGCTGGCTGCTTCAGTGGCTAGCTTGCTGTCTGCTGGAGTGGTTAGCTGGCTGGCTGGCTGCTGGAATGGCTAGCTGGCTGGCTACCTGCTGCAGTGGCTAGCTAGTTGGTGGGAGTACCAGCTGGATGGCTGAATGGCTGGATGGATGGATTAATGGCTGGATGAATGGATGGCTGGATTGCTGGCTGGATAAATGGATGGCTAGGTTGCTGGCTGGATGACTGGCTGGATGAATGGATGGCTGGATTGCTGGTTGGATGACTGGCTGGATAAATGGATGGCTGGATTGCAGACTGGATAGATGAATGGATGACTGGCTGGATGAATGGATGGCTGGCTTGCTGGCTGGATGAATAGATGGTTGGATGACTGGCTGGATTGCTGACTGGATGAATAGATGGCTGGATTGCTGGCTGGATTCATAGATGGCTGGTTTGCTAGCTGGATAGATGAATAGATGACTGGCTGGATGAATGGCTGGCTGGCTGGATGAATGAATGGCTGAATACCCGACACCTGCAGCAATTAGAAAGACCCCAAAAGTATCTCACCAAGAGGATCAAGGGTCTCAAACAGATGCCATATATTGCTCGGTTAAAAAAACTCCAGCTCTACTCAGTTGCATACCGCCTACTTCGAGGCGATCTATGCCTGACATACAAAGCTATGTCAAATCCAGAATTAATGGACATGCTCCACCTCAGTAAATCTAAATCCCTTAGAGCCACACGCCCGAGGGACTTGAACCTCAGCACAGAAATAAATAGAACTTGCTGGAGGGACAGGTTCATAACCCAGAGGCTCCCTTCACTCTGGAATAGAATTCCAGTTCATGTGAGGCAGAGCACCTCACTGAATCTCTTCAAGAAGAATCTCGATAAGTGGATGGGGGATCGTAGGTTTGTCCCAGGGATTACTCCTGTGTCACTATTAGACAGAGGCACAGTAAACTAAACCTTAAAAAGGGCACAGTATACTCAAATCAAGGGGTGGCGTAAGCCATACAGAATCGGGCTGGGCTTATAATTGCCCCAGGGCAGATAGCCTAGTATGAACCTATGAACCTAATAGCTGTATGAATGGATGGTTGGCTACTTAGGGGAAAAATTATTGGACTTTTTCTTTCATGGCTGTAGAAGCACTAAAAATAAACCGCTCTACAGCCACGATCTTTGAAGGGTCCCTCTTGCCCCAATCCCCACCCCTTCATGATTTGCAGCCAATTGCTGTATGAGTTAAAGCAACCAGACCTAACAGGGAATAGCTCTGCCTGCAGGTCCAGGTTGGTATGTAACTGAATTGCAGTGGAAAAGATGGAAGTAATTGTAGCTTTTCCATGGCAATTCAGCATGATAGGAAGGCAGGACTTTTCAAGTCCCACTACTTTCCACAGCGGGCAACAGGATGAGGCAGCTCAACCCGTGAGTGTCCTATTGCTAACGGGATGGGTGGTAATCTTATTGTGATATGACCTTTCAACAGAATGTGATTAAACTGCTTGTATCTTCGCTAGTTTGTATTTAATAAGGTGGGAAGAATTATAACATCTTCTGGACAATGCATTGGGTGAGAATACTTAGCTCTTGGAGGTAATTTGGAGGATGGCTGACAAATGGAAGCTTATCAAGCTGTATGTTGTTTAAGCCTGGTACTATGTAAGTAGGGAATCCTGTACTTTGCCATGTCCTGTATCTTTAGGTAAAGATGTATAATGGCAGCACAGCATTATGTCAGCAAAAGAGATGTTCCTAATTGCTTAGAATGATGTGGCTTAGTTTTGGCTACTCAGAGTAAAACATTTGTTTATTAATACTTCCCCTTTTCCCTGATTTTATCTATTTGTTTATATAGTTAGTTGATTTAGTATAACCAATCAACGTGTATATTTTTGAAAGGTGAGAGGAAATTGGACTTCCCAAAGAAAATCCATGCAGGCCAGATTTTATTTATTTTGTTTAAGATAAGTAGACTGAACTCAAGAGCTGATTTTCAGCTACAGTCTTGTTGCATAACTAAAATAAATTACCAATAGAATAAAATTATTAAATGTGCACATTACAACAGAATAACTATAAATCAGTTCCTGCTTTTCTATTATATTTATTTATTTACTTACTAACTTACATACTTACTTATGTATGGTAGGTAGATGCACCCACGATCAATTTTCACTTTGTTACATAAATAAAACACAATATCAAAACAGGAAATTAAAAATGTTTATGGCAACAGCAGAATAACAATAAAAGATTCAATACAAATGTCAGAAAGCTACATTCCTCAAATAATGTAAACTGACATTAATTACTTACATTGACAGCTATAAACTATACCCGTACAGCTCACACTAGAAAGGCTCTACCAGCCTGATGTGCCCAAATGTGATTCAGGAACATGATAGCTGTGATGAGGTCATACCTCATTATCAGCTAATTTGCATGTTTCCCAAATTATAAGTTGACCTGCACATTGTAGTAGTACCCTACTTCTCATTTAGGTAGTGGGATTTCCCCCTCCAGTCACTCAGTCTCACACACACACACACACACACACACACACACACACACACACACACACACACACACACACACACACACGCTATAGTCCCTGAACCTGTCCCTACTATCCTGTGGTCCTCCCATCCCATAATACTTTAGTGCCATTATGGCACTTTACAAGAGTCAGCCATTGTGGTGTAATGTAACCCCCCACCCTCTGATCCCTAGTATGATGCAGATGCCTTTACATCACCTTAAAGAGTCAGCCCTGGTGGTGTGGCTGTCCTCAACATCCCTGTATTAATGTTGATGCCATTATGACACTTAAGTGTAAAGCCTGGTGTCCACTGGTTTATCCCCATCCCTGTCGTAACATATGTGCCTTAGGGCACTTTAAGGAGTATTCTGTTGTGTCTAGTGTATCCCCTAACCCTCATCCCCGTAATAACTCTGGTGTAATTGCAGCACTGTGTAAACTCATCCCTGTTGTCCAGTGGTGGCCCCCACCCCCAGATCTTTGTAGTAATGTATTTTTTTTAAACAAGAAACATCTTTATTAAATTATCACTTATGACATAGGCAATCATACATTTATATAAATGAAAACAAACCATGCTGACATAATTTAAGTTGTGAACATTATACATCACTAATAATCTATCCAATCACTGTCAGTCAGACATTACATAGCACATTCAAATCCTGCCTTTCTTTTAAACCTCATTCCTCGTCTGTATGCATTGTTCCCACAATTCCCATTTTTTCCCCAAGTAATTTGAAACTACCATTTTCTAAAGATCGCATTTCCACTTGTTTTATCTGTTACTATATTCACTCCTTCCTGTGTTGGTTTAGACTTTGATTTCTGTTTCCTAGTGATTGCTTTTTTGGCAGCCACCATAATTAGACTCAGCAAGGCCTTACTATGTCTAGATAATTCCAACTCTGTATCATAGCTCAATAAATCATTTCCTCAGTCATACCAATTTGCTCATCCAGTAGTTTTGATAGAGTAGTCTGCAGGGAATTTTTAAAGTCTGCCAACTCATTACACTCCCAAAAATATGTTCCTGATTATCTATTTCTTTCTCATCACACATCCAACATTTGCTATCTACTGGAGGAAAAATTCTTTGGAGTCTACTTGGGGTATAAAAATATCTATGTAAACACTTCCAAGCAAAGACCCTAAATGTTGTAGACTTTCTGCATATTTGGGAAACGTATATATATCTTACCATTGTTTCTTTGTGAATTACTTATCCAGTCTCTCTTCCTAATCCCTCCTAACCTCCTCTGATTGATTCTTATATTTATCATGCAATACTTTTTAAGCTCTACTATTATTCCTTTTCTAACAGCAGCTTCTGTTCTAGATTCTAATAAAAAGTCTACCAGTGCTGGTCTTTTGCTTAGGATCCCCCTATTTATTTCTGTTTGCTTATACTCTGATATCAATCCTTGATAGGGAAGGCAATCTCTAGCTCGCAGTCCAAATAAATTCGTATTCTCTTACCATCCTATTACCTTTCCCTCTCTAATTACTGCTCAAAATACCTTGGTTCTTTTGCAAGTTTTCTCCAATAAATTCCAGCCCCTTCTTGCCGATTTTCTGTATCCCTAATTGTAGTCATTCCTATAGGCAGAATCCCCTCTCTCCATTCCCATGTTGCCTTAGTTCTTAGTACATCTTCTGCTACTTTAGAAATATTATATTCTGCATGGTTATTGTTATTCTCTGTAAGGATCTGCATCCAAAATCCAAGTCTCTCCTTGTTTCCTGAGCTTCCCCTTTGTTTCATTATCATCCCTTTCTACTTTGAATTGTAGGTTTCTGCCTGTGCTATGTATAGGAGACTTAACTGTGTAGTTCTGAAATACCCCTTCAAATTGCGTAATCCCAGACTACCTTGTTCTAATGGAAGAATCAGCTTATCCTACTTGACTCTTGCCGTCTTCCCCTCCCACATAAAATCCTTCAGCTCTTTATTAATAGCTATCCACAACCTCTTTTTTCATTGATAAAAATATGCCTAACCTGTGTTTAAACCTAAAGGGACTAAACACATTTTAAATGCTTGCATCTTGCTATCCATATCCACAAAACAGAGCTTCCAATTTCTCAGTTTTTGTATTATCTTTTTAGTCTCTTCCCACACATCCTTAGCTGCCACACAAGAATCCTTTTTAATCCATACTCCTAAGTACTTCATTTCATCATGTCCCCATAAATATGGATATGGCTGAACCAATTCATGTGTTGGTACATAATTTACAGTTATTGCCTTTGCTTAAGTTTCATTAATTTTGTATCCCAAAAAGATTTTAAACTGTCTTAAAATGTTCCACAAAACTGAAATGTACTTTTCTGCTTTTATCAGGTATAATATAATATAATCTGCAAATAGAACCAGCTTTTCTTGATTGCCATATAAATTATATCCTTGAATTTCTGAGTCCCTTATTTTCTTTGCCAATGGTTCTAAAAATAATGCAAACAACAACAGGGAAAGAGGACACCCCTGCCTGGTTCCTCTGCTTGAAGATTAATTATCAGAGAGGAACCCACCCACTTTAATTTTCACTTCAGATATCTCATATATCTTCCTAATCAACCTTATAATTTTTCAGGGAATGCAAATGCTTCCATTGCCCTGCTCAAAAAGTCCCAGCTTATTCTGCCAAATGTTTTCCCTGCATTAAGACTCACCAATAACAATTCTGCTTCTGTCTGGATCATCAATGCTCTGTTAATGTTGTCAAATGTTTGCCTTCCCTCCACAAAACCACATTGATTCATATCTATCAATTTAGGCATTGTCATGGTCATTCTTTTAGCTATTTTAGACATAAACACTTTATAATCATGGTTTAGGATTGAAATGGGCCTGTTTGAAGCTGGATTTGATGGGTCTTTACCCTCTTTATGTGTTACAGCAACCACTGCTTTCTTTCAGAATGTGGGTACTTCTCTTCCTCTTAAAATACTATTTGACAAAACCTTCCAGATCTTTATCATTTTTTCCTTCCTAGCTTCCAAACTTCCACAAGAATGCCATCTATTCCTGTGGACTTTCCTGTGGATTGGTTATACATCACCATTTTTATTTCATCTTCTCCTATAGTGTTAGTAATTGAGCCTCATCTGTCTCTAACCACCACTGCAATCATGTATTGCCTGGTAGTCTAATGGTCCCCCCAGCTCCTGATCACTGTACTGCAGTTAGTGCCATTGCAGCACATAGGGTGTCCTGTGTTCCTCCCATCCACACCCTGCTGTTCTGTGCCTTAGGACACTCTTCCCTGGTGGCCAGTCTATCCCTTCCAATTCACATAGTAACACTGGTGCTGATATGATACAGTACAGTGCGTATCTCCACACACCCTGGTCCTGTAGTAATAATGGTGCCAGTATGGCAGTTTTTCACATTAGTTTCCCTAGTGTGCTGTCTATCCCTTCCAGTTCACATAGTAACACTGGTGCTGGCATGGCACTGTACAGTGTGTATCTCCACATCCCCAGTCCAGTGGGGCCAGTATGGCACTTTTCCATATTATTCTCCCTGGTGTCCTATTTATCCCTTCCAATTCACATAGTAACACTGGTGCTGGTATGGCACTGTACAATGCATATCTCTACACCTCCAGTCCCTTAGTAATGATGGTGCCAGTATGGCACTTTTCCACATTATTCTGCCTGGCGTCCTGTTGCTCCCACAACCCACTGATCCTCATTCTGATGCTGGTGCTGTTATGGCACTTTTACAGTAAGTCCTGGTGTCTGCTGGCCCCCCCACCCCTCACATTCATGTTTGCTGTTGAACACAGTGAAGTGTCCATGTTCACTATCATGACAAGGTGGGGATGGCCATGCTGCTCTATATGGCCTAGTACATTCTTGAAATGTTCAGCCATGTAGATGGCTTCCTGAGTGCAATTCCAGGGAGAGAACACATGGCTAATTAGCATATGCCTCCCACCCCGGAATGCCTCATTAGCATTCCACATGGTTGCAGGGCTAGCCCTTCGCAGTGTCACATGTCTTTGTATTAGAAGACCATACAGCTCTATGTAGGGGTGCTTCCTGAGTGCAAAAAACCTACTAAGATGGTGTACGTCGCCAGGTACACATTCCGGTAGGTTTATGAATTCATCACATAGTCTCTTTAAAATTACTGCTGAAAGTAGAAATTAATTGCTGCAAAATGGGTATGGTTCTGATTTTCAGCAAAACTGACTTCCACAGTGTTGGTACCCAGTAAGAAAACTGTTTTCTAATGTTTCTGCAGAACAATGCAGGATATGTGAATAGGTCATATAAGCAGAAGTGTGTACCTGTATGCGCTATGTATACTGGTTTCTGTTTACCTATATGTATGTAGCTATATACATGCATGTGTAGCATATATACTTTGCATGTAGTGTACAGAGCATTTCTTGTAGTTTAACAGAGAGTGTGTGTGCGTGTGTAGCATACCATAAATAGCAGATTAATTAATTATACATATGAGTGTCATTGTATGGTAGCTAGAAAGGGTTTTCTAGCTAGCTCACCCATCAGGTTAACAACTGTAAAAAATAAACTCCTGTTGTGTAAGCCAACAGACTTGACTTAAGAGGCTATTCCAGGTCTGTTTCAGAATCACTGATGATTAGCTCAAAACAGCCCAAAATCAGTTTGCATGTTATATACTCTGCTGTCCTGTACATTTTGGCTTGAATGTTTCTAACCATGACTATTTCTCCTTAAGTTCAACTCTGTGGCAAATGGCAGTGAATCTGGATTACTTTCTCTGTTTAATTAGTAGTATTTGTGCTTTAATTTTTACATTGCAATTTGATATTCAGATTTTGCAACGTAAAACACTTGAACATTTGCTTTGTATTGCTGCCCTGACTTAAATCTTGATGCTTAGATGTGTGTGTGTGTGTGTGTGTGTGTGTGTGTGTGTGTGTGTGTGTGTGTGTGTGTGTGTGTGTGTGCGTGCATGCGTGCATGTGTGTGTGTGTGTGTGTGTGTGTGTGTGTGTGTGTGTGTGTGTGTGTGTGTGTGCGTGTGCATGTGTGCACAAGTGTGCGAACATGTGTCCACGTCTGTCTGTGAAACGTGGACTGTACTGCCAATGTTTAGTACTAGTGTCTTCCACATGTAATCTTAAGAAAGTGAGCCTACATTTTTCTAGTTGTGTGTTTTGGGGACAATATGTGAGAATCCACTTATAATATAGTCTGCATGCAACATGACTGCAAGTTGCCAGCAGGCCATAACCTGACAAAAGGCCTTAACATCTGTCAGCTGCCAACATATAGAATGTTTGCTGATTTGTTAATGGCTTTTTACTTGTAGAACTGTGAAAATGAAATCTAGCAACCTGGAAAAGAAATAAGCATGTATTTCCAGCACCTTCTGCTGTATCTAATAATATTACACATGATAACGTGCACTGCTGCACACAGGCTGATGGCTGTGCCTCCGAAAGATAAAATAATAGTCTGTTGTCAGAAAAAGTCTGCCAGAAGAGTTCCATTCTCCTGTTGCCATTACTTTGTTATGCACAGCCGCTAGCGCAGACTGTTCCCGTTGAAGCTCTAGAAACAGAAAAGGAAACTGTAGACTTGTCAGATACCTAATCAGAATGGCTGACAATAGCAATAAGATTCTCTGAAGCAGGGTTATCTGATAATTGCCCTTGTCTATTCATTAGACACTCTTGACTTCACCCTGCAATACTTAACTGCCTGACATGGTCAATTATTTCACGATGATCTTCAGATTTCATTGAGGACAATTGCTTAAATATCTTTTTTTATCATGTATATCGACTGAAAAGAATTCTTTCCATTATACGAAGAAGAGGAGGAAGACTCATAGGATCAAGTTATTTAATACATACACATTTTAGCATTTCTCTGATAATTTATTATTTCTGAGCGCTCCCAGCATTTCCTGAAATCACCTTGGTCCCTGCCAGACTTTGAAGCAAAGTTGTTTCCTCTGTCTGTCTATCTATCTATCTATCTATCTATCTATCTATCTATCTATCTATGAAGGCCATAGAATCAATGCATATCTTTTTTCCTTTTACCTTCCTTTAGAAATGTAGCATCTTATTTATATCATGAATGTAGTGCTAGTCACCCCTTTTGTGGCCTGGCATTATAGCTATGTGTGTCAAAATTAAATGCTATGAATAAACAAAGCTTACTGCAATGTGCAGGGGGCTACGCTGCTGTACTGTTAGGGCTGCAGGACCCAAATGTGACGTCATATTTTGTAACAACTGCTGTTGAAATGCCACATTCTGGAACGCACATGATGACCCTTACTTTTGGATATGTTTAACCATTTGTTGATCCTTTCAGGGGAATGGTATGTATTAGTCTTCACTTCAATGAGCCGGCATTTTCTTGAACAAATACTGATATGAGGCTTAAATGTCATTTCACAACATCACAATTTGCAGGAGCATGGTGATTCCAGTGCAGAATGCTTGCATTCATGACAAAACGACTCGCTTTTTCATATGGTAGACCATGTTTTCTGCTTTCCTAAGCTACACTTTGAAGCATATTCTCAGATTTTTACTGTTGAAGCATATGTGACACCGTCTTAGTCAAGTCACATATTATGAGGTTGGAACAGGACTACCCAATGTTTCAGCAGTTTGATTTTTTTTTTCTGGTTTCTAGTAAGATTACAGAGCTAAAACATGAGCTTCTTCTGCGCTAGCATTTTCCAACATCTATCTCAGTACTGCCAGCTGCACTTCTATTAACTATGTTTTACTTTATAATGGCTTACTTTTAGTAAATTGGTAGTGAGCTAGATAAAGGTGCTCATTTTCAGCCCTCACCTAGGCCATTGGCTTGGCAGACAACAGATAGCAATAAATGTACATACAATGAAAACAATGTGACAGAAATATGAGTTTGTTGCTGCAGAATAGAATAATACTGTTTTTTTGTAGTCTATAGCTCTTAAGCATTGTAGAAGTTGCACATTATATCAAAAACTGTATGCTTTCTTAACAGGAGCTGTAAAGATGTATAAGTAAAACAGTATACCCTAGTAACAGGCGCTGTACAGTAGTGTAAGTATAACCACATACTCTAGTGACAGGAAATATACAGATGTGTAAGTAAAACTATATACCATAGTAACAGGAGCTGTATAGAAGTGTAAGTAGAACTGCAAACTCTAGTAACAGGAACTATACAGATGCATAAGTAAAACTGTATGCCCTAGTAACAGGAGATGTACAAACACGTAAGTCGAACTACATATTTTAGTAAAAGGAACTATACAAATGTGCAAGTAAAACTACGTACTGTGGTAATAGGAGTTGTGCAGATGAGTAAGTAAAACTGCTTACCCTTGTAACAGGAGCTGTGCAGATGAGTAAGTAAAACTGCTTACCCTTCTAACAGGAGCTGAGCAGATCTGCAAGTAAAACTGCGCATCCTAGCAACAGCAGCTATACAGATGTGTAAGTAAAACTGTATACCCTAGTAATAGGAGTTGTATATCTGAAAGCAGACAGTATACTCTAGTAACAGGAGTTTTACAGATGTGTAAGTAAACTGTATACTCTAGTAATGAGTTGTACATACATCTAAAGTAAACTGTATGTTCTAGTAGCAGAAGCTGCAGATATGTACATAAAACTGTAATACCTTAGCAAAAGGAGCTGTATCAATGGGTAACTAAAACTTTATACCCTTAGTAACAGAAGCTGTACAGACAGTAAGTAAAACTGTATAGCCTGGTATCAGGAGTTCTAAGAATGTGTAATTAAAACTCTATACCCTAGTAACAGGAGGTGTATCTGTATAAGTAAGTCATATACCCTACTGAGAGTTGTAGTACAGGTGGTAAGCAAAACTGCATAACCTAGTATCAAGATTTGTATAGATGTATAAGTAAAACACTATACCCTACTAACAAGAGGTGTATGTGTATAACTAAGCTGTATACCCTATTAAGAACTGTATTCAGGTGGTAAGCAAAGCTGTATAACCTAGTAACAAGAGTTGTACAGACATGTAAGTAAAACTAAGGGACAAATAATATGCAGCATTAAGCTGGGCTGCTCATATTATACAGTGGGGCAATATAGCATCAGATATTATGCAGTCATATAATGATTACCAGTTTTAGTACAGAAGTATTAGATTCAAGTTACTACTAGCCACTAATAATATTATGATCACATTGCTAAACTAAGATAATCAGTGAGTGGGGGGTTTACGAGTATGGTTACTCTGCACAGTTACAGTGAAAAGGAAGTCTTTTCTTGGTTAGCTACATCAGTAAGGAGAAATCCATTCATTTTTATTCATACTGTATTACACTTATCAGCAGATAAAAACAGCATTAATACACCTGTGCAACCTGTGGTCTTGCTCAATAGAGCTTACTACCATCAATGTCCATACATGGGTCTACTTCACATATCAAAATATCACATAACAGAAGACCAGGTGAACGAGATGAAAATGCTGAAACTTCAAATAAACGAACAACCACAAAGCTGAAAAGTTTCCCAGAGTAAGTAACCACTGGGCCAGCAAGGGGAGATTTACCCTCTTTCCCACTGTAGTGCAATCCTGGAATTGGCATATTTAGTTAGGGGGGCGTGGATGGTGTAACCTCCCACCTGGGTGGGTTGTAGATGGTGCTGTGTGCTCTCCGTGAGTTTTTGGCCCAGTGTGGTTACTTAACCTGGGAAACTTTTCAGGTTTGTGGTTGTACGTTTACATGAAGTTTTGGCGTTCTCGTCTCAGTCATCTGGTCTTCAGTTATGTGGTATTTTGGGTAAGTGAAATAGACCCACACACACACACACATATTAGCATTTGTTAACCAGTATGGTCCCACTGGGCACAGGGCCCCTTTTCAGCAGAGGCCCAGGGAGAAAAGCTCCACACAGAATACATACATTAAGCTTTCACAAGGTTACAGTAAAAAGAGAAGAGCATAAAACTAATAAAAATGCTGCAAACAACTGTTAGTTAATAGTTAGAAAACAGAAAAGTACATGTTATACCAATGAGTAGGTATTTCTATTAAGCCAAAACAGAAAAGAAATAAAATACTTTGAACATTAAGAACAGCTAAATAGAACTATTGTAGTACAGAAGAATGTTATTTGCATTGTACATGTTACAGATATGACTATAGGGTTTAATTAATCAGGAGTAGGAGCGAGGGCAAAAGAGAGTAAGATATGTGTGAGCAAACAACAGGAAATAAGTAGAACAACTACTCCATGGTGTACGTTACTAAATACAGTGCAGTGTACATTATTAACTACAGTGCAGTAAGCATTATTAACTACAGTGTAGTGTGCATTAACTAGAGTGCAGTGTGCATTATTAAATACAGTGCAGTATACATTATTAACTACAGTGCAGTAAGCATTATTAACTACAGTGTAGTGTGCATTAACTTGAGTTCAGTGTGCATTATTAAATACAGTGCAGTCTACATTATTAACTACAGTGCAGTAAGCATTAACTACAGTGCAGTGTGCATTAACTAGAGTGCAGTGTGCATTATTAAATACAGTGCAGTCTACATTATTAACTACAGTGCAGTAAGCATTATTAACTACAGTGTAGCCCATATTAACTACAGTAGTGTTCATTAACTACAGTACAGTGTACATTATTAAATACAGTGCAGTGTCCATTAACTATAATACAGTGTGCGTTAACTACAATACAGTGTGCATTAACTATAGTAGTATCCATTAACTACAGAAAAGTGTACATTATTAAATGCAGTACAGTGTGCATTAGCTACAGTGCAGTGTCCATTAACTACAGTACAGTGTAAATGCAGTCTCCATTAGTAACTACATTGCAGTGTATATTATTAACTACAGTAAAGTACATTAACTACATTGCAGTAGATATTAATAATTACAGTACAATGTGCATTAACTACAGTACAGTGTCCATTATTAACTATAGTGCAGTTCCATTATTAAACTACATACAGCATCCATTATTATCGGTTCATAGGAGGTTCTGGGCTAGTGGCCCTAGAGTCTTTACAAGCCTAGCCATGTTAATGCAAAGTATCCCCACTTGTTCTTTTTTGGATAGTTCACAGAACAAATTTATGAACAGAGTGGGTCTGTGATCAACACTGGCTACTCTTGTCCTTGATGGACATGGGTACCACCCCAGGGGTGAATTTGCAGTCTTCCATCCAATTATCTAGGTTGCATTTGAATAGTGTCAGTGAGGAGCTCTGTTTTTGTGAATAGGGACTCTATTCCAGAAAAGCATCAGTCTCTGGGAGACATATCTATCTCTCCAGCATGATCTGTTAATGTCCCAAGCTAGGCTGATATCCGTAGAGCAGGGGACTCTTGAGACATTTGAATTGTGGATGTGCAACATTTCCAATAGGGCAGGGTCAGGGATTGCCCTATAGGCCAGGCGCAAGACAGCTCTCAGCAGCCTATAAGATACAGGTTAAGTAACAGGGCTTTCAGCCTGTCCACGTATGTCATGGTTTGGAGTTGCTGTATTTTCTTAGTAAGAAACCTCTGAGGTCTCTGCAGCTGCTGCATGTGTCTGATGAGGTACATACAAAAGGGTGCATTATACTCTATTAGTGGTCTGATGAGGGTCGAGTACAGTGGAGTTTTAACATCCCTTGACTTGGATGCTATGCCCTTGCTTATGAGGTGAGCTACATAGTAGGCTTTCCTTACCACAGTGGAAACTTGGTGGTCAAAGTTCATACTGCTATCGACCTGTGTTCCCAAGTCTCCCGCCACTGGGTTGGAACTCAGGGGGTGCTGTCTATATTGTAATTTGTAGGGAATTCCACTTTGCCAAAGAAAATAATAACGGATTTTTTTTGCATTTAGTTTTTGACCGTGGCTTTGGCACCAATCATTTGCTTGTGTTAGCCTTTCCTGTAATATGTTGACATTGTTTGGGGACTCAGTGATTGCTCTCAGTTTGCAATCATCAGCGAACTTGGTGAGCCAAAGGCCATCTATTTTGGCCTGGACATCTGAGAAATAGATGCCAAACAGTAAGGGGCCCAGCATAGACCCATGTGGTAGTCCACTGGTTATGGGTCTACTGTTGAGGTGGAGGTTGAGTCACCAATTTTGACAGTGTGTTCTGTTGGTGAGCCAACTGGCTGCCCATCTAGTAATATAAGGGTTAATCCCTATCTGGGAGAGTTTCTCAATGATGCTAGAGTGGAGAATGGTATTGGAAGTAGTGGCAAGGTTGTGATAGGCTGTGTGCACTGTCTTACCTTCATCCATGGCTTTGGTGACATTCTCAAAGACGTCTACCAGATTTAATAAACATGATTTACCCTTAATGAAGCCAAACTGGGTTGATTCCAGTGTTTAGAGGTTGCCTATGTCCTTGTTAATAAGGTCCATGATAATTCTTTCCATGGCCTTGCAGATGAGACTGGTTAGACTTATGGGTCTGTAGTTCCCAGGGTCAGTTGATGGCCCCCCCTTCATGCAGGAGAATTACTGTTGCTGTTCTCCATTCTGCAGGAACATAGCCAGTTCTCAAGAGAATGCCAAGTGGTTCCAGTAGATCTTGTTTTAGATTGTTTAGTAAACAACATGGGATATTATCTGGTCCCACTGAGGCAGTGTTTTTAGCCTTGTTGAGTGCAGAGGTGATCTGTTCAACAGAGATACTAGGCAGAGGGTTGGCGTTATGTATGCTTTGGGATATGGCAAGTGGGGATGGGGGGGGGTGAAGTTTTTGCTGAATCTGTCAGCTAGGAGGTTGGCAATACATTCCCTTTTAGACTTCAGATGTAGTTAAATAATGCCTTATGATTACCCTTGTCTAGGGATATAATTTTAGTTTTGTAATTTGCTTTAGAAGACTTTACAAGATTTCTGATTTTCCTGTTTAGGCTTGGGATAGAACTCTTCCTGTGCGGAGTGATATCCCTCTTGCTTTTGGACAACAATTTCTTCCTGTTGTTATATAATTTGTTTATACTTGAAGTCCACCATGGTGGCTTGTTTTTATGGGAAGATCTGGTTTTGATCTAGTTAGCCACAGCAGAGTTTATGCAGTTGCTTAAGTGTATGTACAGGGCATTCGCGTGCACTTCTGCATAGTGATCATTGGTGTCTGCAATTGTGGGTGGTATGGGGCTTTCTATACCATCACTTAGTACTCTGTAGTTAGCCTTGGTGAAGTTTTTTATAATTTTTGTTCCTGTGAGGGTGTCAGTTCCAGTAGTTACTTTAAACGAGACTGATCTGTGGTCTGACTTAACCAGAGAGATCACACATGGGGAAGTACAGTGACTCCCCCCATGTTCATGAGTACTATGTCCAGAACATTATAGAGTCCCTAGTCAGGGGGCTAGGACTTAGGGCTAGGCTTAGAATATTTGTGTTAACAAAGTCCAGGAACCTCTGGGTGACCATGTTTTTGCTCATGTATGTCCCCCAGTCTATGGAAGGATAGTTGAAATCTCCCATGACTAAGTTGTTGGGATGTACGGTGAGGGATTCCAGTAAATTGAGGTAGGTGGTGTACTTGTCCTGGCGCATGGTGGTGGATCTATAGCTAGCAATGATGTGGTATGGTACTTTCCCAATAGTTAATTCAACATGGATTAGTTTGAGAGACTCATGCTGTTTGACCAGTCTCCACCTTTGGTTCCTTCACGCTCATTTTGAGGTCTGAACATGTGGAAGGCATTGTAGTCTTGCATGGCTGGGGTGCTCTCAGTGGCTTTGAACCTTGTCTTGGTAAGTGCAGAGACGTCAGCATCCTCCAAGGTAAGGAGGGCTTCCAGAAAGTGCAGTTTCAGTTTAAACTCCTAGAATTAAGCAGCATGGCCTGAGTTTGTCTTGATTAGATTTTGTTACGTGGACACTACAAACCCTCTTGCTTAGTTAACTACAGTGAAGTGTTCATTATTCACTATAGTGCAGTATATATCATTAACTACAGTGCAGTGTATATTATTAAAGCACAGTACAGTGTAAATTAACTACAGTGCAGTGTCCATTATCATACTACAGTACAGTGTACATTATTAACTATAGTGCAGAGTCAATTAACTACAATGCAGTGTACTTTAACTACAGTGCAGTGTATATTAACTACATTACACTGTACATTATTAACTACAGTAGTGTCCATTAACTACAATACAATGTACATTATTAAATACAGTCCAATGTATAACTACAGTGCAGTATACATTAACTACAGTACAGTGTACATATTAACTACAGTACAGTGTACAACTACATTGAAGTGTATATTAATTACAGTACAATGTGCATTATTAACTAGAGTGCAGTGTCCATGATTAACTACAGTACAGTGTACATTAACTACAGTGCAGTGAGCATTAACTGTAGTAGTGCCCATTAACTACAGCACAGTGTGCATTATTAAACACAGTGCAGTGTACATTAACTACAGTGAGGTGTCCATTATTAACTACAGTATAACATGCATTAACTACAGTAGTGTGTCCATTATTAACTGCACTACAGTGTCCGTTATTCACTACAGTGCAGTATATATCGTCAACTACAGTGCAGTGTATAGTATTAAACTATAGTACAGTGTACATTAACTACATTGCAGTATATAACTACAGTACAATATGAATTAACTACAGTACAGTGTGCATTATTAACTACAGTGAAGTGTCCATTATTCATTACAGTGCAGTATATATCGCTAACTACAGTCGGACAGTGTACATTCTTAACTCTAGTACATTGTGCATCATTAAGTACAATGCAGTGTATATTAATAACAACAGTACAATGTCCATTATTAACTACAGTGCAGTGTCCATTTTTAAATACAGTACGGTATGCATTAATTACAGTGCAGTGTCCTTTATTAAAATATAGTACAGTGCACATTAACTACAGTACAGTGTACATTAACAACAGTGCAGTGTCCATTATTAACTACAGTACAGTGTGCATTAACTACAGTGCAATATATATTAATTACAGCACAATGTCCATTAATTACAGTGCAGTGACCATTATTAAACTACAGTACATTGTACATTAACTACAGCGCAGAGTATATTAACTACAGTGCAGTGTATACTATTAACTACATTACAGTATACATTATTAACTACAGTAAATTGTGCATTAACTACAGTGCAATGTACATTATTAACTACAGTGCAGTGTGCATTAACTACAGTGCAGCGTCCATTATTAACTACAGTGCAGTGTACACTAACTATAGTACAGTGTGTAATATTAACTGCAGTGCTGTGTAATTATTAACTACAGTACATTGTCCATTAACTACAGTACAGTGCACATTATTAACTACAGTGCAGTGCCCATTATTAACTACAGTACAATTGTACATTAATTACAGTACAGGATGCATTATTAACTGCAGTACAGTTTATATTAATTACACTATCGTGTCCATTATTAAACTACAGTGCAGTGTTCATTAACTACAGTAATATGTGCATTATTAACTGCAGTAGAGTGTACATTAACTACAGTGCAGTGTACATTATTAACTACACTGCAGTGTATATTAACTATGGCAATATGCATATTATTAACTATAGTAAAGTGTACATTAAAAAAAGAGCAGATAGCCATAATATGGTAGATTAAAGAATGTCAGTAAGAATTATTAAATGTGGTTGTATATTCAGAGGACGAAGGTGAGGCATTACTCTGGTAAATAGCATGGATGCAGCCATGTTTATGCCATCTGTTGTTTAACTGTCATGAGGTTATGGGTTTGTTTTAAGGAGAGAAGGATGGAGTTCCAGATTTTTGGATACATAGGAGGAGGAGTAGATGGAGTTACCTGTAGAGTTATTAAATTTGGAATTAGTGATACATATATACAGGTATAGTGGCAATACTCAAATCACTGAAACGTCAACATCACTAATGTCAACACATTAACATCAACAAAAAAAATCTCACATTTCTGCACAAGTTCCAAGGTTATTTCTTGGCTTATGCAAATTTTAAACTCCAATATCATCTACTGATTTTTTATTCCCACTTTAAGATCACACAATTCCCAAGAAAATTCCATGTTCCCCAACTCCTGAAACTGTATGATCTCATACAACCATTATATTTTCAACTTCTCTCTAAAGCCTATATCTACATCTTTTATCTACAAACTCATTCATAAACTGAAACCCTACCTGCACTGATGAACTCCTTCTCTCTTTTCCTTCAAAAGAAAAAAAGAAAAAGCTTATCCTATCCTATATCTTTACTCATCAACTATCCTAGAAGGAAAGGAACCATCCCACATATCTGTAAAGTACATCCATCATCCCACTGCACAAAGGTGGTAACTTTCAAACTATAGACCTATTGCTATTGCCTCACCCCTAGCAAAAGTATGGAAAAAAATTATGCAGCAACTCGTACCTATACACTCTCTCTCTCATCCAATCATAAACAGCAGCCAACATGGTTTTAGACCCCACCCACCACCCACCCACTGCCCTTCTATCTTCTGTAGATTGTATCAATAAAATCAACAAACAACAATACTCTCTTCTCTTCTTTTGATTTCTCGGCTTTCTCGAAGGTCAACCACTCTCTCAACCTCTCTCTTCTTGAATCTGTCTTCTGATCTACTATCTTCTATAAACTATCCTCTGATGGTTTTAAATCTTACCTTAACAACAATGGGAAAACCATATTTATGGGAAAATGCCTATTTCCATCTCCCTCCCTATTTCTCCATCCTTCTCCCACTCCACTTCTCCTCTTTTCTAACGATCTTCAAGCTGCTATCCCACGAAGCTGCTCCATCACCCATACTGCTACCTACCCTACAATAGTCAACTTCCTCCCTACTGAACTCAACAGTGACTTGCTCAGCCTGAACAGTGACCCAAAACACAAAACACGGTAGAAACTTGGTTTTCTATGCCAAAACTAAGCTCCTCCCAAAAAACCACCTCTCGATCTCTTTTTTAAACTTTTCGATCTCCCCACCCCATACTACTAAACTATATCTCCCCAATGCCACTATTATAGCCTCCTGAACTACACTTGAAACTATTAAGATAAAGATTGACAACCATCAAACACCATCAAGAGAACAAATAGAAAACCTGGATCCCTTTAAAGCATCAAACCTTTCCTTACCCCACATCATCCCTTTCCCCCACAATCCATCCTCTAATCAAATCTGCATCATCTCAATTATCTACTTCCTTTTACGCATCTATCTAAAAACAAACTTGTAAAAATCTATCACTAAACAAACTTGTAGGTTGTTATATTTAGGACTCACCATTTTTAATGCCTAGTAACCATTTTAGACTCACCATTGTACTAAGCCTCAAATTCCTCAACTCCACTCAGATTTCACTATTACCCTATAACACCTCATAATACTCTCTCCCAACAACATACCTTACCCTGAACTGAACTACTCCACTCCTCAACTAAACTCTTCAATCAATATAAAGGTAAAAACTCCTCAGCAAACTCCGCTTAAAGGTTCACTAACACTATAGGCAAAACTGAATCTCTTTTCTAACTTGACATAACTTACTATCCAATCTTTGCTAGTGACTCAAGCAGAAACAATCCCTGCCACAATTCAAGCAGAAAATCAATTGCAGCACACATCTAAAAATTTTTTCTTCTCTAGTTCCTTGCTCTTCTTATGCACTACCTGTCTCATTTTTCTCCACTTTTGCTCATCACTCTACTAAGTACATGCACCTAAAAATCTAATCTTCTAACTAAGCATAAACATAAATTTGTTTCCTCTGTGTTATTGCATTATTGTGTCTGTGTTTTTCTATGTTATATGTTTGATTGATGTCCTATTATGTAATGTGTTTTATTGCTGATTCTTGGTAGTATGTTGGAGCTTTCTCCTCTAGGTAGGCCTGAAAAGCTTTTCTCAAGCTTTTCTCCTACTTCCCCTCCAACAACAAATAAATAAATAAAATAAATAAAATAAACCATTGCTCATCTGTTTTATTGACCAGAGTGTGTTGACAAAGCAGAGATAGATTTAAACTTAAATTGACTACCAGCATGTAACCCATATATATGTATATATATATATATATATATATATATATATATATATATATATATATATACACACACACACACACACACACACACACACACACACACACACACACACACATATATATATATATATATATATATATGTATATGGTTTCACTTTATAATCTCGAAATATTGAAATGTCGAATTTCAGTATCTTGAGACTGTAAAGCCAAAAAATCAAAACACCAACACCCTAAAAACCACAAAATTCAAAATCGCGAATGTAAACACACCAAACACCACACAACACATACACCATCCTCCCCCACATTACAACAAACAAACAAAACACACACAAACACATCAATACAGATAAACAAACCTACCCTACAGATAAGCAGGAAGGCAAGCCCTTCTGCACCCCCCCATGTGGGGGGCTGTGTCCCCCACACCCATGCCAGTTATATATACTAACTCTGAGGTCACACCAAACAGAAAAAGACAGTAATCTCATCACTACACACTCTACAATCCCCTCACAACAAACATTACAAATACACAAACACCACCACTTTCAACACTTACACACTCATACTCTTACCTACCTACCCTAACCCACATCTAAAACTTCCGAACACACTCACATACACTCAAATCCCTATCCAGAATACTTAAAAACATGTTCACTTACCTTAATCTCTAACCATATACACACTACACCATACATCAGGCACACAGCATATCCCACTTCACGTAGAGCACCACTGCAACTGCAAATTTGACATATCCGGATTCGCGGTTATGGATTTTTGCTATTTCAGAAGTTCGGCTTTATAGCCTCGAGATACTGAAATTCGTCATTTCAGTATTTCAAGATTATAAAGTGAAACTATATATATATATATATATATATATATATATATATATATGAATATGTATATGTGTCGGTGTGTTTGTCAATGTGTGTGTGTGTGTGTGTGTGTGTGTGTGTATATATATATATATATATATATATATATATATATATATATATGTATGTAGATGTAGATATATGTGGATGTAGATATGTGTCTATATCTATATGTACACACACACACACACACACACACACACACACACACACACACACACACCCCACATATATATATATATATATATATATATATATAGAGAGAGAGAGAGAGAGCGAGAGAGAGATGTATACATATTACACTACCTTGTAAAGTGAGCCACTACAGACCACACTTCAGTTTACAATGTTTCTAAATCTGGGAAGACTGGGAGGTAAACCCACTGTCTTCTGCTTTATGAAGAGAGTGAAAAGGTACACAACATTATATGTACAAAATAGTCAAGTTCCTATAGGCAGCCCAGTAAAGGAAAAGAGAATCATTTTACTCTGAAGTAATGAATTTTGTGACTAACGGTTTTTGAATGGGTTTTAAATGTGAGAGCATCGACCAGTTGCAGTCATGTGTGGCTTTAATGAAATCCTGTTCCATATAGTTATATAGACAGACAGACAGGGAGGGAGGTCACAGAATGACCTCAAGGCAGGTAATTTGGAGAAACAGTCACAGCTATGCATCATCGTCAAGTAAGGCAGGTTGAAGCTGCACAAGAAAAAAAGATGGGATAATTTAAGAAAGCTGAAAACAGAATAGGCCCCCAAATCAAGCATTAGACTTTTATAGATTTATCAGAGACATAGCCTGACTTGCATGTAGCCAAGGAACTATGTGGTGAACTATATGAAAGCAACCCAATAAGTTGACCAAGGCCCATGTTGTGAATCATGAAACCAAGTAATTGGATTAAACAAGTAGCAATAAAGTAATAATACGATATCCTGCCCTGAAAACATGTTGTGCATTGCAAAGGAGACAGAGTTTGCTTAGATGATGAGTGCTTCAGTATAGAGCTGGATCATTGTCAAATGGGGCCCTAGGCAGGATAATGGAGCACCACCCTTCAGCCATTGCAGTGTCTATTTAATTATGTCTCTCCCCCTAATTACCATAAATACAGTTAAAAGTTATCAGCATGCACACTATTTTCTTCTTTACTCTTGAAATGAAGACAGAGATGTGGATCCTTTATTTACCAGGTTAGTCCCTCTAAGCTAGTAGCATATTTTCAAGGGAGAACCTTAGTGGTATTTACACTATTAGGCAACATTTGGCCTGGGCAGTGAGGAATTTTCCCTAGTCTTTTTGATAGCTCAGGTGGCTGAAAAAGATGTCACAGCACCTATCACCAATGCAAGCAGATGGGGCGTTGGTCTAACATCTCATCTGAAGGACAACACACTCAGGAGTGCAGCATCTCTCTTATACCACACCTCAGTGTCAGCAGTCTGTCTACATGGTGGAGGAGTAGAACCCACAGCCTTCTGGACCAAAGGTACATTTGCTACCTGTTGCCCTACTAATACTGCATTCCAGTTTTATAGCACAAACACTGATGGTGATTTGCAAAACAAAATGCTTTCAAGTTGTAAACAGACTTAGCATGATAGCATGAGAAACAGCACACTACTCTTCCCTTGAATCTCACATCAACTGAAAATGTATTGGAGCTCACATTCATTGAAAATGCATTGAAATTCACATTAATTGAAAATGTACCTGGTCTGTCACTGATTAAGTGTACCTTGGTCCCTGGGCGGTTTTTCAAACCATGGTCTCCCTGAAAAAATGTTAGGATCATGCATAAGTGCATGTGTTATTTGAATCACCTTCCTGATTTAATGTATTTCTTGTTAAATACAGCATTATTATGAGTGCAATTTTAATTTCCATTAAGCGGTGAAACAAAATGCATGAACCAATATATGACACAAATACCCATTTCAGAATATTTCAATCAACTGGTAGCTGGTATAGAGGATTAAGGCTCTAGACTCCTGTAGCAAAGGTACAGGGTTTGAGCCTGAGCAAGTTAATTAACTAAAGAGCCCGGTCTAAAAGGGTATTACATACAGACACACCTTTCTAACAGGGACATTATAAATACACACACACTACTTGTACCTGCTGCCTCACTTGCACAGCTGAGTTGAAAGGATTCTCCACAAATAGCTCCTACCTGCTGCTGCTTCATTCGCACAGGGGGACTTATCTGCAGCTTCATGGAATTGAAAAGGATTCTCTGCTGCTTCACTACAGACATGTAAAGGATCCTCTTCTGCTTCACTTTTCCACTTTGGATCAGATAACTCATACCTGCTGCTTCACTCACACAGCTGAACTTGGAAATCCATGCATATAGCTCACCTGCAAGTTAAAAGGGCTGCTGCTGCTGTTTCACTTGAAAGTTACCAAGGCTTTCTGATGCTGCTCCCTATCAAATGTCATATGCATTGCTCTCAGATGTGTTTTACTGCTTTGGAAGTGGATGTATGCACTCAGCTGCAATACCACGCAGAGTCGGGGAAAAGAAAAAAACGAATGTACGAAATCTTTACTTTTTTAATTTTAATTAAATTAATGTTGTGGCTGCCCATCCCCCTGCCAGCAGGCCCTAGGCAGCTGCATAGGTTGCCTAGTGCTGGATCCAGCTCTGGCTGTTACTGGCAGGTCTTAGCACCTAGCATGAGACCCAATCTTAACAGCACTTGGGGGGGGGGTGAGTAACAATTGTTAATATCAGAAGCACGTAGCTAATTTGTTTATCCTGGTATTGCAGTGCAGTCACAGAGCTCCGTGCACTATAATACAATTATAATATTACACGTTTCATTATTCTTTATTGCTTTATTTCCTCTTTTGTCCTCAGAGCTAATGACTGCACAATATGATGCATAAAGACTCCCTAAGGAATAGTTGAAAATTTCATTGCTGGAAACTTTACAGTTTGGGCTAGTTATGAAAATGATAGCAGATAGCTAGACAGACTGACAAATGTGCGTAGCAGGAATCCCATGTGACATGAAGAGGAATTTATTGTGGCCATGCCCAATTTAATAAATAAAACAACCTTCTGTCATTTTGTATTTTATATCCTTTTGACAGGGAACATATCTATTTATTGATTGTCTCCATAAAAGTTTGGCCGTACTGCAATTTCTTTACATCTAAATTTCCCATCCCTTATGGCTTTATTTACATTTTTATTCAAATCTTTCCATGGGATAAGGAAGAAAAAAGTCATTCTTTCTACTGAAATCCCACTTTCTCCCGTCTTCTCTCTATCAAATTTCCATAAATGAGTTTTTTCTTGATATTCATTCGATTCCTCATTCTTATTGTTTATTTTCATGCTCTTCATACATTTCTAAATTCTTTATATTTTATTTACAAACTCTTTGCAACACCTTTAGTCTTTTTTTCTTTTATACACTAAAGAACCCAATTTACCTGCAAAGGTGCAGTGCATGTAACAATGCATCAGTTCTAACCCCCTTCATTCTTGCTTACATATAATACTTGTTTTTAACAGGATTCAGTTCTGATCCTCCATCGTATTATTCTGAATACAACTTGGATTACTTCTTTCTATACTCTTTGGCATCATATACATGTTACTTAAATATCTCATTTTTTCCTAAAACACCACTTTCTTCTATCTGTTTTTATCTCCTTTATATCAGTTGTCCATAACTGATTTTTTTATTCCTCAAAGGCCTTGGGTGCATCTTCCACCATTATCTTAACTTTTCTTCATATTTCCTAGTATTTGATTCACAAGTTCACCCAATGAAACTAGTAATTCCTTATTTCATCTCCCTTTAATACCATTAATACCTCTGACATTAACTCACTCTGTAAAATGTTCTCAAACTTCTCCTGTAATAATTTTATTTAAATCTTATAATCAGTATTAGTTAAGTAATAGGTCACCAATGTTTGGTATAAGATCTGTTACTCTTTTCCCTAGAAGATTAACAATCCCTTCAAATATATTCAGATTTATAGATTCATAGATTCATAGGTGTTTAGGTGTTTACTAGGCTAATGAACACAAGGGCCTTTTTAAGCCTAGCCATGCATCTCAAATCTCTGACAAGTTCTGATACCCTTGATAAGTGCAAGTAGGGGTTTGGGAGATGAAACATTTACAAGCAGGGGCCTGGGAGATGAACTGTTTACATGTTGTCTGTGTCCTTTAGGGACATATTAGGTGCCAAACCAGGCATGAATTTCCTGTTTCCCATCCAATTGTCCAAGTTGCACTTGAATTGGGTTAGGTAGGAACTCTGTTTCACATGGATGGGGAGCCTGTTCCATAGATGTGGTAGTCTCTGGGATACATGCCTATCTCTCCAGAAGGTCCTATTTATATCACAGGCCAAGGTTTAAGTCTTTAGAATGCGTAATTCTGATGCTGTTTGTTTTGTGGATATGCAGGAGGCCCACCAGAGTGGGGTCTGACAATGCCCTGTATGTCAGGCATAGATCTCCCCTCAAAAACCTGTAGGAGACAGAATACAGGGATAGCTGTCATTATTCCAGTCATATAAAATGTTCACAAATACTATTTTTCACTCCTTATTTCCAGATATTTATATACTTTGTAACTTGCCCATTTTTATCGGGTTCTGCATTTTCATTTATTTGCCTAAGTTTAGCAGTTAACTGAGCCAATGTTGCCTCTTTCCATAAATGCTGTTTTGATTTTTTTAAGATTTCACACAGACGATTATTCTCCTGTTTTAAATCACTATACGTTTCTTCTATAATCAATTACATGTTTCCTAATATGCACTTGCTTTGTCTTTCTTATACGTGACTGGTTTTGCCAAGATGGGTGATACTTCTCCTTTGCCCCTTGTAAATAGTACTTTTAATTATAACATTTTTGTATATTCCTTTCATATATTTTCTCTATTAAAATATTGAACATTATTATTTTCCAGTTTTCCATATTCTGCACCAACTTTCTATACTCTTTTATTTTTTCCTTTGCTCCAACACCATTTTATATTTTCTTTAAAAAAAAAACACTATTTCATCCGAGACAAATAGTCAAACCTCATACTCAAATATTGTTTCCATAAATTCCTATTTCTTTTAACAATATCTTAACTTTAGCATTTTTTTCTCTTAACTTTTTATACCTTTTCCCTCTTTGAATATTGTTCCATCCTCCCAAATCTCAATCCAAATTGCCAAATGATGTGAAAAAACCTACTGATGCTACATATTTTACTCTTTCTGACATTATAAAGTAATGTATGTCAATCTTGATATTTTCTCTTCTGTAAGTATGTTCCCTTTCTTTACTTGACACTAATACTCCCAACTGCTGTAACCCCTTCATCTTTTTAACATTCCTATTACTTGTACATCATCTCCCACTGTATATTAAAATTACGCTATCCCAAAAGTAAAATATCCATATTTACCATTGCATAGGGGTTAATTTTCTCAAATAACTGCTCCCTATCCCTCACTCCAGTATTTCCATAGATTCCTGTTAACCTGAAAATTTCCTTTTCCCTACCTTACCTTCACTAGCATAACTCTTCCTCTCATGACAATACAGTAGTCTAAAATTTTTATTTTTATTAAATAACAAAACATTCCATAACACGTATTCTCTCCTAGATTCCCTAAAATCTTATTTCCCCTTGTCGTTCTTTTTGAATTCTTGCTTTCAACAATAAATCTAGTTTTTGTAAAGCAGTTATCTCAGCATCTAATTATAACCTTGTAAAACATATTCTGCTAACATCATTAATACTGCTGTTTACATATTCCCATCCACCATTTTAATGATTTTGATAATCTTTACACTTTTTAACATTTTTTCCAGTTGCACAAATATTAAGCAAACATTGCATTGCATTGCTTACTTCAATTTCATTAGTCCCGGCTTGAATATTGAGTTTGTTTGTACAGTCTTTTTTGTCTTAAAATGTACTTATACCAAAAGCCTTTCATTCTACTGGTTAAATTCAAAACTCACATCACAAACTTATTCTTTCCCAAGATGTATATAAGATCTTACAGTCTGAACTTGAAATCATAACAGTGCAATAATGTTGCCCCACACATCATATCTACAAACACTGCAGTCATTTTTAGTTTTTGTTTGTACCACTGGCTGTTTTTTTCTCTGCAATTCTTTTGCTTCCTTCACATTCTCCATTATGGAGATTGTATATGAACACTTTGGTTATTTCTTTTTTAAATCCTCTAATTCCATAAAGTTAATGCTCACTGTACTGATCTACATCTAAAGGCTCCCTGAATACTTTTTCTGTTACTTCACTGAATGACAGTGTGGACTCCTCTCCTGGGACCTCGTGTTCTATAAGGTGCTCCAGTTTTCCATCATCCAGTCCACTCAAGTGGATCTCCATAAAAAATAACTCCTACTACAATTTCTTTCTACTTCACTTTCCTTTCTAAACTTCTCATTCTACCTTCTGATCTGGCAACACATCAGGTACAGTTTCACTGATTTGAAAATCTTGTTGCATCCTGTAATTATTTTTTGGTTGTTCCTTATTCAGGTTTTCGGCTAAACACAATAATTATATTATAGAGGTATGTTTGAGAAGACTGGTCTGTGGCCACAACAGTTGTCTATAGTACAAATAATGATATGTGTTTTGGTAGCACTATGTTAGCTTTAGGGATGTGTGATGCCACAAATGCACAGCAGTGCACTGTCAGGTTTCCATATGCCGCATTCATGGCAACGAGTGATTTGTAAAGGTTTCAGCATCTGTTGCTATGAGTGTGGAATGGAAGTCATCACAACAGTATTATAATTAATGTATCTGGTACTTTTCATTTTGTTCTGTATTCCATTCTAATTGCTATTGTGTTTACATTTGATGTCACTGCTTTGTGACATTGGTTATGAAAAGAACCTTTGGACCATTTCACTCACCTTGTTAATAATTATAAATGAATAGTTAAAATAAGCTGGTGGAAGCTACTTTATGTCATTCTGTGTTTCTGTGGCCAATCAGTGTCATTGTGGTACTGTGTTGCAGTGATCATTACCCTTCCAATAAAGGGAGCCATTACAGCACTATATGAATATGTAGTTTTATGTATGACTATAAATCTTTCTGATAATGCTTTTACTTAGCCATGTTATGCTGAGCACATCATTTCTGCATGTCAACCACGGATGTCACTTGTATTGCTAAATGTCAGCATCACAATGACATTGTATGCCATGAGTCACAAGTTTGTGAAAGGGGGTGATGGTGTGGGAATTCATTTGCATACTTTGTGCATACCTTAACTTGTCTGGGTATGCAGGTGTGTATGTTGATATATTCTGAAGTAATAATTCTTTTGTGAATTACACAGGACTCCAGAATGTGGTTTTAATCCATACTAGCCCTATGCAGCTGTGGATGTGGTTTGTGAATCTTGTCCAGATGTACACTTCAGAATTTACTAAGAATTTGTTAAAATAAAGCTTCCCTCATCAAATTCATTTTTTGCGTTGTATATTTATTTCACGGTGTGTGTGTGTGTGTGTGTGTGTGTGTGTGTGTGTGTGTGTGTGTGTGTGTGCGCGCACGCATGCTCATAACACTAGCATAATAATAACAGGCCATGTGTATAAAACCATACAGAGAAAGAAAGTAACATAAATATACCCTTTCTTTCTCTTTTAATCAGAATTAATTGCTCTCATGTTTAGTAGTTTCAGCAGAACAAAGGATGCATCTCTTTCTTGGGTTATCAGTCTGGTAATAGATTCCTTTCTGTTGATCACATGATATAATGGATTTTCTTAGACTGAATTAGATCTTCTTTGCTGCTTATCTCCAGATGCAGTTCCTTTTCTGAGACAAGTTGTATAGACTTATTAATCTTCACCAATGAACAGCTACGAGTGAGTCAAGTGAAATGAAGCCAATTAGAAAACTTGGTAATAAGAAATATTGCAGTAAAAACTCCACCTACTAATAAATAAAGTTTTCCTGTTAACATACTGCATACAATTTTCTGAATTACTTTTTTACTGCACCTGACGTGAGAATTTCCTTTCCTCTCCCATTAACATACTACAATGTCCACCATCAGTCGATCCACCAGGCAGATATTAAAGTGATATAACCATAAATTCCATTAGTTTTAATGACACATATTCTTCTAGGTGATGGAATTTAAGAGTTATTTGTTCTAATCTTGCTTTTGGCTCCAGATTTTCAACTTCATGAGTACCCTGTAAATTGAAATGATTTATGCCAGACATCAATTTGCAGAAGTCAAACATGAAATCATGTCTGCTTTGTATGGCAAACTAAAAAAATTGACCAGTTGTTGCTCTCAGCTGAGCAGTCTTGTTGTTGGTAGTGGGATCTCACAATAGTTGGTCCAAGTGGGATCAATGTTAACTGGATGTAAGCCTTATAAAATAGCGTTCCTGTTGATGTATGGAATCACCAGAGGACTAACTTCCATGTCTGCCATTGATGCAAAAACTGTCATGCTTCTCCCAGCCAGTGTGAGAAACATTTCAGGTGTGGTATCAACCTTTATATAGTCATTTGAGTTCCTGACAGATAAAGCCATCTACGTGGAAGGCTGGCAGCTCTGCCATCTTGTTGTCTTTAGAATGCCAGTAGAAGGCAACAAGTTCCACCTCTCATACTAAGCATGGTTTCTTGGATGTCACTGTAACAGTTAAGTTTTGGTCCCACATTTCATTTCTTGAGAAAATAGGACTGCAGGTGACACAATATAATTCAGTTCACTTTAAAAAATCGAGTTTAATATCCGTGGAGTGTAACTTCCTCTGTTTTTGACAAACAATACTCTGAAGCAGATGACAGGTTTTTAGATGACTGTAGGCAAATGTGGTGACACAGAATAAGCTAAAGGGAAAAAGTGTGAGAAGGAATCTTAAAGAAGATAAGAAAGAAGAGGAAGGACAGATGCTGAAAGCACTGACAAGTGATAAAGTGGTGATAGAGCCATAGGTGACCATACATAAGCCAACATCATGAGGAGTTTGAATATGTCATCAGCATTTACTAGAAGAAACACTGACTGATTACAGACTATTAAAACAGAAAGTGTAATTGTTTCCCACAAGCAGACAGAACTGTACTTTATTTGACTCCTTATTAAGGAGATTAGTATGCTGAAATGAGTCCTGTTTAAATGATGGAGATTTCAGTGAAAACACAAATGAACAAACAGATAAAAAAATGTAAATGTGAAGACCTGACTGAAGCAGTCCACTGCTTAAGTGGGAGTTGCTTCAGTATACGTTATTGTTAGCAATCATTTGGCATATTATCAATAGACTAGTACACTGTCATTATAGACTACCTGCAGGACATAAATACTCAGCCTCAGGTAGCAGCAAAATAATTTAGCATGAAAGCTGTAACCATGAATTGTTACTTTCAAAAAAAAATCTACCAGATCAGGTATAGATTTATAAGGAAAAGTATTGCTCTTAAGAATAAGGTAACAGATGCAGGGGCAGAAAGAAAAACTACAAATTGGGAGCTGTACACAGAAGTCATCATTTGCACTATTTGGGTATTATCATATGGTAATCGTAAAATGCAGCCTATATCAGATCTGAAATTAAGATGTGTTGCTGTCAGCTGTGATTGCATTATGATAACATTTCTTGAGACAAAGATCCCCTGAAACTGGAAAATCAGATTGACTGTATATTACAAAAAGAAAAAAATAGTTTTCCCACAGCTGAAAGCCATTCCACAAGGGATTCCTTTCTAAATAGGTATATGCCCTACAATTTGAAAAGCACACCAGTATAAGGTACATAGCTGTCATATCCTTTTAATGCCAAGCCATATAGGACATAAAAACTGATGTTATCAAAAGAACACGAGTAAGTACTGAATGAGAAATTGAGACACATAAAGCAGCATTGTATGAGTCAGAAAAAGCTTGATAAGGCCACAAAACATTATGCAGTGCATGGAGTGTGATGATTATGCTGTGATACTCAGAAAAAGACAAACCAGTTAAGCTCTAGTTTGTGTGAAAGCCGACCTTAACAAATGATAAATACCCCCTCCTTAAGTTGTTAAGGTCAGGTCTTGAGCTAAGCAATAAAATCTGCTAGTACTGACCAGTAAATGAATAGAGACAGAGTAAAAGATTTGGTTCTACCTGCTGTCTATAATGATAAGGTGTTCCTTCCTCTTACAAACTTAAGAGAATAGCTTTATAAACCATGTAGAATGTATTTCACTTGTAATTTTATTTTTAAAGTTAAGAGAATTATTGTTTTTTAAGGATAGTGGCAAGAGGCCTTTAACAGTTTAATAAGGAGAAGTACTTTTCATCAACAGATAATTTTGACAACAATAGTAAGAAATATTAGAATGGAACATTTTAACAAACTGGTTCATTTCAGTGCAACTTGCTATCTGTTTTGTTAAACTGTGAAAGTGGAAGTTACTGTTTGGATTCATTAATTATGTACAGTCTTAGTATGAAATGTACACCCAAATTCATTAAATTAATAAAATCACTATATGGATTACTACAGTTGCATATTCTGCTGTCTGCTCAGAAATGTATTGAAGAGCAAGGATATTACAGTGACAAAAATTTGTTATGGCCCAAATAACATTCAACTTTTTTCTCAGTAATCTTGAAACAACTCTGCTGTGTGTGTGTGTGTGTGTGTGTGTGTGTGTGTGTGTGTGTGTGTGTGTGTGTGTGTGTGTGTGTTTGTAGGGGGGGGGGTGACAACAGGTATTTAAAGTTCACAGCACAGGATTTTAACTTACTGTTCAGAAATGAAAAGGATTGAACTTCCATACTTACTGAGTGGAAATGGTCACATGGCTTAATTCTTTATATTAGTAGAAGCTCTCTGTAGAACTACATACTAACGACGTGATATTAAGAATTGCTTAGTAAGATATCAGTTAGTGAAGTTGCTTTATAACCTTCGGTAGAAAAACAGAGTAGACTGAGACCTACGGTACTGTCTGACAGTACTTAACAAAGGACAGGGCACAGTACATAAAGAGTAACAAGGTTAGGGTGGTTTACCGTAAGATTCTCAGTCCTGACAGATAATATATAAACCATATCCAGTGGGAATATGAGCATGTTAGCAGACAACCAAAGCTTGTTTTTCGCAGCACATATCAGACCTTCACTTTAAAGTGAACTTAATAGAACTAAAATAATTAAAGAGATGCACTATACAATATGTATGACCTCAATAATGCTTACATATGACATCTGGCACAAGCAAAAACATATCACAATAGTACAGTCAATATTACTATTAATTCTAGAATATTGTGTCCAAAACTATGGAGTACTAACTTACAACAGACTGAAGGGTATTATAGTGTCATATATACAAAAGGCATTGCATTTTGACATTAGTAATATTTATTTATTTATTTATTCATTTATTGGTCTTTGTTGACTGGGAAAGTCTGAGTGAGCAGAGCCAATTTTCAGCACAAGTCCAGGGAGAAAAGCTCCACCATAGTACATTTATATTAACAGGTGAATTTCAGACAGTTCTTAGATTTAAAACACCTAGTACATAAGACCAGTGGGACAGGATGTCATCACAAATTAGAATTATAAATATAAGAACAGTGTAAACGCTCCACAACAACAAACCAAGTAACAAAACAAAAAAAGAAGGAGAAGCCTTCAGAGCAGAGTGCCGCATTTTAATATTAAAAGCCCAGTATTTTTTCTCTTGACCTTGTTTTTTAAAGTGGTAAATTCCCACCCTTTAGGGGGCAGGGGTTAGGGATGACTAACAAGTTGTTGTACTTTATTGAAATTGTATTTGGATTAGGTAACTATTGTTTCTAACAATGAGCACAGGGTTTTAAGCAGTGGTCTTTCCTGCATTTTTATTGTTATAAATGCATTTAAATGTATTTATTTTATCGTTGTTAGGGGGTCTATACATATTAGCCGTTACTGCTTTGCTTGCTCTAAGCTGTCTTTGAGAGTGGCATGGTTATTGATGCTTTAACTTCAATTTTAATTGATCAATTATTCAATCGCTCAATTATTTATATTTAATTTAGGAGTTGGTTTAGGGTATATAAACTGTGTGTGTTAAGTGGTTGTTTCTTCTGATGAAGTCCAGTATACCAATGGATGAAAGTGCTTAATGTTTTTGTAATAAAGAAACATAAGAAGAGACAAACAGAAGTTTTAGGAAAATGCACTAATTTGGCTCTCCATGAACACCAGGGACCCTCTACAAGTCAGGTCACTGTTCTCTGACTATATACTATAACATCTGTATTTCTATATTATAATGTAAGTGTGGCAAGCCCAACTACAAGGTAACATGGTGGGATGGGGCACATTAATTTGATACTTGCAAAATTTCCAGATCATGACAAGACAGACACAGAAAAGTCCACATTACTAACCAGAGAGCAAGTATAATGTCCATGAGAGCTGTGCAGTGGTGCCCAATGTTGACTAACGTGGAGACCGAGTGCAAGTAGCAAACAAACTGTCATGTAGTGTACAAAAAGGGGTCTAGAGTTAGCAGTGAACCAGGTGGTTTGCATGTAATAAATTAACAGAGGCTGTAGAATGACTGTCAATGAATAGCTACGGTTGTTACCTACTGGGAACAGTCACAAATGAGACTCTTGCAATGACTGTCTCAGTTACATATCTTTACCTTCCTGAGTTATTGAATACACAGTGGTACCTGGGATGATTTATGGGAAGGTTACAAAAAAAGAGAGAGAAGACTTTGGATATGAAACCCAAACTTCAGTTTATTAATCCAACGTTAAGCGCTTTCATCCTTAATGAATTAGGACTTTATCAGAACAACAAGGCATCATAAAACCACAAATTTATACAATTAAATTAGACACCACCCATCAATCCATGATTCCACCTAGCAATTAATTTAGTCACCATGGTGAAAATTAAAAGATCCTGTCATTTTAAAACATGCAACTTGACATGTTAAGTTATTTAAAAACTATATAATCTCCATTAATTATACCATTTTATTCATAATGTTTAACAACTGTTAAACATTAGATAATATCAAACAAAAACACTTGAATCAAAAAATGCAGGCTATATTATTATTATAAAAAGAAGGAAACTCTCAATTTAAAAAAACTGGACAAATAAATAGATTCATTTAATCCAGGATATATAGTGGTGTTAGTTTTTAACTGCCATCTAAGCTCCTGAAATTCCAAAAAATCATCCAGTGATTCCCCTCTCTGTCCTAGGTCCACCTGGTCAATAATTATAAATTTGATTTGTCAGATAGATTTTTTTCTATATGTTTGTACAAAATATTCTTTAAATATTTTCTCTTTATATTGTAAAGATGTTAGTACACCCTTTTCCTCAAACTAAGTGTAGTTTTGCCTACATAAAATGCACTGCAAACCTCACACAAAGCCAGGCAGACCACACTCTTACTACCACAATAACATTTCTTTGTAATATAAATTCATCCATAGCCTAACAAATCTGCTGAGACCCCTTCTCTAATGTAGGGACACTGTGAACAATGACCACATTTTGTCATCCTAACATTTCCTAAGTCCCTCACTGGTCTCTCCAATAGCGCATTGACACACACGTATTTTTTATACATCACAATAGGTCTTTCCCCCACCATTTCCAAATGTCCCTGATTAAGCCCAAATACCCTCCAGTTCCTCTGAATAATATATTTCAATCCAAAAAGTCATCGTATGTCAAAATATAGGCTTTGTTGTATCTCTGTAAACTGACATTTGGCCTAGTATAACCAACCCTACCCCTAACAGTACCACCTAGGAGCAGTAAGAAATGGCCAGACTTTCTTTTTTTCTCTAACTTCAACAAAAATATCCAATACAAAAGAATCAGGATAACCTCTTAAATTAAACATATTCTTCAATTTGTTACATTCCTGTTGAAATTCCAAGTCACCAGTGATCATCCTGGCCAATCTGACATACAGACCTTTAAGAAGGACTATCGCTTGATGAGCAGGATGCATATTATAAAAATGTAAAAAACAGTTTGAATAAGTAGGCTTATGGTAGATTGTTGACTCAAAACATTTTTTAAATTAATTTTTTTCTGATAGTAATATCCAGAAAATTGACCGAGTCAACCTGAACATCCATGGTAAAACTTAAAAAATCAGTAGTGGGGTGTAAGAAACCAAAAATTTCCTGTAATCTATCCTCACCTCCAGTCCAAAAAAAAAGATCATGTCATCCAAGAAGCATCTATAGTAAACCTAGCTACCCTTAAACTCAGAGTTTAATAGAAATTGGGCCTTCCAATAAGACAGGACCGCATTAAAAAACATGGGGGCACATTAGCAAGTGTGTGTTTGTGTGTGTGTGTGTGTGTGTGTGTGTGTGTGTGTGTGTGTGTGTGTGTGTGTGTAGATATATATATATATATATATATATATATATATATATATATATATATATAGGTTTGTGGTAGACACCAAAACAAAAATTATCAGTGTTAGGATTTTGAAAAACACATTTACTGACAACCCAACAAATTTATTTTGTAATTTTATAACAAAACCCTATAACTACATTAAAACCAAATTTGTCTGAATAATGATAACATTACAGAAAGGGTCAGGTGTAGGGTTAGGGTTAACATGAATTACTAAGGTAGGTGGGGCGACTTTTTATTCCATTGCATTAATCACCATTGTGATTTATGCAAAATTTTTGTTCTGTATTGTATATAGTAATATGTATTGACCACCTTTCTGAGTTATGCACACTTCATTTTCTATATTATATATAGTAGTATGCATACAGTAATACATTTCTATGTATGCTGTGTCGTGTATTTGTATATCTTGCTAAAGTCTAATGTATCAAAGATTAATGCATGATGCATTCTAATCAGAAAGCCTTATACACTGATGCATAGTTTGTTTGTACACCAACTTCTTGTGTTAAGATTCATTGTGACTTGTTAGACTGGCTTTCAACAATCCAGACGTTGAATGCCATGACCCCACAGCAACCCACCAGTCAGATGGGCTACATGTCAGCCATGTTCTCAAGAGGTAGTGGCTGTCAACAAACCTCTAAGACTGGGTGCATACATAATGTTTAAGCCAATGTTCATGCCAAGATCTTGGCTGTACATCTTATTAGTTTTCTTCCAGACACCAGGTATGTGCATATTCTAGACCATACTGAAGCAGTTTAGTATCAGTGGATGAATGGGTAACAGTGCCCAACTTGCACTTATTAAAATCTTGGTCATCCACACTTCAAAGTTATTGATTTGGTGCCTGCAAAATAAATACCAAACAGGACAGGTACCAGAACTGATCCCTGCAGTACCCCACTAGCTACAATTTTGTGTTCAGACAGGGTACCAGTATCTTTTACTAATCGGGATCTGATGCTTGAGAACTTGTTTGTGGTTACTTTACTTTTGTTTTTGAGGTTTAGGTTAGGTTTTATTTTGTTTTGTTTTGTTCTGATGTCTTGTTGGACTGACAGAGCTATTTATTGTTTGAGTTGATCGATTGATTGATTAATCATTTAATTTATTGCTGACTGATTGATGCATTTAAATTTTCATAACAGGGTTGACCACCTAACCCAGGCCTATTTGCAATAAAGGCTCAGGAAGAAAAGTGACATAAAAATAGAGACAAGTAACCTAACACAGTGGGTGTTTATTACAAATAAAACTATGCCAAAAATGGTCTGTTTCATCTTCCTGAAGTTAAATGTATGGTTCTGGGTAAATTTTTGTTGATCATATTGATACCCAATAACCTGCATTGACACATTTAACTAATGACATGTCATTTTTTTCTGTATCTCCTTATGTGGGGGATCTGCACTCCCCACCCCAATCTTCAAATACTCTACCTCTGAGTTGACACCAACTCAGAGGAAAGGGAATTAAGTTATTTTGAGTTTCTCCATTTTGCTGCAAACTCAAAGGGAGTATATTTGATGACTTGGGGGGGAGAGGGATGATAGAGCAGAGGTGTCACATGGTGGGGAGTACAAGGAACACAGTCACTCTATACAAATCTTTTGGAATAACCTTTTAGAATAATTAGTTCACATTCTACTGCATGTTGGAATATGGATTTTTGGCATCTTGGCTTTGGTAAGACAAATAGGTCCCCCAAAGGCATAATTTTTTATTCACCCTACAAACTAATTCTAATGCTTATCTCTCTGAACTGGTGGTAGCTCAGTACATATCAAGAAGAGAAGGTGAAGTTGCCCTGTGCCTTGGTCAGATTTCTCAGAATCAGTATGAATACCACCTCAGATCTCCCTGAAAGGAGGCTGCTGGCATACTAGAGCTAATCTGATCAACAAAATGTAAATAAAATAAAATAAATGAATATAATCAGACTGTGAATTAGTTGTTGCTTTCTATGTTTGGCACCTCAGTGCTGCTCATTGTCCTCAGTGTACAGTATATTGGAATTTTATGAGATCTCACAACACTTTTGTATTTGCCCTTCTTCATCACACTGCATATGGTATGGGCCATTACATTTACGACTTCTGGCTCATGAAATGCCTAGAGGTTGGCCATGTGGCCTAATGAAAATGTGTCTGACTTTGGATCAGAAAATTGTAGTTTTGAGTCCTGCCATGCTTGTCCAAACAAAACAGTAGTATGTCAGTTGAAGTAGCTCAGTTGGGAGAGTGTTTGACTGAAGATCTAAAGGTCCCTGGTTCAATCTAGGGTTTTTGCAAAGAAGTTTTTTGGGGTTGGAAGTTGACTTAATGGTAAAGGTGTTTACCTCACAGACACAAATGACAAGGTTTGAATCTCACCTAGCAAAACATGTGTAGGCTTAAAAAAGGTCCCCTGTGCTGTGGCCATTAGCCCAGTAATCACCTATGAATGTATACAGCAAGAAGCTTGTAACATTACCATCTGTCCCTCCTTTTCAGACTACAGATCTACTGAAACTCTGATGGTAAAAACATAGCTTATAACATTCCATTTCCAAAATATGAAAATTACCTCAAGTAATGTGGAACAAGTTGGCAAACTATGGAATACTTACTAGCAACTTATCAATAACTTCTATGAAGAAGCTCAAATTATGGTGAACTATGCTATTTTATACTTATAAAAAGTTATTTTGTTTAATTAATTTGATTAATATGACTAATTATTATGCATCATGGATATTAGCTAAAACTTTGTTAACAATGAATGTGTGACAGACTTTGTCAATGTGGAACAGTGAGTAACGTGTACTTTTTAAGACTCAAAATGAGAAACGTTCCTTATAATCAGGTACACTTGGGAGATGTGGCTGAAAACATATTGTGAAGAGACAGTTCTGTTATCATAGTGAGCTGTTGAAGTTGAATGGCATAAAGCGTGGCTACTGAGTAATAAATAGGATAAATGTAAGAAAAAGCAATTTTTATTTACTAATTGTATTTCAATTTGTTAACCAGGGTGGATCACTAATGACAACAGACCAATTTCAGTCTCAGGCCGGAATTTCTACAGCTGAAACAAAGAGCTAATTACAGTGTTTATAAAACAGAGATATAAGCTGTGTAAAGTGTCTGGAAAATAATACAATTCTGAGTAGTGTTTCTAAAAGTAAGTAATATTCATAAGTGAATGTAAATAAAAACATGAAAAAGAATGTAGACCACTTAAAATTATTTCAACAGTTCCTCATCAACAAGTCATTTAGTATTGGAACAAATTAACTATTTTGTTTATTTATTTAATTTTCTTCCCTGACTTTCTCTCTAAATATACTATAAGCCTGTTTTTCCCTTTAATTTCTCTTCAAACTTTCTAAAATTTATATAAATATTAAATGATTGTCATATAACTTCTATCAGTTCTTAGCCAATGTTTTATATTATCACTAATGTATTATACTTATTTAAACTGCAGATGTTTTTGCTTTATTTTTGAAGACTGTAAAATTATTGTTCTTAAAATGTTTTGAAATAATTTGGAACTTTGCTCCTTGGGCTTCTGCTGAAAATGGGCTTTTACCCAGTTGGACTTTCCTAGTAATCAAATGTCAATAAATAAATAAATAAACTATTTATCAGCAACTGGAAAGACCCCAAAAGTACCTCACCAAGAGGATCAAAGGGCTCAAACAGATGCCATATGCTGCCCGGTTAAAGAAACTCCAGCTCTACTCAGTGGAATACCGACTGCTCAGAGGCGATCTGTGCCTGACGTATAAAGCCATGTCCAACCCGGAATTAATGGACATGCTGCACCTCAGAAAATCCAAATCCCATCGAGCTACGCGCTCGAAAGACTTGAACCTCAGCACTGAAATAAATAGGACATGCTGGAGGGACAGATTCATAACCCAGAGGCTCCCTTCACTCTGGAATAAAATCCCAGTCCAGGTTAGGCAGAGTCCCACATTGACTCTCTTCAAGAGGAATCTTGATGAGTGGATGGGAAATCGTAGGTTTACCCCGGCTATCACTTCTGTGTCACTGTTAGACAGAGGCACAGTATACTAACCTCAAAAAAAGGCATAGCAAAATTAATTTAAAATGGGTGGCGAAAGCCAAACACACTCTGGCTAGGCTTATAAATGCCCTAGGGCAGATAGCCTAGTATGAACCTATGAACCTATGAACCTATAAAGCAGAGAGGATTATACTGAGAAAAATATGGAAATGGATAAAAAAGATTTGTTTTCTCAAGTTCTGCAAATAGTGGTCATTTAAATGATACCGAAAAAAATAAACAAAACTGTTATTGTTAAGTTAAAAACTGAGCAATACAAACAGACAGCTACAGTGATACGGAATAAATAAATATAGAAGCAGAATACAAAAGTGTTGTGTGAAAAAGCATATCTCAGGTACAGAGTTAGTAGTTATGTGTGATACAATAAAATAATAGAAAACTGAAACTAAAACATTCATAGCAAATGTATGTATAATAACAAAGCAGTGTATTGCAGTGGGGTTCTGATTCATAAAAAAACGGAGATGATTAATTATAGCACTGCAAAGCAGTGGGAGCAGATAATACTATAATAGTTTTATAATGGGTGTATAATATTTACACACACACACACACACACACACACACACACACACACACACACACACACACACACACACACACACACACATATATATATATATATATATATATATATATATATATAAAGAGAGAGAGAGAGATAATGTTTTTTATAATGGCCAGAAGAAAAAGACAGAGATAAGAAAGATTAGCTGTTTGGACTGTGAAATAGTGGAAAAATAGTGAGGTGCATAGTCAGATGGTGAGTGAGTGTGCGAACATTGTGTAATTGTGGCACCATGGGATCAGTACAGCCATGTGTGGATTTTACATACCAAGAGATGAGGGACAGTAATTTTAAAGCTCATATAAATGGATTCATTGTGACATTGGTGGCTGTGTGCTCTGGTTGTGGTTTGTAAAAGATGTGTATAGCATGGACGCTAAGTATGCATGTACACCAACACTGGCTGGTATGCCTTGGTTGTACAATATCTGGGATGTTATCTTTAACTGTTTTTGCTCTTATATACACAGAACTTTGGAATAAAATCACATGAATTCATCTCATCTTGTCCACTTTCTGAACATAAGACATGGCCCAACACTAAATGCCAGGGTGTACACCAAAACTTTTAGGCAAAAACAATCAGAAGTCCCATTCTCTAGATAGTTATTACTTAGTAGTACCGTACCATCATTAATGCATTGGAATATTTTGCATCCTACTCTTTTTAGCTTGTGTTAAACCTGACAGTATTAAGTAGCTTTTTTTCTCTAAACACTGTCTTAATCAATTGCAGCCCCTTAATCCACTAGTTACCTCTTCATTGCCCCTTTTCAATACCAAAGAGTGGCACTTTCAAGATCAATCTGTATGTATATTTTTTCATAACATTTGCAAGTTTGTGTGAGATCTGTTAGCCACTTCATTCACCTGCTCTCCTATAACTATCATTTCCTTCTTAGTTGTACCTTTATCGAACATTCCCTCACCAGCCTCACTCACACATTTAAATGTCTTCCTTTATGTGCAGATTTCTATTTTATTTCTTCTTAAAGTACTTCCTGTGCCTTTTTTGTTCAAATAAAAAAAATATTTTAATGCATCTTCTACCATGGTATTGCTTCACATTTTACCCAGCACTATTAAAGCTGGTTTTAAATATCTTCTATAGAAAATAGCATGAACATTTAAAATAAATACTTTGTCATCATGTCCAGCTTTCCTAGTATTTTTCTGAATTTGCTGAGAAATCAAAGACCATATTTTTTTAAATTTAATGTACATGTTATTTTTATTTGTACAAATGATTCAATCAAAAAAATGGTTTCATCTTTTTAGTTTTTGGTAAAATATGTTAATATATTTTGCAAGAGTAAATATTTAATTCATTTTTGACATCTTGAATTTTAGTTTGATTTTGATTGAATCATGATTAGCTGATTGATTAAGAATTAATTTGTGTAGATTACTTGACTGCCAAATGTTTTTTCGCTTATTTATGACTTATTGATTTGCCTCGTGAATACTATACAGAGATGTTATATTCTGACAACTTTGCAGTGTGTGTGTGTGTGTGTGTGTGTGTGTGTGTGTGTGTGTGTGTGTGTGTGTGTGTGTGTGTGTGTGTGTGTATCCATATGTATATATACTGTCCTTGTCGAGTAGTAGCCTATTACTTATTTATTTCCACTGTTACAGTGATAGAACAAAATAAAATAAATTACCAGAACAGCATGATGATAATAACGTTACGATATAAACACTCAGAGAAAAACAAATCTGAAAAATAAATCTTGCTATATCATTTAAACATTCCTAAGTACTGCTGACTGGCCTCATCACTTTTGTTGTTTATGCTGAAAGAGTCTTGCATTTCTTCTTAGTTGTTAACATGAGATATTTTAGTAGCATAAGAAACTATGTTAACAACCGGAGAAAGGAAATGGTTAGAAAATACACATTTTATTTTAGCTTACAGTAGGGAAAATATAATTCTAAAGGCTCAAACTGAAATCTATGGTTTCTGAAGATGCATCAGGATAAGGCCAGATAGTCCATAACAGGAAAAGAAAAATATTACGGCATATAATGAGTCTTGGTTATTAAAGTTTGCCTAATAATGTCAATAGAAATGTTCATTCATTCATTCATTCATTCATTCATTATTGGCAGCATCTTACATTATGTATGAGACTACATGAAAGTCAAATGTTAAAGGATTAGCCATTTCATAGGTATTGTAGTAATTCTAAGTCTCTACATCCATAAAGGAATTCTCCAGAAACATCTTACTAAACTTGCTGTAGCACTGACCAATGCTTTCAAAGCAAGTGACATTTTTTTTTTTAATTTTAATTTGTTATAAATACTTTTATTGCTTTTTAACAAACTTGTTTAAACCCAATAAATAATAATACAGGATAATGGACTATAAATTAATTAATTAATTAATACCTGGAAAGGCTGTTTTTAAATAGTTCT